>NC_090450.1:471681039-471984069 GCF_031143425.1 Pleurodeles waltl
GGGGCATTTCCTGTCGCGGGCACTAGGACTACTCACACAAGTGATGTACCATTTTTATCGGGAGACTTGGGGGAACGCTGGGAGGCAGGAAATTTGGGGCTCCTCTCAGATTCCAGAACTATCTGTCACCAAAATGTGAGGAAAAAGTGTTTTTTTAGCCACATTTTGAGGTTTGCAAAGGATTCTGGGTAACAGAACCTGGTGAGAGCCACACAAGTCACCCCGTCTTGGATTCCCCTAGGTCTCTAGTGTTAAAAAATGCACAGGTTTGGTAGGTTTCCCTAGGTGGTGGCTGAGATAGAGGCCAAAATCCACAGGTAGGCACTTTGCAAAAAACACCTCTGTTTTCTTTGAGAAAATGTGATGTGTCCACTTTGTGTTTTGGGACATTTCCTGTCATGGGCACAAGGCCTACCAACACAAGTGAGGTACCATTTTTATCTGGAGACTTGGGGGAACGCTCGGAGGAAGGAAATTTGTGGCTCCTCTCAGATTCCAGAACTTTCTGTCACCAGATGTGAGGAAAAAGTGTTTTTTAGCCACATTTTGAGGTTTGCAAAAGATTCTGAGTAACAGAACCTGGTGCGAGCGTGACAAGTCACCCCGTCTTGGATTCCCCTAGGTCTCTAGTTTTCAAAACTGCACAGGTTTGGTAGGTTTCCCTAGGTGGCAGCTGAGCTAGAGGCCAAAATCCACAGGTAGGCACTTTGCAAAAAACACCTCTGCTTTGTTTGAGAAAATGTGATTTGTTCACTTTGTGTTTTGGGGCATTTCCTGTCGCGGGCACTAGGCCAACCCACACAAGTGAGGTACCATTTGTATCAGAAGACTTCGGGGAACGCTGGGAGGAAGGACATTTGTGGCTCCTCTCAAGTTCCAGTACTTTCTGTCACCAAATGTGAGGAAAAGTGTTGTTTTTAGCCACATTTTCAGGTTTGCAAAGGATTCTGGGTAACAGAACCTGGTGAGAGCTCCACAAGTCACCCCGTCTTGGATTCCCCTAGGTCTCTAGTTTCAAAAATGCACAGGTTTGGTAGGTTTCCCTCTGTGGCGTATGAGCTAGAGGCCAAAATCCACAGGTAGGCACTTTGCAAAAAAATCTCTGTTTTCTTTGAGAAAATGTAATGTGTCCACTTTGTGTTTTATTACATTTCCTGTTCCGGGCACTAGGCCTACCCACACAAGTGAGGTACCATTTTTATCGGGAGACTTGGGGGAATGCTGGGTGGAAGGAAATTTGTGGCTCCTCTCAGATTCCAGAACTTTCTGTCACCAGATGTGAGGAAAAAGTGTTTTTTAGCCACATTTTGAGGTTTGCAAAGGATTCTGAGTAACAGAACCTGGTGCGAGCGTGACAAGTCACCCCGTCTTGGATTCCCCTAGGTCTCTAGTTTTCAAAACTGCACAGGTTTGGTAGGTTTCCCTAGGTGGCAGCTGAGCTAGAGGCCAAAATCCACAGGTAGGCACTTTGCAAAAAACACCTCTGTTTTGTTTGAGAAAATGTAATGTGTCCACTTTGTGTTTTGGTGCATTTCCTGTTCCGGGCACTAGGCCTACCCACACAAGTGAGGTACCATTTTTATCGGGAGACTTGGGGGAATGCTGGGTGGAAGGACATTTGTGGCTCCTCTCAGATTCCAGAACTTTCTGTCACCAAAATGTGAGGAAAACGTGTTTTTTTAGCCACATTTTGAGGTTTACAAAGGATTCTGGGTAACAGAACCTGGTGAGAGCTCCACAAGTCACCCCGTCTTGGATTCCCCTAGGTCTCTAGTTTTCACAAATGCACAGGTTTGGTAGGTTTCCCTAGGTGGCAGTTGAGCTAGAGGCCAAAATCCACAGGTAGGCACTTTGCAAAAAACACTTCTGTTTTCTTTGAGAAAATGTGATGTGTCCACTTTGTATTTTGGGGCATTTCCTGTCGCGGGCACTAGGACTACCCACACAAGTGAGGTACCATTGTTATCGGGAGACTTGGGGGAACGCCAGGAGGAAGGAAATTTGGGGCTCCTCTCAGATTCCAGAACTATCTGTCACCAAAATGTGAGGAAAAAGTGTTTTTTTTGTCACATTTTGAGGTTTGCAAAGGATTCTGGGTAACAGAACCTGGTGAGAGCGCCACAAGTCACCCCGTCTTGGATTCCCCTAGGTCTCTAGTGTTAACAAATGCACAGGTTTGGTAGGTTTCCCTAGGTGGTGGCTGAGCTAGAGGCCAAAATCCACAGGTAGGCACTTTGCAAAAAACATCTCTGATTTCTTTGAGAAAATGTGATGTGTCCATGTTGTTTTTTGGGGCATTTACAGTGGCAAGCACTAGGCCTACCCACACAAGTGAGGTACCATTTTTATCGGGAGACTTGGGGGAATGCTGGGTGGAAGGACATTTGTGGCTCCTCTCAGATTCCAGAACTTTCTGTCACCAAAATGTGAGGAAAACGTGTTTTTTTAGCCACATTTTGAGGTTTACAAAGGATTCTGGGTAACAGAACCTGGTGAGAGCTCCACAAGTCACCCCGTCTTGGATTCCCCTAGGTCTCTAGTTTTCACAAATGCACAGGTTTGGTAGGTTTCCCTAGGTGGCAGTTGAGCTAGAGGCCAAAATCCACAGGTAGGCACTTTGCAAAAAACACTTCTGTTTTCTTTGAGAAAATGTGATGTGTCCACTTTGTATTTTGGGGCATTTCCTGTCGCGGGCACTAGGACTACCCACACAAGTGAGGTACCATTGTTATCGGGAGACTTGGGGGAACGCCAGGAGGAAGGAAATTTGGGGCTCCTCTCAGATTCCAGAACTATCTGTCACCAAAATGTGAGGAAAAAGTGTTTTTTTTGTCACATTTTGAGGTTTGCAAAGGATTCTGGGTAACAGAACCTGGTGAGAGCGCCACAAGTCACCCCGTCTTGGATTCCCCTAGGTCTCTAGTGTTAACAAATGCACAGGTTTGGTAGGTTTCCCTAGGTGGTGGCTGAGCTAGAGGCCAAAATCCACAGGTAGGCACTTTGCAAAAAACATCTCTGATTTCTTTGAGAAAATGTGATGTGTCCATGTTGTTTTTTGGGGCATTTACAGTGGCAAGCACTAGGCCTACCCACACAAGTGAGGTACCATTTTTATCGGGAGACTTGGGGGCATGCTGGGTGGAAGGAAATTTGTGGCTCCTCTCAGATTCCAGAACATTCTGTCACCAAAATGTGAGGAAAAAGTGTTTTTTTAGCCACATTTTGAGGTTTGCAAAGGATTCTGGGTAACAGAACCTGGTGAGAGCCCGACAAGTCACCCCGTCTTGGATTCCCCTAGGACTCTAGTTTCAAAAATGCACAGGTTTGGTAGGTTTCCCTAGGTGGTGGCTGAGATAGAGGCCAAAATCCACAGGTAGGCACTTTGCAAAAAACACCTCTGTTTTCTTTGAGAAAATGTGATGTGTCCACTTTGTGTTTTGGGACATTTCCTGTCGCGGGCAGAAGGCCTACCCACACAAGTGAGGTTCCATTTTTATCTGGAGACTTGGGGGAATGCTCGGAGGAAGGAAATTTGTGGCTCCTCTCAGATTCCAGAACTTTCTGTCACCAGATGTGATGAAAAAGTGTTATTTAGCCACATTTTGAGGTTTGCAAAGGATTCTGAGTAACAGAACCTGGTGCGAGCTGGACAAGTCACCCCGTCTTGGATTCCCCTAGGTCTCTAGTTTTCAAAACTGCACAGGTTTGGTAGGTTTCCCTAGGTGGCAGCTGAGCTAGAGGCCAAAATCCACAGGTAGGTACTTTGCAAAAAACACCTCTGTTTTGTTTGAGAAAATGTGATTTGTTCACTTTGTGTTTTGGGGCATTTCCTGTTGCGGGCACTAGGCCAACCCACACAAGTGAGGTTCCATTTGTATCAGGAGACTTCGGGGAACGCTGGGAGGAAGGACATTTGTGGCTCCTCTCAAGTTCCATAACTTTCTGTCACCAAATGTGAGGAAAAGTGTTTTATTTTAGCCAGATTTTGAGGTTTGCAAAGGATTCTGAGTAACAGAACCTGGTGAGAGCCCGACAAGTCACCCCGTCTTGGAATCCCCTAGGTCTCTAGTTTAAAAAATGCACAGGTTTGGTAGGTTTCCCTCTGTGGCGTATGAGCTAGAGGCCAAAATCCACAGGTAGGCACTTTGCAAAAAAATCTCTGTTTTCTTTGAGAAAATGTAATGTGCCCACTTTGTGTTTTGGGACATTTCCTGTTGCGGGCTCTAGGCCTACCCACACAAGTGAGGTACCATTTTTATCGGGAGACTTGGGGGAATGCTGGGTGGAAGAAAATTTGTGGCTCCTCTCAGATTCCAGAACTTTCTGTCACCAAAATGTGAGGAAAACGTGTTTATTTAGCCACATTTTGAGGTTTACAAAGGATTCTGGGTAACAGAACCTGGTGAAAGCTCCACAAGTCACCCCGTCTTGGATTCCCCTAGGTCTCTAGTTTTCACAAATGCACAGGTTTGGTAGGTTTCCCTAGGTGGCAGTTGAGCTAGAGGCCAAAATCCACAGGTAGGCACTTTGCAAAAAACACCTCTCTTTTCTTTGAGAAAATGTGATGTGTCCACTTTGTGTTTTGGGGCATTTCCTGTCGCGGGCACTAGGACTACCCACACAAGTGAGGTACCATTTTTATCGGGAGACTTGGGGGAACGCTGGGAGGCAGGAAATTCGGGGCTCCTCTCAGATTCCAGAACTATCTGTCACCAAAATGTGAGGAAAAAGTGTTTTTTTAGCCACATTTTGAGGTTTGCAAAGGATTCTGGGTAACAGAACCTGGTGAGAGCCACACAAGTCACCCCTTCTTGGATTCCCCTAGGTCTCTAGTGTTAAAAAATGCACAGGTTTGGTAGGTTTCCCTAGGTGGTGGCTGAGATAGAGGCCAAAATCCACAGGTAGGCACTTTGCAAAAAACACCTCTGTTTTCTTTGAGAAAATGTGATGTGTCCACTTTGTGTTTTGGGACATTTCCTGTCTCGGGCACAAGGCCTACCAACACAAGTGAGGTACCATTTTTATCTGGAGACTTGGGGGAACGCTCGGAGGAAGGAAATTTGTGGCTCCTCTCAGATTCCAGAACTTTCTGTCACCAGATGTGAGGAAAAAGTGTTTTTTAGCCACATTTTGAGGTTTGCAAAAGATTCTGAGTAACAGAACCTGGTGCGAGCGTGACAAGTCACCCCGTCTTGGATTCCCCTAGTTCTCTAGTTTTCAAAACTGCACAGGTTTGGTAGGTTTCCCTAGGTGGCAGCTGAGCTAGAGGCCAAAATCCACAGGTAGGCACTTTGCAAAAAACACCTCTGTTTTGTTTGAGAAAATGTGATTTGTTCACTTTGTGTTTTGGGGCATTTCCTGTCGCGGGCACTAGGCCAACCCACACAAGTGAGGTACCATTTGTATCAGAAGACTTCGGGGAACGCTGGGAGGAAGGACATTTGTGGCTCCTCTCAAGTTCCAGAACTTTCTGTCACCAAATGTGAGGAAAGGTGTTGTTTTTAGCCACATTTTCAGGTTTGCAAAGGATTCTGAGTAACAGAACCTGGTGAGAGCCCGACAAGTCACCCCGTCTTGGATTCCCCTAGGTCTCTAGTTTCAAAAATGCAAAGGTTTGGTAGGTTTCCCTCTGTGGCGTATGAGCTAGAGGCCAAAATCCACAGGTAGGCACTTTGCAAAAAAATCTCTGTTTTCTTTGAGAAAATGTAATGTGTCCACTTTGTGTTTTATTACATTTCCTGTTCCGGGCACTAGGCCTACCCACACAAGTGAGGAACCATTTTTATCGGGAGACTTGGGGGAATGCTGGGTGGAAGGAAATTTGTGGCTCATCTCAGATTCCAGAACTTTCTGTCACCAAAATGTGAGGAAAACGTGTTTTTTTAGCCACATTTTGAGGTTTACAAAGGATTCTGGGTAACAGAACCTGGTGAAAGCTCCACAAGTCACCCCGTCTTGGATTCCCCTAGGTCTCTAGTTTTCACAAATGCACAGGTTTGGTAGGTTTCCCTAGGTGGCAGTTGAGCTAGAGGCCAAAATCCACAGGTAGGCACTTTGCAAAAAACACCTGTGTTTTCTTTTAGAAAATGTGATGTGTCCACTTTGTGTTTTGGGGCATTTCCTCTTCGTGGGCACTAGGACTACCCACACAAGTGAGGTACCATTTTTGTCGGGAGACTTGGGGGAACGCTGGGAGGAAGGAAATTTGGGGCTCCTCTCAGATTCCAGAACTATCTGTCACCAAAATGTGAGGAAAAAGTGTTTTTTTAGCCATATTTTGAGGTTTGCAAAGGATTCTGGGTAACAGAACCTGGTGAGAGCCACACAAGTCACCCCTTCTTGGATTCCCCTAGGTCTCTAGTGTTAAACAATGCACAGGTTTGGTAGGTTTCCCTAGGTGGTGGCTGAGATAGAGGCCAAAATCCACAGGTAGGCACTTTGCAAGAAACACCTCTGTTTTCTTTGAGAAAATGTGATGTGTCCACTTTGTGTTTTGGGACATTTCCTGTCTCGGGCACAAGGCCTACCCACACAAGTGAGGTACCATTTTTATCTGGAGACTTGGGGGAACGCTCGGAGGAAGGAAATTTGTGGCTCCTCTCAGATTCCAGAACTTTCTGTCACCAGATGTGAGGAAAAAGTGTTTTTTAGCCACATTTTGAGGTTTGCAAAAGAATCTGAGTAACAGAACCTGGTGCGAGCGTGACAAGTCACCCCGTCTTTGATTCCCCTAGGTCTCTAGTTTTCACAACTGCACAGGTTTGGTAGGTTTCCCTAGGTGGCAGCTGAGCTAGAGGCCAAAATCCACAGGTAGGCACTTTGCAAAAAACACCTCTGTTTTGTTTGAGAAAATGTGATTTGTTCACTTTGTGTTTTGGGGCATTTCCTGTCGCGGGCACTAGGCCAACCCACACAAGTGAGGTACCATTTGTATCAGAAGACTTCGGGGAACGCTGGGAGGAAGGACATTTGTGGCTCCTCTCAAGTTCCAGAACTTTCTGTCACCAAATGTGAGGAAAAGTGTTGTTTTTAGCCACATTTTCAGGTTTGCAAAGGATTCTGAGTAACAGAACCTGGTGAGAGCCCGACAAGTCACCCCGTCTTGGATTCCCCTAGGTCTCTAGTTTCAAAAATGCACAGGTTTGGTAGGTTTCCCTCTGTGGCGTATGAGCTAGAGGCCAAAATCCACAGGTAGGCACTTTGCAAAAAAATCTCTGTTTTCTTTGAGAAAATGTAATGTGTCCACTTTGTGTTTTATTACATTTCCTGTTCCGGGCACTAGGCCTACCCACACAAGTGAGGTACCATTTTTATCGGGAGACTTGGGGGAATGCTGGGTGGAAGAAAATTTGTGGCTCCTCTCAGATTCCAGAACTTTCTGTCACCAAAATGTGAGGAAAACGTGTTTTTTTAGCCACATTTTGAGGTTCACAAAGGATTCTGGGTAACAGAACCTGGTGAAAGCTCCACAAGTCACCCCGTCTTGGATTCCCCTAGGTCTCTAGTTTTCACAAATGCACAGGTTTGGTAGGTTTCCCTAGGTGGCAGTTGAGCTAGAGGCCAAAATCCACAGGTAGGCACTTTGCAAAAAACACCTCTGTTTTCTTTTAGAAAATGTGATGTGTCCACTTTGTGTTTTGGGGCATTTCCTCTTCGCGGGCACTAGGACTACCCACACAAGTGAGGTACCATTTTTATCGGGAGACTTGGGGGAACGCTGGGAGGAAGGAAATTTGGGGCTCCTCTCAGATTCCAGAACTATCTGTCACCAAAATGTGAGGAAAAAGTGTTTTTTTAGCCACATTTTGAGGTTTGCAAAGGATTCTGGGTAACAGAACCTGGTGAGAGCCACACAAGTCACCCCTTCTTGGATTCCCCTAGGTCTCTAGTGTTAAAAAATGCACAGGTTTGGTAGGTTTCCCTAGGTGGTGGCTGAGATAGAGGCCAAAATCCACAGGTAGGCACTTTGCAAAAAACACCTCTGTTTTCTTTGAGAAAATCTGATGTGTCCACTTTGTGTTTTGGGACATTTCCTGTCTCGGGCACAAGGCCTACCCACACAAGTGAGGTACCATTTTTATCTGGAGACTTGGGGGAACGCTCGGAGGAAGGAAATTTGTGGCTCCTCTCAGATTCCAGAACTTTCTGTCACCAGATGTGAGGAAAAAGTGTTTTTTAGCCACATTTTGAGGTTTGCAAAGGATTCTGAGTGACAGAACCTGGTGCGAGCGTGACAAGTCACCCCGTCTTGGATTCCCCTAGGTCTCTAGTTTTCAAAACTGCACAGGTTTGGTAGGTTTCCCAAGGTGGCAGCTGAGCTAGAGGCCAAAATCCACAGGTAGGCACTTTGCAAAAAACACCTCTGTTTTGTTTGAGAAAATGTGATTTGTTCACTTTGTGTTTTGGGGCATTTCCTGTCGCGGGCACTAGGCCAACCCACACAAGTGAGGTACCATTTGTATCAGGAGACTTCAGGGAACGCTGGGAGGAAGGACATTTGTGGCTCCTCTCAAGTTCCAGAACTTTCTGTCACCAAATGTGAAGAAAAGTGTTGTTTTTAGCCACATTTTCAGGTTTGCAAAGGATTCTGAGTAACAGAACCTGGTGAGAGCCCGACAAGTCACCCCGTCTTGGATTCCCCTAGGTCTCTAGTTTCAAAAATGCACAGGTTTGGTAGGTTTCCCTCTGTGGCGTATGAGCTAGAGGCCAAAATCCACAGGTAGGCACTTTGCAAAAAAATCTCTGTTTTCTTTGAGAAAATGTAATGTGTCCACTTTGTGTTTTGTTACATTTCCTGTTCCGGGCACTAGGCCTACCCACACAAGTGAGGTACCATTTTTATCGGGAGACTTGGGGGAATGCTGGGTGGAAGGAAATTTGTGGCTCCTCTCAGATTCCAAAACTTTCTGTCACCAAAATGTGAGGAAAACGTGTTTTTTTAGCCACATTTTGAGGTTTACAAAGGATTCTGGGTAACAGAACCTGGTGAGAGCTCCACAAGTCACCCCGTCTTGGATTCCCCTAGGTCTCTAGTTTTCACAAATGCACAGGTTTGGTAGGTTTCCTAGGTGGCAGTTGAGCCAGAGGCCAAAATCCACAGGTAGGCACTTTGCAAAAAACACCTCTGTTTTCTTTGAGAAAATGTGATGTGTCCACTTTGTGTTTTGGGGCATTTCCTGTCGCGGGCACTAGGCCAACCCACACAAGTGAGGTACCATTTGTATCAGGAGACTTCGGGGAATGCTGGGAGGAAGGACATTTGTGGCTCCTCTCAAGTTCCAGATCTTTCTGTCACCAAATGTGAGGAAAAGTGTTTTATTTTAGCCAGATTTTGAGGTTTGCAAAGGATTCTGGGTAACAGAACCTGGTGAGAGCCCCACAAGTCACCCCGTCTTGAATTCCCCTAGGTCTCGAGTGTTAAAAAATGCACAGGTTTGGTAGGTTTCCCTAGGTGGTGGCTGAGCTAGAGGCCAAAATCCACAGGTAGGCACTTTGCAAAAAACATCTCTGATTTCTTTGAGAAAATGTGATGTGTCCATGTTGTGTTTTGGGGCATTTACTGTCGCAGGCACTAAGCCTACCCACACAAGTGAGGTACCTTTTTTATCGGGAGACTTGGGGGAATGCTGGGTGGAAGGAAATTTGTGGCTCCTCTCAGATTCCAGAACTTTCTGTCACCAAAATGTGAGGAAAAAGTGTTTTTTTAGCCACATTTTGAGGTTTGCAAAGGATTCTTGGTAACAGAACCTGGTGAGAGCCCGACAAGTCACCCCGTCTTGGATTCCCCTAGGTCTCTAGTTTTAAAAAATGCACAGGTTTGGTAGGTTTCCCTAGATGGCGGCTGATCTAGAGGCCAAAATCCACAGGAAGGCACTTTGCAAAAAACACCTCTGTTATCTTTGCGAGAATGTGATGTGTCCACTTTGTGTTTTGGGGCATTTCTTGTCGCGGGCACTAGGCCTACCCACACAACTGAGGTTCCATTTTTATCGGGAGACTTTGGGGAATGCTGGGTGGAAGGAAATGTGTGGCTCCTCTCAGATTCCAGAACTTTCTGTCACCAAAATGTGAGGAAAAAGTGTTTTTTTAGCCACATTTTGAGGTTTGCAAAGGATTCTGAGTAACAGAACCTGGTGAGAGCCCAACAAGTCACCCCGTCTTGGATTCCCCTAGGTCTCTAGTTTCAAAAATGCACAGGTTTGGTAGGTTTCCCTCAGTGGCGTCTGAGCTAGAGGCCAAAATCCACAGGTAGGCACTTTGCAAAAAACACCTCTGTTTTCTTTGAGAAAATGTGATGTGTCCACTTTGTGTTTTTGGACATTTCCTGTCGCGGACACTAGGCCTACCCACACAAGTAAGGTACCAAATTTTATCGGGAGACTTGGGGGAATGCTGGGTGGAAGGAAATTCGTGGCTCCTCTCAGATTCCAGAACTTTCTGTCACCAAAATGTGAGGAAAACGTGTTTTTTTAGCCACATTTTGAGGTCTGCAAAGGATTCTGGGTAACAGAACCTGGTGAGAGCTCCACAAGTCACCCCGTCTTGGATTCCTCTAGGTCTCTAGTTTTCACAAATGCACAGGTTTGGTAGGTTTCCCTAGGTGGCAGCTGAGCTAGAGGCCAAAATCCACAGGTAGGCACTTTGCAAAAAACACCTCTGTTTTCTTTGAGAAAATGTGATGTGTCCACTTTGTGTTTTGGGGCATTTCCTGTCTCGGGCACTAGACCTACCCACACAAGTGAGGTAACATTTTTATCAGGAGACTTGGGGGAATGCTGGGTAGAAGGAAATTTGTGGCTCCTCTTAGATTCAAGAACCTTCTGTCACCAAAATGTGAGGAAAAAGTGTTTTTTTAAGCCACATTTTGAGGTTTGCAAAGGATTCTGGGTAACAGAACCTGGTCAGAGCCCCACAAGTCACCCCGTCTTGGATTCCCCTAGGGCTTTAGTTTTCAAAAATGCACAGGTTTGGTAGGTTTCCCTAGGTGGCGGCTGAGCTAGAGGCCAAAATCCACAGTTAGGCACTTTGCAAAAAACACCTCTGATTTCTTTGAGAAATTGTGATGTGTCCATGTTGTGTTTTGGGGCATTTCCTGTTGCGGGCACTAGGCCTACCCACACAAGTGAGGTACCATTTTTATCGGGAGACTTGGGGAATGCTAGGTGGAAGGTCAATTGTGGCTCCTCTCAGATTCCAGAACTATCTGTCACCAAAATGTGAGTAAAAAGTGTTTTCTTTAGCCACATTTTGAGGTTTGCAAAGGATTGTGGGTAACAGAACCTGGTGAAAGCCCCACAAGTCACCCCGTCTTGAATTCCCCTAGGTGTCTAGTTTAAAAAAATGCACAGATTTGGTAGGTTTCCCTAGGTGGCGGCTGAGCTAGAGGCCAAAATCCACAGGTACGCACTTTGCAAAAAACACCTCTGTTTTCTTCCAGAAAATGTGATGTGACCACTTTGTGTTTTGGTGCATTTCCTGTTGCGGGCACTAGGCCTACCCACACAAGTGAGGTACCATTTTTATCAGGAGACTTGGGGGAACGCTGGGTTGAAGGAAATTTGTGGCTCCTCTCAGATTCAAGAACCTTCTGTCACCAAAATGTGAGGGAAAAGTGTTTTTTTAAGCCACATTTTGAGGTTTGCAAAGGATTCTGGGTAACAGAACCTGGTCAGAGCCCCACAAGTCACCCCGTCTTGGATTCCCCTAGGGCTTTAGTTTTCAAAAATGCACAGGTTTGGTAGGTTTCCCTAGGTGGCGGCTGAGCTAGAGGCCAAAATCCACAGGTAGGCACTTTGCAAAAAACACCTCTGTTTTCTTTGAGAAAATTTGATGTGTCCACTTTGTGTTTTGGGGCCTTTCCTGTCGCGGGCACTAGGCCTACCCACACAAGTGAGGTACCATTTTTATCGGGAGACTTGGGGGAACGCTGGGAGGGAGGACATTTGTGGCTCCTCTCAGATTTCAGAACTTTCTGTCACCAAAATGGGAGGAAAAAGTGTTTTCTTTAGCCACATTTTGAGGTTTGCAAAGGATTCTGGGTAACAGAACCTGGTGAGAGCCCGACAAGTCACCCCGTCTTGGATTCCCCTTGGTCTCTAGTTTTCAAAAATGCACAGATTTGGTAGGTTTCCCTAGGTGGCGGCTGAGCTAGAGGCCAAAATCCACAGGTACGCACTTTGCAAAAAACACCTCTGTTTTCTTCCAGAAAATGTGATGTGACCACTTTGTGTTTTGGTGCATTTCCTGGTGCGGGCACTAGGCCTACCCACACAAGTGAGGTACCATTTTTATCGGGAGACTTGGGGAATGCTAGGTGGAAGGTCAATTGTGGCTCCTCTCAGATTCCAGAACTATCTGTCACCAAAATGTGGGGAAAAAGTGTTTTTTTAGCCACATTTTGAGGTTTGCAAAGGATTCTGGGTAACAGAACCTGGTGAGAGCCACACAAGTCACCCCTTCTTGGATTCCCCTAGGTCTCTAGTGTTAAAAAATGCACAGGTTTGGTAGGTTTCCCTAGGTGGTGGCTGAGATAGAGGCCAAAATCCACAGGTAGGCACTTTGCAAAAAACACCTCTGTTTTCTTTGAGAAAATCTGATGTGTCCACTTTGTGTTTTGGGACATTTCCTGTCTCGGGCACAAGGCCTACCCACACAAGTGAGGTACCATTTTTATCTGGAGACTTGGGGGAACGCTCGGAGGAAGGAAATTTGTGGCTCCTCTCAGATTCCAGAACTTTCTGTCACCAGATGTGAGGAAAAAGTGTTTTTTAGCCACATTTTGAGGTTTGCAAAGGATTCTGAGTAACAGAACCTGGTGCGAGCGTGACAAGTCACCCCGTCTTGGATTCCCCTAGGTCTCTAGTTTTCAAAACTGCACAGGTTTGGTAGGTTTCCCAAGGTGGCAGCTGAGCTAGAGGCCAAAATCCACAGGTAGGCACTTTGCAAAAAACACCTCTGTTTTGTTTGAGAAAATGTGATTTGTTCACTTTGTGTTTTGGGGCATTTCCTGTCGCGGGCACTAGGCCAACCCACACAAGTGAGGTACCATTTGTATCAGGAGACTTCAGGGAACGCTGGGAGGAAGGACATTTGTGGCTCCTCTCAAGTTCCAGAACTTTCTGTCACCAAATGTGAAGAAAAGTGTTGTTTTTAGCCACATTTTCAGGTTTGCAAAGGATTCTGAGTAACAGAACCTGGTGAGAGCCCGACAAGTCACCCCGTCTTGGATTCCCCTAGGTCTCTAGTTTCAAAAATGCACAGGTTTGGTAGGTTTCCCTCTGTGGCGTATGAGCTAGAGGCCAAAATCCACAGGTA
This sequence comes from Pleurodeles waltl, assembly GCF_031143425.1. Classification (NCBI taxonomy): domain Eukaryota; kingdom Metazoa; phylum Chordata; class Amphibia; order Caudata; family Salamandridae; genus Pleurodeles; species Pleurodeles waltl. Next base: position 471,694,354 of record NC_090450.1, read on the forward strand.
GGCACTTTGCAAAAAAATCTCTGTTTTCTTTGAGAAAATGTAATGTGTCCACTTTGTGTTTTGTTACATTTCCTGTTCCGGGCACTAGGCCTACCCACACAAGTGAGGTACCATTTTTATCGGGAGACTTGGGGGAATGCTGGGTGGAAGGAAATTTGTGGCTCCTCTCAGATTCCAAAACTTTCTGTCACCAAAATGTGAGGAAAACGTGTTTTTTTAGCCACATTTTGAGGTTTACAAAGGATTCTGGGTAACAGAACCTGGTGAGAGCTCCACAAGTCACCCCGTCTTGGATTCCCCTAGGTCTCTAGTTTTCACAAATGCACAGGTTTGGTAGGTTTCCTAGGTGGCAGTTGAGCCAGAGGCCAAAATCCACAGGTAGGCACTTTGCAAAAAACACCTCTGTTTTCTTTGAGAAAATGTGATGTGTCCACTTTGTGTTTTGGGGCATTTCCTGTCGCGGGCACTAGGCCAACCCACACAAGTGAGGTACCATTTGTATCAGGAGACTTCGGGGAATGCTGGGAGGAAGGACATTTGTGGCTCCTCTCAAGTTCCAGATCTTTCTGTCACCAAATGTGAGGAAAAGTGTTTTATTTTAGCCAGATTTTGAGGTTTGCAAAGGATTCTGGGTAACAGAACCTGGTGAGAGCCCCACAAGTCACCCCGTCTTGAATTCCCCTAGGTCTCGAGTGTTAAAAAATGCCCAGGTTTGGTAGGTTTCCCTAGGTGGTGGCTGAGCTAGAGGCCAAAATCCACAGGTAGGCACTTTGCAAAAAACATCTCTGATTTCTTTGAGAAAATGTGATGTGTCCATGTTGTGTTTTGGGGCATTTACTGTCGCAGGCACTAAGCCTACCCACACAAGTGAGGTACCTTTTTTATCGGGAGACTTGGGGGAATGCTGGGTGGAAGGAAATTTGTGGCTCCTCTCAGATTCCAGAACTTTCTGTCACCAAAATGTGAGGAAAAAGTGTTTTTTTAGCCACATTTTGAGGTTTGCAAAGGATTCTTGGTAACAGAACCTGGTGAGAGCCCGACAAGTCACCCCGTCTTGGATTCCCCTAGGTCTCTAGTTTTAAAAAATGCACAGGTTTGGTAGGTTTCCCTAGATGGCGGCTGATCTAGAGGCCAAAATCCACAGGTAGGCACTTTGCAAAAAACACCTCTGTTTTCTTTGAGAAAATCTGATGTGTCCACTTTGTGTTTTGGGACATTTCCTGTCTCGGGCACAAGGCCTACCCACACAAGTGAGGTACCATTTTTATCTGGAGACTTGGGGGAACGCTCGGAGGAAGGAAATTTGTGGCTCCTCTCAGATTCCAGAACTTTCTGTCACCAGATGTGAGGAAAAAGTGTTTTTTAGCCACATTTTGAGGTTTGCAAAGGATTCTGAGTAACAGAACCTGGTGCGAGCGTGACAAGTCACCCCGTCTTGGATTCCCCTAGGTCTCTAGTTTTCAAAACTGCACAGGTTTGGTAGGTTTCCCAAGGTGGCAGCTGAGCTAGAGGCCAAAATCCACAGGTAGGCACTTTGCAAAAAACACCTCTGTTTTGTTTGAGAAAATGTGATTTGTTCACTTTGTGTTTTGGGGCATTTCCTGTCGCGGGCACTAGGCCAACCCACACAAGTGAGGTACCATTTGTATCAGGAGACTTCAGGGAACGCTGGGAGGAAGGACATTTGTGGCTCCTCTCAAGTTCCAGAACTTTCTGTCACCAAATGTGAAGAAAAGTGTTGTTTTTAGCCACATTTTCAGGTTTGCAAAGGATTCTGAGTAACAGAACCTGGTGAGAGCCCGACAAGTCACCCCGTCTTGGATTCCCCTAGGTCTCTAGTTTCAAAAATGCACAGGTTTGGTAGGTTTCCCTCTGTGGCGTATGAGCTAGAGGCCAAAATCCACAGGTAGGCACTTTGCAAAAAAATCCCTGTTTTCTTTGAGAAAATGTAATGTGTCCACTTTGTGTTTTGTTACATTTCCTGTTCCGGGCACTAGGCCTACCCACACAAGTGAGGTACCATTTTTATCGGGAGACTTGGGGGAATGCTGGGTGGAAGGAAATTTGTGGCTCCTCTCAGATTCCAAAACTTTCTGTCACCAAAATGTGAGGAAAACGTGTTTTTTTAGCCACATTTTGAGGTTTAAAAAGGATTCTGGGTAACAGAACCTGGTGAGAGCTCCACAAGTCACCCCGTCTTGGATTCCCCTAGGTCTCTAGTTTTCACAAATGCACAGGTTTGGTAGGTTTCCTAGGTGGCAGTTGAGCCAGAGGCCAAAATCCACAGGTAGGCACTTTGCAAAAAACACCTCTGTTTTCTTTGAGAAAATGTGATGTGTCCACTTTGTGTTTTGGGGCATTTCCTGTCGCGGGCACTAGGCCAACCCACACAAGTGAGGTACCATTTGTATCAGGAGACTTCGGGGAATGCTGGGAGGAAGGACATTTGTGGCTCCTCTCAAGTTCCAGATCTTTCTGTCACCAAATGTGAGGAAAAGTGTTTTATTTTAGCCAGATTTTGAGGTTTGCAAAGGATTCTGGGTAACAGAACCTGGTGAGAGCCCCACAAGTCACCCCGTCTTGAATTCCCCTAGGTCTCGAGTGTTAAAAAATGCACAGGTTTGGTAGGTTTCCCTAGGTGGTGGCTGAGCTAGAGGCCAAAATCCACAGGTAGGCACTTTGCAAAAAACATCTCTGATTTCTTTGAGAAAATGTGATGTGTCCATGTTGTGTTTTGGGGCATTTACTGTCGCAGGCACTAAGCCTACCCACACAAGTGAGGTACCTTTTTTATCGGGAGACTTGGGGGAATGCTGGGTGGAAGGAAATTTGTGGCTCCTCTCAGATTCCAGAACTTTCTGTCACCAAAATGTGAGGAAAAAGTGTTTTTTTAGCCACATTTTGAGGTTTGCAAAGGATTCTTGGTAACAGAACCTGGTGAGAGCCCGACAAGTCACCCCGTCTTGGATTCCCCTAGGTCTCTAGTTTTAAAAAATGCACAGGTTTGGTAGGTTTCCCTAGATGGCGGCTGATCTAGAGGCCAAAATCCACAGGAAGGCACTTTGCAAAAAACACCTCTGTTATCTTTGCGAGAATGTGATGTGTCCACTTTGTGTTTTGGGGCATTTCTTGTCGCGGGCACTAGGCCTACCCACACAACTGAGGTTCCATTTTTATCGGGAGACTTTGGGGAATGCTGGGTGGAAGGAAATGTGTGGCTCCTCTCAGATTCCAGAACTTTCTGTCACCAAAATGTGAGGAAAAAGTGTTTTTTTAGCCACATTTTGAGGTTTGCAAAGGATTCTGAGTAACAGAACCTGGTGAGAGCCCAACAAGTCACCCCGTCTTGGATTCCCCTAGGTCTCTAGTTTCAAAAATGCACAGGTTTGGTAGGTTTCCCTCAGTGGCGTCTGAGCTAGAGGCCAAAATCCACAGGTAGGCACTTTGCAAAAAACACCTCTGTTTTCTTTGAGAAAATGTGATGTGTCCACTTTGTGTTTTTGGACATTTCCTGTCGCGGACACTAGGCCTACCCACACAAGTAAGGTACCAAATTTTATCGGGAGACTTGGGGGAATGCTGGGTGGAAGGAAATTCGTGGCTCCTCTCAGATTCCAGAACTTTCTGTCACCAAAATGTGAGGAAAACGTGTTTTTTTAGCCACATTTTGAGGTCTGCAAAGGATTCTGGGTAACAGAACCTGGTGAGAGCTCCACAAGTCACCCCGTCTTGGATTCCTCTAGGTCTCTAGTTTTCACAAATGCACAGGTTTGGTAGGTTTCCCTAGGTGGCAGCTGAGCTAGAGGCCAAAATCCACAGGTAGGCACTTTGCAAAAAACACCTCTGTTTTCTTTGAGAAAATGTGATGTGTCCACTTTGTGTTTTGGGGCATTTCCTGTCTCGGGCACTAGACCTACCCACACAAGTGAGGTACCATTTTTATCAGGAGACTTGGGGGAATGCTGGGTAGAAGGAAATTTGTGGCTCCTCTCAGATTCAAGAACCTTCTGTCACCAAAATGTGAGGAAAAAGTGTTTTTTTAAGCCACATTTTGAGGTTTGCAAAGGATTCTGGGTAACAGAACCTGGTCAGAGCCCCACAAGTCACCCCGTCTTGGATTCCCCTAGGGCTTTAGTTTTCAAAAATGCACAGGTTTGGTAGGTTTCCCTAGGTGGCGGCTGAGCTAGAGGCCAAAATCCACAGTTAGGCACTTTGCAAAAAACACCTCTGATTTCTTTGAGAAATTGTGATGTGTCCATGTTGTGTTTTGGGGCATTTCCTGTTGCGGGCACTAGGCCTACCCACACAAGTGAGGTACCATTTTTATCGGGAGACTTGGGGAATGCTAGGTGGAAGGTCAATTGTGGCTCCTCTCAGATTCCAGAACTATCTGTCACCAAAATGTGAGTAAAAAGTGTTTTCTTTAGCCACATTTTGAGGTTTGCAAAGGATTGTGGGTAACAGAACCTGGTGAAAGCCCCACAAGTCACCACGTCTTGAATTCCCCTAGGTGTCTAGTTTAAAAAAATGCACAGATTTGGTAGGTTTCCCTAGGTGGCGGCTGAGCTAGAGGCCAAAATCCACAGGTACGCACTTTGCAAAAAACACCTCTGTTTTCTTCCAGAAAATGTGATGTGACCACTTTGTGTTTTGGTGCATTTCCTGTTGCGGGCACTAGGCCTACCCACACAAGTGAGGTACCATTTTTATCAGGAGACTTGGGGGAACGCTGGGTTGAAGGAAATTTGTGGCTCCTCTCAGATTCAAGAACCTTCTGTCACCAAAATGTGAGGGAAAAGTGTTTTTTTAAGCCACATTTTGAGGTTTGCAAAGGATTCTGGGTAACAGAACCTGGTCAGAGCCCCACAAGTCACCCCGTCTTGGATTCCCCTAGGGCTTTAGTTTTCAAAAATGCACAGGTTTGGTAGGTTTCCCTAGGTGGCGGCTGAGCTAGAGGCCAAAATCCACAGGTAGGCACTTTGCAAAAAACATCTCTGTTTTCTTTGAGAAAATTTGATGTGTCCACTTTGTGTTTTGGGGCCTTTCCTGTCGCGGGCACTAGGCCTACCCACACAAGTGAGGTACCATTTTTATCGGGAGACTTGGGGGAACGCTGGGAGGGAGGACATTTGTGGCTCCTCTCAGATTTCAGAACTTTCTGTCACCAAAATGGGAGGAAAAAGTGTTTTCTTTAGCCACATTTTGAGGTTTGCAAAGGATTCTGGGTAACAGAACCTGGTGAGAGCCCGACAAGTCACCCCGTCTTGGATTCCCCTTGGTCTCTAGTTTTCAAAAATGCACAGGTTTGGTAGGTTTCCCTAGGTGGTAGGTGAGCTAGTGGCCAAAATCCACAGGTAGGCACTTTGCAAAAAAAACCTGTGATTTCTTTGAGAAAATGTGATGTGTCCACTTTGTGTTTTTGGACATTTCCTGTCACGGGCACTAGGCCTACCCACACAAGTGAGGTACCATTTTTATCGGGAGACTTGGGGGAACGCTGGGAGGGAGGACATTTGTGGCTCCTCTCAGATTGCAGAACTTTCTGTCACCAAAATGTGAGGAAAAAGTGTTTTTTTAGCCACATTGTGAGGTTTGCAAAGGATTCTGGGTAACAGAACCTGGTGAGAGCCCGACAAGTCACCCCGTCTTGGATTCCCCTAGGTCTCTAGCTTTTAAAAATGCACAGGGTTAGTAGGTTTCCCTAGTTGGTGGCTGAGCTAGCGGCCAAAATCCACAGGTAGGCACTTTGCAAAAAACACCTCTGATTTCTTTGAGAAAATGTGATGTGTCCACTTTCTGTTTTGGGACATTTCCTGTCGCGGGCACTAGGCCTACCCACACAAGTGAGGTACCATTTTTATCGGGAGTCTTGGGGAATGCTAGGTGGAAGGTCAATTGTGGCTCCTCTCAGATTCCAGAACTTTCTGTCACCAAAATGTGAGGAAAAAGTGTTTTCTTTAGCCACATTTTGAGGTTTGGAAAGGATTCTGGGTAACAGAACCTGGTGAGAGCCCCACAAGTCACCCCGTTTTGGATTCCCCTAGGTCTCTAGTTTTAAAAAATGCACAGGTTTGGTAGGTTTCCATAGATGGTGGCTGAGCTAGAGGCCAAAATCCACAGGTAGGCACTTTGCAAAAAACACCTCTGTTTTCTTTCAGAAAATGTGATGTGTCCACTTTGTGTTTTGGGACATTTCCTGTTGCGGGCACTAGGCCTACCCACACAAGTGAGGTACCATTTTTATCGAGAGACTTAGGGGAATGCTGGGTGGAAGGAAATTTGTGGCTCCTCTCAGATTCCAGAACTTTCTGTCACCAAAACGTGAGGAAAAAGTGTTTTTTTAGCCACATTTTGAGGTTTGCAAAGGATTCTGAGTAACAGAACCTGGTGAGAGCCCAACAAGTCACCCCGTCTTGGATTCCCCTAGGTCTCTAGTTTCAGAAATGCACAGGTTTGGTAGGTTTCCCTCATTGGCGTCTGAGCTAGAGGCCAAAATCCACAGGTAGGCACTTTGCAAAAAAAAACCTCTGTTTTCTTTGAGAAAATGTGATGTGTCCACTTTGTGTTTTTCGACATTTCCTGTCGCGGGCACTAGGCCTACCCACACAAGTAAGGTACCATTTTTATCGGGAGACTTGGGGGAATGCTGGGTGGAAGGAAATTCGTGGCTCCTCTCAGATTCCAGAACTTTCTGTCACCAAAATGTGAGGAAAACGTGTTTTTTTAGCCACATTTTGAGGTCTGCAAAGGATTCTGGGTAATAGAACCTGGTGAGAGCTCCACAAGTCACCCTGTCTTGGATTCCTCTAGGTCTCTAGTTTTCACAAATGCACAGGTTTGGTAGGTTTTCCTAGGTGGCAGCTGAGCTAGAGGCCAAAATCCACAGGTAGGCACTTTGCAAAAAAACACCTCTGTTTTCTTTGAGAAAATGTGTTGTGTCCACTTTGTGTTTTGGGGCATTTCCTGTCTCGGGCACTAGGCCTACCCACACAAGTGAGGTACCATTTTTATCAGGAGACTTGTTGGAATGCTGGGTAGAAGGAAATTTGTGGCTCCTCTCAGATTCAAGAACCTTCTGTCACCAAATGTGAGGAAAAAGTTTTTTTTAAGCCATATTTTGAGGTTTGCAAAGGATTCTGGGTAACAGAACCTGGTCAGAGCCCCACAAGTCACCCCGTCTTGGATTCCCCTAGGTCTCTAGTTTTAAAAAAGGCACAGGTTTGGTAGGTTTTCCTAGGTGGCAGCTGAGCTAGAGGCCAAAATCCACAGGTAGGCACTTTGGAAAAAAACACCTCTGTTTTCTTTGAGAAAATGTGATGTGTCCACTTTGTGTTTTTGTGCATTTCCTGTCGTGGGCACTAGGCCTACCCACACAAGTAAGGTACCATTTTTATCTGGAGAATTGCAGGAACGCTGGGTTGAAGGAAATTTGTGGCTCCTCTCAGATTCCAGAACTTTCTGTCACCAGATGTGAGGAAAAAGTGTTTTTTAGCCACATTTTGAGGTTTGCAAAGGATTCTGAGTAACAGAACCTGGTGCGAGCGCGACAAGTCACCCCGTCTTGGATTCCCCTAGGTCTCTAGTTTTCAATACTGCACAGGTTTGGTAGGTTGCCCTAGGTGGCAGCTGAGCTAGAGGCCAAAATCCACAGGTAGGCACTTTGCAAAAAACACCTCTGTTTTGTTTGAGAAAATGTGATTTGTTCACTTTGTGTTTTGGGGCATTTCCTGTCGCGGGCACTAGGCCAACCCACACAAGTGAGGTACCATGTGTATCAGGAGACTTCGGGGAACGCTGGGAGGAAGGACATTTGTGGCTCCTCTCAAGTTCCAGAACTTTCTGTCACCAAATGTGAGGAAAAGTGTTTTTTTTAGCCAGATTTTGAGGTTTGCAAAGGATTCTGAGTAACAGAACCTGATGAGAGCCCGACAAGTCACCCCGTCTTGGATTCCCCTAGGTCTCTAGTTTCAAAAATGCACAGGTTTGGTAGGTTTCCCTCTGTGGCGTATGAGCTAGAGGCCAAAATCCACAGGTAGGCACTTTGCAAAAAAATCTCTGTTTTCTTTGAGAAAATGTAATGTGTCCACTTTGTGTTTTGGGACATTTCCTGTTGCGGGCACTAGGCCTACCCACACAAGTGAGGTACCATTTTTATCGGGAGACTTGGGGGAACGCTCGGAGGAAGGAAATTTGTGGCTCCTCTAAGATTCCAGAACTTTCTGTCACCAAAATGTGAGGAAAACGTGTTTATTTAGCCACATTTTGAGGTTTACAAAGGATTCTGGGTAACAGAACCTGGTGAGAGCTCTACAAGTCACCCCGTCTTGGATTCCCCTAGGTCTCTAGTTTTCACAAATGCACAGGTTTGGTACGTTTCCCTAGGTGGCAGTTGAGCTAGAGGTTAAAAAATCCACAGGTAGGCACTTTGCAAAAAACACCTCTGTTTTCTTTGAGAAAATGTGATGTGTCCATTTTGTGTTTTGGGGCATTTCCTGTCGCGGGCACTAGGACTACCCAGACAAGTGGGGTACCATTTTTATCAGGAGACTTGGGGGAACGCTGGGAGGAAGGAAATTTGTGGCTCCTCTAAGATTCCAGAACTTTCTGTCACCAAAATGTGAGGAAAAAGTGTTTTTTTAGCCACATTTTGAGGTTTGCAAAGGATTCTGGGTAACAGAACCTGGTGAGAGCCCCACAAGTCACCCCGTCTTGGATTCCCCTAGGTCTCTAGTGTTAAAAAATGCACAGGTTTGGTAGGTTTCCCTAGGTGGTGTCTGAGCTAGAGGCCAAAATCCACAGGTAGGCACTTTGCAAAAAACATCTCTGATTTCTTTGAGAAAATGTGATGTGTCCATGTTGTTTTTTGGGGCATTTACGGTTGCAGGCACTAGGCCTACCCACACAAGTGAGGTACCATTTTTATCGGGAGACTTGGGGGAATGCTGGGTGGAAGGAAATTTGTGGCTCCTCTCAGATTACAGAACTTTCTGTCACCAAAATGTGAGGAAAAAGTGTTTTTTTAGCCACATTTTGAGGTTTGCAAAGGATTCTGGGTAACAGAACCTGGTGAGAGCCCCACAAGTCACCCCGTCTTGGATTCCCCTAGGTCTCTAGTGTTAAAAAATGCACAGGTTTGGTAGGTTTCCCTAGGTGGTGGCTGAGCTAGAGTCCAAAATCCACAGGTAGGCACTTTGCAAAAAAATCTCTGTTTTCTTTGAGAAAATGTAATGTGTCCACTTTGTGTTTTGGGACATTTCCTGTTGCGGGCACTAGGCCTACCCACACAAGTGAGGTACCATTTTTATCGGGAGACTTGGGGGAACGCTCGGAGGAAGGAAATTTGTGGCTCCTCTAAGATTCCAGAACTTTCTGTCACCAAAATGTGAGGAAAACGTGTTTATTTAGCCACATTTTGAGGTTTACAAAGGATTCTGGGTAACAGAACCTGGTGAGAGCTCTACAAGTCACCCCGTCTTGGATTCCCCTAGGTCTCTAGTTTTCACAAATGCACAGGTTTGGTACGTTTCCCTAGGTGGCAGTTGAGCTAGAGGTTAAAAAATCCACAGGTAGGCACTTTGCAAAAAACACCTCTGTTTTCTTTGAGAAAATGTGATGTGTCCATTTTGTGTTTTGGGGCATTTCCTGTCGCGGGCACTAGGACTACGCAGACAAGTGAGGTACCATTTTTATCAGGAGACTTGGGGGAACGCTGGGAGGAAGGAAATTTGGGGCTCCTCTCAGATTCCAGAACTCTCTGTCACCAAAATGTGAGGAAAAAGTGTTTTTTTAGCCACATTTTGAGGTTTGCAAAGGATTCTGGGTAACAGAACCTGGTGAGAGCCCCACAAGTCACCCCGTCTTGGATTCCCCTAGGTCTCTAGTGTTAAAAAATGCACAGGTTTGGTAGGTTTCCCTAGGTGGTGGCTGAGCTAGAGGCCAAAATCCACAGGTAGGCACTTTGCAAAAAACATCTCTGATTTCTTTGAGAAAATGTGATGTGTCCATGTTGTTTTTTGGGGCATTTACGGTTGCAGGCACTAGGCCTACCCACACAAGTGAGGTACCATTTTTATCGGGAGGCTTGGGGGAATGCTGGGTGGAAGGAAATTTGTGGCTCCTCTCAGATTACAGAACTTTCTGTCACCAAAATGTGAGGAAAAAGTGTTTTTTTAGCCACATTTTGAGGTTTGCAAAGGATTCTGGGTAACAGAACCTGGTGAGAGCCCCACAAGTCACCCCGTCTTGGATTCCCCTAGGTCTCTAGTGTTAAAAAATGCACAGGTTTGGTAGGTTTCCCTAGGTGGTGGCTGAGCTAGAGTCCAAAATCCACAGGTAGGCACTTTGCAAAAAACATCTCTGATTTCTTTGAGAAAATGTGATGTGTCCATGTTGTGTTTTGGGGCATTTACTGTCGCAGGCACTAAGCCTACCAACACAAGTGAGGTACCATTTTTATCGGGAGACTTGGGGGAATGCTGGGTGGAAGGAAATTTGTGGCTCCTCTCAGATTCCAGAACTTTCTGTCACCAAAATGTGAGGAAAAAGTGATTTTTTAGCCACATTTTGAGGTTTGCAAAGGATTCTGGGTAACAGAACCTGGTGAGAGCCCGACAAGTCACCCCGTCTTGGATTCCCCTAGGTCTCTAGTTTTAAAAAATGCACAGCTTTGGTAGGTTTCCCTAGGTGGTGGCTGATCTAGAGGCCAAAATCCACAGGAAGGCACTTTGCAAAAAACACCTCTGTTTTTTTGGCGAGAATGTGATGTGTCCACTTTGTGTTTTGGGGCATTTCTTGTCGCGGGCACTAGGCCTACCCACACAACTGAGGTTCCATTTTTATCGGGAGACTTGGGGGAATGCTGGGTGGAAGGAAATGTGTGGCTCCTCTCAGATTCCAGAACTTTCTGTCACCAAAATGTGAGGAAAAAGTGTTTTTTTAGCCACATTTTGAGGTTTGCAAAGGATTCTGAGTAACAGAACCTGGTGAGAGCCCAACAAGTCACCCCGTCTTGGATTCCCCTAGGTCTCTAGTTTAAAAAATGCACAGGTTTGGTAGGTTTCCCTCAGTGGCGTCTGAGCTAGAGACCAAAATCCACAGGTAGGCACTTTGCAAAAAACACCTCTGTTTTCTTTGAGAAAATGTGATATGTCCACTTTGTCTTTTTGGACATTTCCTGCCCGGGCACTAGGCCTACCCACACAAGTAAGGTACCATTTTTATCGGGAGACTTGGGGGAATGCTGGGTGGAAGGAAATGTGTGGCTCCTCTCAGATTCCAGAACTTTCTGTCACCAAAATGTGAAGAAAAAGTATTTTTTTAGCCACATTTTGAGGTTTGCAAAGGATTCTGAGTAACAGAACCTGGTGAGAGCCCAACAAGTCACCCCGTCTTGGATTTCCCTAGGTCTCTAGTTTCAAAAATGCACAGGTTTGGTAGGTTTCCCTCAGTGACGTCTGAGCTAGAGGCCAAAATCCACAGGTAGGCACTTTGCAAAAAACACCTCTGTTTTCTTTGAGAAAATGTGATGTGTCCACTTTGTGTTTTTGGACATTTCCTGTCGCGGGCACTAGGCCTACCCACACAAGTAAGGTACCATTTTTATCGTGAGACTTGGGGGAATGCTGGGTGGAAGGAAATTCGTGGCTCCTCTCAGATTCCAGAACTTTCTGTCACCAAAATGTGAGGAAAACGTGTTTATTTAGCCACATTTTGAGGTTTACAAAGGATTCTGGGTAACAGAACCTGGTGAGAGCCCCACAAGTCACCCCGTCTTGGATTCCCCTAGGTCTCTAGTGTTAAAAAATGCACAGGTTTGGTAGGTTTCCCTAGGTGGTGGCTGAGCTAGAGTCCAAAATCCACAGGTAGGCACTTTGCAAAAAACATCTCTGATTTATTTGAGAAAATGTGATGTGTCCATGTTGTGTTTTGGGGCATTTACTGTCGCAGGCACTAAGCCTACCCACACAAGTGAGGTACCTTTTTTATCGGGAGACTTGGGGGAATGCTGGGTGGAGGGAAATTTGTGGCTCCTCTCAGATTACAGAACTTTCTGTCACCAAAATGTGAGGAAAAAGTGTTTTTTTAGCCACATTTTGAGGTTTGCAAAGGATTCTGAGTAACAGAACCTGGTGAGAGCCCAACAAGTCACCCCGTCTTGGATTCCCCTAGGTCTCTAGTTTAAAAAATGCACAGGTTTGGTAGGTTTCCCTCAGTGGCGTCTGAGCTAGAGGCCAAAATCCACAGGTAGGCACTTTGCAAAAAACACCTCTGTTTTCTTTGAGAAAATGTGATGTGTCCACTTTGTGTTTTTGGACATTTCCTGTTGCGGGCACTAGGCCTACCCACACAAGTGAGGTACCATTTTTATCGGGAGACTTGGGGGAATGCTGGGTGGAAGGAAATTTATGGCTCCTCTCAGATTCCAGAACTTTCTGTCACCAAAATGTGAGGAAAACGTGTTTATTTAGCCACATTTTGAGGTTTACAAAGTATTCTGGGTAACAGAACCTGGTGAGAGCTCCACAAGTCTCCGCGTCTTGGATTCCCCTAGGTCTCTAGTTTTCACAAATGCACAGGTTTGGTACGTTTCCCTAGGTGGCAGTTGAGCTAGAGGCTAAAATCCACAGGTAGGCACTTTGCAAAAAACACCTCTGTTTTCTTTGAGAAAATGTGATGTGTCCACTTTGTGTTTTGGGGCATTTCCTGTCGCGGGCACTAGGACTACCCAGACAAGTGAGGTACCATTTTTATCGGGAGACTTGGGGGAACGCTGGGAGGAAGGAAAGTTGGGGCTCCTCTCAGATTCCAGAACTATCTGTCACCAAAATGTGAGGAAAAAGTGTTTTTTTAGCCACATTTTGAGGTTTGCAAAGGATTCTGGGTAACAGAACCTGGTGAGAGGCCCACAAGTCACCCCGTCTTGGATTCCCCTAGGTCTCTAGTGTTAAAAAATGCACAGGTTTGGTAGGTTTCCCTAGGTGGTGGCTGAGCTAGAGGCCAAAATCCCCAGGTAGGCACTTTGCAAAAAACATCTCTGATTTCTTTGAGAAAATATGATGTGTCCATGTTGTTTTTTGGGGCATTTACTGTTGCAGGCACTAGGCCTACCCACACAAGTGAGGTACCATTTTTATCTGGAGACTTGGGGGAATGCTGGGTGGAAGGAAATTTGTGGCTCCTCTCAGATTACTGAACTTTCTGTCACCAAAATGTGAGGAAAACGTGTTTATTTAGCCACATTTTGAGGTTTACAAAGGATTCTGGGTAACAGAACCTGGTGAGAGCTCCACAAGTCACCCCGTCTTGGATTCCTCTAGGTCTCTAGTTTTCACAAATGCACAGGTTTGGTAGGTTTCCCTAGGTGGTGGCTGAGCTAGAGGCCAAAATCCACAGGTAGGCACTTTGCAAAAAACATCTCTGATTTATTTGAGAAAATGTGATGTGTCCATGTTGTGTTTTGGGGCATTTACTGTCGCAGGCACTAAGCCTACCCACACAAGTGAGGTACCTTTTTTATCGGGAGACTTGGGGGAATGCTGGGTGGAGGGAAATTTGTGGCTCCTCTCAGATTACAGAACTTTCTGTCACCAAAATGTGAGGAAAAAGTGTTTTTTTAGCCACATTTTGAGGTTTGCAAAGGATTCTGGGTAACAGACCCTGGTGAGAGCCCCATAAGTCACCCCGTCTTGGATTCCTCTAGGTCTCTAGTGTTAAAAAATGCACAGGTTTGGTAGGTTCCCCTAGGTGGTGGCTGAGCTAGAGTCCAAAATCCACAGGTAGGCACTTTGCAAAAAACATCTCTGATTTCTTTGAGAAAATGTGATGTGTCCATGTTGTGTTTTGAGGCATTTACTGTCGCAGGCACTAAGCCTACCCACACAAGTGAGGTACCATTTTTATCGGGAGACTTGGGGGAATGCTGGGTGGAAGGAAATTTGTGGCTCCTCTCAGATTCCAGAACTTTCTGTCACCAAAATGTGAGGAAAAAGTGTTTTTTTAGCCACATTTTGAGGTTTGCAAAGGAGTCTGAGTAACAGAACCTGGTGAGAGCCCAACAAGTCACCCCATCTTGGATTCCCCTAGGTCTCTAGTTTTCACAAATGCACAGGTTTGGTAGGTTTCCCTCAGTGGCGTCTGAGCTAGAGGCCAAAATCCACAGGAAGGCACTTTGCAAAAAAACACCTCTGTTTTCTTTGAGAAAATGTGATGTGTCCACTTTGTGTTTTGGGGCATTTCCTGTCTCGGGCACTAGGCCTACCCACACAAGTGAGGTACCATTTTTATCGGGAGACTTGGGGGAATGCTGGGTAGAAGGAAATATTTGGCTCCTCTCAGATTCCAGAACTTTCTGTCACCAAAATGTGAGGAAAAAGTGTTTTTTTAGCCACATTTTGAGGTTTGCAAAGGATTCTGGGTAACAGAACCTGGTCAGAGCCCCACAAGTCACCCCATCTTGGATTCCCCTAGGTCTCTAGTTTTAAAAAATGCACAGGTTTGGTAGGTTTCCCTAGGTGGCGGCTGATCTAGAGGCCAAAATCCACAGGTAGGCACTTTGCAAAAAACATCTCTGATTTCTTTGAGAAAATGTGATGTGTCCATGTTGTGTTTTGAGGCATTTACTGTCGCAGGCACTAAGCCTACCCACACAAGTGAGGTACCATTTTTATCGGGAGACTTGGGGGAATGCTGGGTGGAAGGAAATTTGTGGCTCCTCTCAGATTCCAGAACTTTCTGTCACCAAAATGTGAGGAAAAAGTGTTTTTTTAGCCACATTTTGAGGTTTGCAAAGGAGTCTGAGTAACAGAACCTGGTGAGAGCCCAACAAGTCACCCCATCTTGGATTCCCCTAGGTCTCTAGTTTTCACAAATGCACAGGTTTGGTAGGTTTCCCTCAGTGGCGTCTGAGCTAGAGGCCAAAATCCACAGGAAGGCACTTTGCAAAAAAACACCTCTGTTTTCTTTGAGAAAATGTGATGTGTCCACTTTGTGTTTTGGGGCATTTCCTGTCTCGGGCACTAGGCCTACCCACACAAGTGAGGTACCATTTTTATCGGGAGACTTGGGGGAATGCTGGGTAGAAGGAAATATTTGGCTCCTCTCAGATTCCAGAACTTTCTGTCACCAAAATGTGAGGAAAAAGTGTTTTTTTAGCCACATTTTGAGGTTTGCAAAGGATTCTGGGTAACAGAACCTGGTCAGAGCCCCACAAGTCACCCCATCTTGGATTCCCCTAGGTCTCTAGTTTTAAAAAATGCACAGGTTTGGTAGGTTTCCCTAGGTGGCGGCTGATCTAGAGGCCAAAATCCACAGGTAGGCACTTTGCAAAAAACACCTCTGTTTTCTTCCAGAAAATGTGATGTGTCCACTTTGTGTTTTGGTGCATTTCCTGTTGCGGGCACTAGGCCTACCCACACAAGTGAGGTACCATTTTTATCAGGAGACTTGGGATGAACACTGGGTTGAAGGAAATTTGTGGCTCCTCTCAGATTCAAGAACCTTCTGTCACCAAAATGTGAGGAAAAAGTGTTTTTTTAAGCCACATTTTGAGGTTTGCAAAGGATTCTGGGTAACAGAACCTGGTCAGAGCCCCACAAGTCACCCCGTCTTGGATTCCCCTAGGGCTTTAGTTTTAAAAAATGCACAGGTTTGGTATGTTTCCCTAGGTGGCGGCTGAGCTAGAGGCCAAAATCCACAGGTAGGCACTTTGCAAAAAACACCTCTGATTTCTTTGAGAAAATGTGATGTGTCCATGTTGTGTTTTGGGGCATTTCCTGTTGCGGGCACTAGGCCTACCCACACAAGTGAGGTACCATTTTTATCGGGAGACTTGGGGAATGCTAGGTGGAAGGTCAATTGTGGCACTTCTCAGATTCCAGGACTTTCTGTCACCAAAATGTGAGGAAAAAGTGTTTTTTTAGCCACATTTTGAGGTTTGCAAAGGATTCTGGGTAACAGAACCTGGTGAGAGCCCAACAAGTCACCCCGTCTTGGATTCCCCTAGGTCTCCAGTTTTCACAAATGCACAGGTTTGGTAGGTTTCCCTCAGTGGCGTCTGAGCTAGAGGCCAAAATCCACAGGTAGGCACTTTGCAAAAAAACTCCTCTGTTTTCTTTGAGAAAATGTGATGTGTCCACTTTGTGTTTTGGGGCATTTCCTGTCTCGGGCACTAGGCCTACCCACACAAGTGAGGTACCATTTTTATCGGGAGACTTGGGGGAATGCTGGGTAGAAGGAAATTTGTGGCTCCTCTCAGATTCCAGAACTTTCTGTCACCAAAATGTGAGGAAAAAGTGTTTTTTTAGCCACATTTTGAGGTTTGCAAAGGATTCTGGGTAACAGAACCTGGTCAGAGCCCCAGAAGTCACCCCATCTTGGATTCCCCTAGGTCTCTAGTTTTAAAAAATGCACAGGTTTGGTAGGTTTCCCTAGGTGGCGGCTGATCTAGAGGCCAAAATCCACAGGTAGGCACTTTGCAAAAAACACCTCTGTTTTCTTTCAGAAAATGTGATGTGTCCACTTTGTGTTTTGGTGCATTTCTTGTTGCGGGTACTAGGCCTACCCACACAAGTGAGGTACCATTTTTATCAGGAGACTTGGGATGAACACTGGGTTGAAGGAAATTTGTGGCTCCTCTCAGATTCAAGAACCTTCTGTCACCAAAATGTGAGGAAAAAGTGTTTTTTGAAGCCACATTTTGAGGTTTGCAAAGGATTCTGGGTAACAGAACCTGGTCAGAGCCCCACAAGTCACCCCGTCTTGGATTCCCCTAGGGCTTTAGTTTTCAAAAATGCACAGGTTTGGTAGGTTTCCCTAGCTGGCGGCTGAGCTAGAGGCCAAAATCCACAGGTAGGCACTTTGCAAAAAACACCTCTGATTTCTTTGAGAAAATGTGATGTGTCCATGTTGTGTTTTGGGGCATTTCCTGTCGCGGGCACTAGGCGTACCCACACAAGTGAGGTACCATTTTTATCGGGAGACTTGGGGAATGCTAGGTGGAAGGTCAATTGTGGCACCTTTCAGATTCCAGAACTTTCTGTCACCAAAATGTGAGTAAAAAGTGTTTTCTTTAGCCACATTTTGAGGTTTGCAAAGGATTCTGGGTAACAGAACCTGGTGAGAGCCCCACAAGTCACCCCGTCTTGATTTCCCTAGGTCTCTAGTTTTAAAAAATGCACAGGTTTGGTAGGTTTCCCTAGGTGGCGGCTGAGCTAGAGGCCAAAATCCACAGGTACGCACTTTGCAAAAAACACCTCTGTTTTCTTCCAGAAAATGTGATGTGACCACTTTGTGTTTTGGTGCATTTCCTGTCGCGGGCACTAGGCCTACCCACACAAGTGAGGTACCATTTTTATCAGGAGACTTGGGGGAACGCTGGGTTGAAGGAAATTTGTGGCTCCTCTCAGATTCAAGAACCTTCTGTCACCAAAATGTGAGGAAAAAGTGTTTTTTTAAGCCACACTTTGAGGTTTGCAAAGGATTCTGGGTAACAGAACCTGGTCAGAGCCCCACAAGTCACCCCGTCTTGGATTCCCCTAGGGCTTTCGTTTTCAAAAATGCACAGGTTTGGTAGGTTTTCCTAGGTGGCGGCTGAGCTAGAGGCCAAAATTCACAGGTAGGCACTTTGCAAAAAACACCTCTGTTTTCTTTGAGAAAATGTGATGTGTCCACTTTGTGTTTTGGGACATTTCCTGTCGCGCGCACTAGGCCTACCCACACAAGTGAGGTACCATTTTTATCGGGAGACTTGGGGGAATGCTGGGTGGAAGGAAATTTGTGGCTCCTCTCAGATTCCAGAACTTTCTGTCACCAAAATGTGAGGAAAAAGTGTTTTCTTTAGCCACATTTTGAGGTTTGCAAAGGATTCTGGGTAACCGAACCTGGTGAGAGCCCCACAAGTCACCCCGTCATGGATTCCCCTAGGTCTCTAGTTTTAAAAAATGCACAGGTTTGGTAGGTTTCCCTAGGTGGCGGCTGAGATAGAGGCCAAAATCTACAGGTACGCACTTTGCAAAAAACACCTCTGTTTTCTTCCAGAAAATGTGATGTGACCACTTTGTGTTTTGGTGCATTTCCTGTCGCGGGCTCTAGGCCTACCCACACAAGTGAGGTACCATTTTTATCAAGAGACTTGGGGGAACGCAGGGTTGAAGGAAATTTGTGGCTCCTCTCAGATTCAAGCACCTTCTGTCACCAAAATGTGAGGAAAAAGTGTTTTTTTAAGCCACATTTTGAAGTTTGCAAAGGATTCTGGGTAACAGAACCTGGTCAGAGCCCCACAAGTCACCCCGTCTTGGATTCCCCTAGGGCTTTAGTTTTCAAAAATGCACAGGTTTTGTAGGTTTCCCTAGGTGGCGGCTGAGCTAGAGGCCAAAATCCACAGTTAGGCACTTTGCAAAAAACACCTCTGTTTTCTTTGAGAAAATGTGATGTGTCCACTTTGTGTTTTGGGACATTTCCTGTTGCGGGCACAAGGCCTACCCACACAAGTGAGGTACCATTTTTATCGGGAGACTTAGGGGAATGCTGGGTGGAAGGAAATTTGTGGTTCCTCTCAGATTCCAGAACTTTCTGTCACCAAAAATGTGAGGAAAACGTGTTTTTTCAGCCACATTTTGAGGTTTGCAAAGGATTCTGGGTAAGAGAACCTAGTGAGAGCTCCACAAGTCACCCCGTCTTGGATTCCTCTAGGTCTCTAGTTTTCACAAATGCACAGGTTTGGTAGGTTTTCCTAGGTGGCAGCTGAGCTAGAGGCCAAAATCCACAGGTAGGCGCTTTGCAAAAAACACCTCTGTTTTCTTTGAGAAAATTTGATGTGTCCACTTTGTGTTTTGGGGCATTTCCTGTCGCGGGCACTAGGCCTACCCACACAAGTGAGGTACCATTTTTATCGGGAGACTTGGGGGAACGCTGGGTGGAAGGACAATTGTGGTTCCTCTCAGATTCCAGAACTTTCTGTCACCAAAATGTGAGGAAAACGTGTTTTTATAGCCACATTTTGAGGTTTGCAAAGGATTCTGGGTAACAGAACCTGGTGAGAGCTCCACAAGTCACCCCGTCTTGGATTCCTCTAGGTCTCTAGTTTTCACAAATGCAGAGGTTTGGTAGGTTTTCCTAGGTGGCAGCTGAGCTAGAGGCCAAAATCCACAGGTAGGCACTTTGCAAAAAACACCTCTGTTTTCTTTGAGAAAATTTGATGTGTCTACTTTGTGTTTTGGGGCCTTTCCTGTTGCAGGCACTAGGCCTACCCACACAAGTGAGGTACCATTTTTATCGGGAGACTTGGGGGAACGCTGGGAGGGAGGACATTTGTGGCTCCTCTCAGATTTCAGAACTTTCTGTCACCAAAATGTGATGAAAAAGTGTTTTTTTAGCCACATTGTGAGGTTTGCAAAGGATTCTGGGTAACAGAACCTGGTGAGAGCCTGACATGTCACCCCGTCTTGGATTCCCCTAGGTCCCTAGTTTTAAAAAATGCACAGGTTTGGTAGGTTTCCCTAGGTGGTGGCTGAGCTAGCGGCCAAAATCCACAGGTAGGCACTTTGCAAAAAACACCTCAGATTTTTTTGAGAAAATGTGATGTGTCCACTTTGTGTTTTGGGACATTTGCTGTCGCGGGCACTAGGCCTACCCACACAAGTGAGGTACCATTTTAATCGGGAGACTTGGGGGAACGCTGGGAGGGAGGACATTTGTGGCTCCTCTCAGATTTCAGAACTTTCTGTCACCAAAATGTGAGGAAAAAGTGTTTTTTTAGCCACATTGTGAGGTTTGCAAAGGATTCTGGGTAACAGAACCTGGTGAGAGCCCGACAAGTCACCCCGTCTTGGATTCCCCTAGGTCTCTAGTTTTCAAAAATGCACAGGTTTGGTAGGTTTCCCTAGGTGGTGGCTGAGCTAGCGGCCAAAATCCACAGGTAGGCACTTTGCAAAACAAAAAAACTCTGATTTCTTTGAGAAAATGTGATGTGTCCACTTTGTGTTTTGGGACATTTGCTGTCGCGGGCACTAGGCCTACCCACACAAGTGAGGTACCATTTTTATCGGGAGACTTGGGGGAACGCTGGGAGGGAGGACATTTGTGGCTCCTCTCAGATTTCAGAACTTTCTGTCACCAAAATGTGAGGAAAAAGTGTTTTTTTAGCACATTGTGAGGTTTGCAAAGGATTCTGGGTAACAGAACCTGGTGAGAGCCTGACATGTCACCCCGTCTTGGATTCCCCTAGGTCCCTAGTTTTCAAAAATGCACAGGTTTGGTAGGTTTCCCTAGGTGGTGGCTGAGCTAGCGGCCAAAATCCACAGGTAGGCACTTTGCAAAAAACACCTCTGATTTTTTTGAGAAAATGTGATGTGTCCACTTTGTGTTTTGGGACATTTGCTGTCGCGGGCACTAGGCCTACCCACACAAGTGAGGTACCATTTTAATCGGGAGACTTGGGGGAACGCTGGGAGGGAGGACATTTGTGGCTCCTCTTCTCAGATTTCAGAACTTTCTGTCACCAAAATGTGAGGAAAAAGTGTTTTTTTAGCCACATTGTGAGGTTTGCAAAGGATTCTGGGTAACAGAACCTGGTGAGAGCCCGACAAGTCACCCCGTCTTGGATTCCCCTAGGTCTCTAGTTTTCAAAAATGCACAGGTTTGGTAGGTTTCCCTAGGTGGTGGCTGAGCTAGCGGCCAAAATCCACAGGTAGGCACTTTGCAAAACAAAAAAACTCTGATTTCTTTGAGAAAATGTGATGTGTCCACTTTGTGTTTTGGGACATTTGCTGTTGTGGGCACTACGCCTACCCACACAAGTGAGGTACCATTTTTATCGGGAGACTTGGGGAATGCTAGGTGGAAGGTCAATTGTGGCTCCTCTCATATTCCAGAACTTTCTGTCACCAAAATGTGAGGAAAAAGTGTTTTCTTTAGCCACATTTTGAGGTTTGCAAAGGATTCTGGGTAACAGAACCTGGTGAGAGCCCCACAAGTCACCCCGTCTTGGATTCCCCTAGGTCTCTAGTTTTAAAAAATGCACAGGTTTGGTAGGTTTCCCTAGGTGGCGGCTGAGCTAGAGGCCAAAATCCACAGGTACGCACTTTGCAAAAAACACCTCTGTTTTCTTCCAGAAAATGTGATGTGACCACTTTGTGTGTTGGTGCATTTCCTGTCGCGGGCACTAGGTCTACCCACACAAGTGAGGTACCATTTTTATCAGGAGACTTGGGGGAACGCTGGGTTGAAGGAAATTTGTGGCTCCTCTCAGATTCAAGAACCTTCTGTCACCAAAATGTGAGGAAAAAGTGTTTTTTTAAGCCACATTTTGAGGTTTGCAAAGGATTCTGGGTAACAGAACCTGGTCAGAGCCCCACAAGTCACCCCGTCTTGGATTCCCCTAGGGCTTTAGTTTTCAAAAATGCACAGGTTTGGTAGGTTTCACTAGGTGGCAGCTGAGCTAGAGGCCAAAATCCACAGGTAGGTACTTTGCTAAAAACACCTCTGTTTTCTTTGAGAAAATGTGATGTGTCAACTTTGTGTTTTGGGACATTTCCTGTCGCAGGCACTATGCCTACCCACACAAGTGAGGTACCATTTTTATCGGGAGACTTAGGGGAATGCTGGGTGGAAGGAAATGTGTGGCTCCTCTCAGATTCCAGAACTTTCTGTCACCAAAATGTGAGGAAAACGTGTTTTTTTAGCCACATTTTGAGGTTTGCAAAGGATTCTGGGTAACAGAACCTGGTGAGAGCCCGACAAGTCACCCCGTCTTGGATTCCCCTAGGTCTCTAGTTTTAAAAAATGCACAGGTTTGGTAGGTTTCCCTAGGTGGTGGCTGAGCTAGCGGCCAAAATCCACAGGTAGGCACTTTGCAAAAAACACCTCTGATTTTTTTGAGAAAATGTGATGTGTCCACTTTGTGTTTTGGGACATTTGCTGTCGCGGGCACTAGGCCTACCCACACAAGTGATGTACCATTTTAATCGGGAGACTTGGGGGAACGCTGGGAGGGAGGACATTTGTGGCTCCTCTCAGATTTCAGAACTTTCTGTCACCAAAATGTGAGGAAAAAGTGTTTTTTTAGCCACATTGTGAGGTTTGCAAAGGATTCTGGGTAACAGAACCTGGTGAGAGCCCGACAAGTCACCCCGTCTTGGATTCCCCTAGGTCTCTAGTTTTAAAAAATGCACAGGTTTGGTAGGTTTCCCTAGGTGGTGGCTGAGCTAGCGGCCAAAATCCACAGGTAGGCACTTTGCAAAACAAAAAAACTCTGATTTCTTTGAGAAAATGTGATGTGTCCACTTTGTGTTTTGGGACATTTGCTGTTGCGGGCACTAGGCCTACCCACACAAGTGAGGTATCATTTTTATCGGGAGACTTGGGGAATGCTAGGTGGAAGGTCAATTGTGGCTCCTCTCATATTCCAGAACTTTCTGTCACCAAAATTTGAGGAAAAAGTGTTTTCTTTAGCCACATTTTGAGGTTTGCAAAGGATTCTGGGTAACAGAACCTGGTGAGAGCCCCACAAGTCACCCCGTCTTGGATTCCCCTAGGTCTCTAGTTTTAAAAAATGCACAGGTTTGGTAGGTTTCCCTAGGTGGCGGCTGAGCTAGAGGCCAAAATCCACAGGTACGCACTTTGCAAAAAACACCTCTGTTTTCTTCCAGAAAATGTGATGTGACCACTTTGTGTGTTGGTGCATTTCCTGTCGCGGGCACTAGGCCTACCCACACAAGTGAGGTACCATTTTTATCAGGAGACTTGGGGGAACGCTGGGTTGAAGGAAATTTGTGGCTCCTCTCAGATTCAAGAACCTTCTGTCACCAAAATGTGAGGAAAAAGTGTTTTTTTAAGCCACATTTTGAGGTTTGCAAAGGATTCTGGGTAACAGAACCTGGTCAGAGCCCCACAAGTCACCCCGTCTTGGATTCCCCTAGGGCTTTAGTTTTCAAAAATGCACAGGTTTGGTAGGTTTCACTAGGTGGCAGCTGAGCTAGAGGCCAAAATCCACAGGTAGGCACATTGCAAAAAACACCTCTGTTTTCTTTGTGAAAATGTGATGTGTCAACTTTGTGTTTTGGGACATTTCCTGTCGCAGGCACTATGCCTACCCACACAAGTGAGGTACCATTTTTATCGGGAGACTTAGGGGAATGCTGGGTGGAAGGAAATTTGTGGCTCCTCTCAGATTCCAGAACTTTCTGTTACCAAAATGTGAGGAAAACGGGTTTTTTTAGCCACATTTTGAGGTTTGCAAAGGATTCTGGGTAACAGAACCTGGTGAGAGCCCGACAAGTCACCCCGTCTTGGATTCCCCTAGGTCTCTAGTTTTAAAAAATGCACAGGTTTGGTAGGTTTCCCTAGGTGGTGGCTGAGCTAGTGGCCAAAATCCACAGGTAGGCACTTTGCAAAAAACACCTCTGATTTCTTTGAGAAAATGTGATGTGTCCACTTTGTGTTTTGGGACATTTCCTGTCGCGGGCACTAGGCCTACCCACACAAGAGAGGTACCATTTTTATCGGGAGACTTGGGGGAATGCTGGGTGGAAGGACAATTGTGGTTCCTCTCAGATTCCAGAACTTTCTGTCACCAAAATGTGAGGAAAACGTGTTTTTATAGCCACATTTTGAGGTTTGCAAAGGATTCTGGGTAACAGAACCTGGTGAGAGCTCCACAAGTCACCCCGTCTTGGATTCCTCTAGGTCTCTAGTTTTCACAAATGCAGAGGTTTGGTAGGTTTTCCTAGGTGGCAGCTGAGCTAGAGGCCAAAATCCACAGGTAGGCACTTTGCAAAAAACACCTCTGTTTTCTTTGAGAAAATTTGATGTGTCCACTTTGTGTTTTGGGGCATTTCCTGTCGCGGGCACTAGGCCTACCCACACAAGTGAGGTACCATTTTTATCGGGAGACTTGGGGGAACGCTGGGAGGGAGGACATTTGTGGCTCCTCTCAGATTTCAGAACTTTCTGTCACCAAAATGTGAGGAAAAAGTGTTTTTTTAGCCACATTGTGAGGTTTGCAAAGGATTCTGGGTAACAGAACCTGGTGAGAGCCTGACATGTCACCCCGTCTTGGATTCCCCTAGGTCCCTAGTTTTCAAAAATGCACAGGTTTGGTAGGTTTCCCTAGGTGGTGGCTGAGCTAGCGGACAAAATCCACAGGTAGGCACTTTGCAAAAAACACCTCAGATTTTTTTGAGAAAATGTGATGTGTCCACTTTGTGTTTTGGGACATTTGCTGTTGCGGGCACTAGGCCTACCCACACAAGTGAGGTACCATTTTAATCGGGAGACTTGGGGGAACGCTGGGAGGGAGGACATTTGTGGCTCCTCTCAGATTTCAGAACTTTCTGTCACCAAAATGTGAGGAAAAAGTGTTTTTTTAGCCACATTGTGAGGTTTGCAAAGGATTCTGGGTAACAGAACCTGGTGAGAGCCCGACAAGTCACCCCGTCTTGGATTCCCCTAGGTCTCTAGTTTTCAAAAATGCACAGGTTTGGTAGGTTTCCCTAGGTGGTGGCTGAGCTAGCGGCCAAAATCCACAGGTAGGCACTTTGCAAAACAAAAAAACTCTGATTTCTTTGAGAAAATGTGATGTGTCCACTTTGTGTTTTGGGGCATTTCCTGTCGCGGGCACTAGGCCTACCCACACAAGTGAGGTACCATTTTTATCGGGAGACTTGGGGGAACGCTGGGAGGGAGGACATTTGTGGCTCCTCTCAGATTTCAGAACTTTCTGTCACCAAAATGTGAGGAAAAAGTGTTTTTTTAGCCACATTGTGAGGTTTGCAAAGGATTCTGGGTAACAGAACCTGGTGAGAGCCTGACATGTCACCCCGTCTTGGATTCCCCTAGGTCCCTAGTTTTAAAAAATGCACAGGTTTGGTAGGTTTCCCTAGGTGGTGGCTGAGCTAGCGGCCAAAATCCACAGGTAGGCACTTTGCAAAAAACACCTCTGATTTTTTTGAGAAAATGTGATGTGTCCACTTTGTGTTTTGGGACATTTGCTGTCGCGGGCACTAGGCCTACCCACACAAGTGAGGTACCATTTTAATCGGGAGACTTGGGGGAACGCTGGGAGGGAGGACATTTGTGGCTCCTCTCAGATTTCAGAACTTTCTGTCACCAAAATGTGAGGAAAAAGTGTTTTTTTAGCCACATTGTGAGGTTTGCAAAGGATTCTGGGTAACAGAACCTGGTGAGAGCCTGACATGTCACCCCGTCTTGGATTCCCCTAGGTCCCTAGTTTTCAAAAATGCACAGGTTTGGTAGGTTTCCCTAGGTGGTGGCTGAGCTAGCGGCCAAAATCCACAGGTAGGCACTTTGCAAAAAACACCTCTGATTTTTTTGAGAAAATGTGATGTGTCCACTTTGTGTTTTGGGACATTTGCTGTCGCGGGCACTAGGCCTACCCACACAAGTGAGGTACCATTTTAATCGGGAGACTTGGGGGAACGCTGGGAGGGAGGACATTTGTGGCTCCTCTTCTCAGATTTCAGAACTTTCTGTCACCAAAATGTGAGGAAAAAGTGTTTTTTTAGCCACATTGTGAGGTTTGCAAAGGATTCTGGGTAACAGAACCTGGTGAGAGCCCGACAAGTCAACCCGTCTTGGATTCCCCTAGGTCTCTAGTTTTCAAAAATGCACAGGTTTGGTAGGTTTCCCTAGGTGGTGGCTGAGCTAGCGGCCAAAATCCACAGGTAGGCACTTTGCAAAACAAAAAAACTCTGATTTCTTTGAGAAAATGTGATGTGTCCACTTTGTGTTTTGGGACATTTGCTGTTGCGGGCACTACGCCTACCCACACAAGTGAGGTACCATTTTTATCGGGAGACTTGGGGAATGCTAGGTGGAAGGTCAATTGTGGCTCCTCTCATATTCCAGAACTTTCTGTCACCAAAATGTGAGGAAAAAGTGTTTTCTTTAGCCACATTTTGAGGTTTGCAAAGGATTCTGGGTAACAGAACCTGGTGAGAGCCCCACAAGTCACCCCGTCTTGGATTCCCCTAGGTCTCTAGTTTTAAAAAATGCACAGGTTTGGTAGGTTTCCCTAGGTGGCGGCTGAGCTAGAGGCCAAAATCCACAGGTACGCACTTTGCAAAAAACACCTCTGTTTTCTTCCAGAAAATGTGATGTGACCACTTTGTGTGTTGGTGCATTTCCTGTCGCGGGCAGTAGGCCTACCCACACAAGTGAGGTACCATTTTTATCAGGAGACTTGGGGGAACGCTGGGTTGAAGGAAATTTGTGGCTCCTCTCAGATTCAAGAACCTTCTGTCACCAAAATGTGAGGAAAAAGTGTTTTTTTAAGCCACATTTTGAGGTTTGCAAAGGATTCTGGGTAACAGAACCTGGTCAGAGCCCCACAAGTCACCCCGTCTTGGATTCCCCTAGGGCTTTAGTTTTCAAAAATGCACAGGTTTGGTAGGTTTCACTAGGTGGCAGCTGAGCTAGAGGCCAAAATCCACAGGTAGGCACTTTGCTAAAAACACCTCTGTTTTCTTTGAGAAAATGTGATGTGTCAACTTTGTGTTTTGGGACATTTCCTGTCGCAGGCACTATGCCTACCCACACAAGTGAGGTACCATTTTTATCGGGAGACTTAGGGGAATGCTGGGTGGAAGGAAATGTGTGGCTCCTCTCAGATTCCAGAACTTTCTGTCACCAAAATGTGAGGAAAATGTGTTTTTTTAGCCACATTTTGAGGTTTGCAAAGGATTCTGGGTAACAGAACCTGGTGAGAGCCCGACAAGTCACCCCGTCTTGGATTCCCCTAGGTCTCTAGTTTTAAAAAATGCACAGGTTTGGTAGGATTCCCTAGGTGGTGGCTGAGCTAGTGGCCAAAATCCACAGGTAGGCACTTTGCAAAAAACACCTCTGATTTCTTTGAGAAAATGTGATGTGTCCACTTTGTGTTTTGGGACATTTCCTGTCGCGGGCACCAGGCCTACCCACACAAGAGAGGTACCATTTTTATCGGGAGACTTGGGGGAATGCTGGGTGGAAGGACAATTGTGGTTCCTCTCAGATTCCAGAACTTTCTGTCACCAAAATGTGAGGAAAACGTGTTTTTATAGCCACATTTTGAGGTTTGCAAAGGATTCTGGGTAACAGAACCTGGTGAGAGCTCCACAAGTCACCCCGTCTTGGATTCCTCTAGGTCTCTAGTTTTCACAAATGCAGAGGTTTGGTAGGTTTTCCTAGGTGGCAGCTGAGCTAGAGGCCAAAATCCACAGGTAGGCACTTTGCAAAAAACACCTCTGTTTTCTTTGAGAAAATTTGATGTGTCCACTTTGTGTTTTGGGGCATTTCCTGTCGCGGGCACTAGGCCTACCCACACAAGTGAGGTACCATTTTTTTCGGGAGACTTGGGGGAACGCTGGGAGGGAGGACATTTGTGGCTCCTCTCAGATTTCAGAACTTTCTGTCACCAAAATGTGAGGAAAAAGTGTTTTTTTAGCCACATTGTGAGGTTTGCAAAGGATTCTGGGTAACAGAACCTGGTGAGAGCCTGACATGTCACCCCGTCTTGGATTCCCCTAGGTCCCTAGTTTTAAAAAATGCACAGGTTTGGTAGGTTTCCCTAGGTGGTGGCTGAGCTAGTGGACAAAATCCACAGGTAGGCACTTTGCAAAAAACACCTCAGATTTTTTTGAGAAAATGTGATGTGTCCACTTTGTGTTTTGGGACATTTGCTGTCGCGGGCACCAGGCCTACCCACACAAGTGAGGTACCATTTTAATCGGGAGACTTGGGGGAACGCTGGGAGGGAGAACATTTGTGGCTCCTCTCAGATTTCAGAACTTTCTGTCACCAAAATGTGAGGAAAAAGTGTTTTTTTAGCCACATTGTGAGGTTTGCAAAGGATTCTGGGTAACAGAACCTGGTTAGAGCCCGACAAGTCACCCCGTCTTGGATTCCCCTAGGTCTCTAGTTTTCAAAAATGCACAGGTTTGGTAGGTTTCCCTAGGTGGTGGCTGAGCTAGCGGCCAAAATCCACAGGTAGGCACTTTGCAAAACAAAAAAACTCTGATTTCTTTGAGAAAATGTGATGTGTCCACTTTGTGTTTTGGGACATTTGCTGTCGCGGGCACTAGGCCTACCCACACAAGTGAGGTACCATTTTTATCGGGAGACTTGGGGGAACGCTGGGAGGGAGGACATTTGTGGCTCCTCTCAGATTTCAGAACTTTCTGTCACCAAAATGTGAGGAAAAAGTGTTTTTTTAGCCACATTGTGAGGTTTGCAAAGGATTCTGGGTAACAGAACCTGGTGAGAGCCTGACATGTCACCCCGTCTTGGATTCCCCTAGGTCCCTAGTTTTCAAAAATGCACAGGTTTGGTAGGTTTCCCTAGGTGGTGGCTGAGCTAGCGGCCAAAATCCACAGGTAGGCACTTTGCAAAAAACACCTCTGATTTTTTTGAGAAAATGTGATGTGTCCACTTTGTGTTTTGGGACATTTGCTGTCGCGGGCACTAGGCCTACCCACACAAGTGAGGTACCATTTTAATCGGGAGACTTGGGGGAACGCTGGGAGGGAGGACATTTGTGGCTCCTCTCAGATTTCAGAACTTTCTGTCACCAAAATGTGAGGAAAAAGTGTTTTTTTAGCCACATTGTGAGGTTTGCAAAGGATTCTGGGTAACAGAACCTGGTGAGAGCCCGACAAGTCACCCCGTCTTGGATTCCCCTAGGTCTCTAGTTTTAAAAAATGCACAGGTTTGGTAGGTTTCCCTAGGTGGTGGCTGAGCTAGCGGCCAAAATCCACAGGTAGGCACTTTGCAAAACAAAAAAACTCTGATTTCTTTGAGAAAATGTGATGTGTCCACTTTGTGTTTTGGGACATTTGCTGTTGCGGGCACTAGGCCTACCCACACAAGTGAGGTACCATTTTTATCGGGAGACTTGGGGAATGCTAGGTGGAAGGTCAATTGTGGCTCCTCTCATATTCCAGAACTTTCTGTCACCAAAATTTGAGGAAAAAGTGTTTTCTTTAGCCACATTTTGAGGTTTGCAAAGGATTCTGGGTAACAGAACCTGGTGAGAGCCCCACAAGTCACCCCGTCTTGGATTCCCCTAGGTCTCTAGTTTTAAAAAATGCACAGGTTTGGTAGGTTTCCCTAGGTGGCGGCTGAGCTAGAGGCCAAAATCCACAGGTACGCACTTTGCAAAAAACACCTCTGTTTTCTTCCAGAAAATGTGATGTGACCACTTTGTGTGTTGGTGCATTTCCTGTCGCGGGCACTAGGCCTACCCACACAAGTGAGGTACCATTTTTATCAGGAGACTTGGGGGAACGCTGGGTTGAAGGAAATTTGTGGCTCCTCTCAGATTCAAGAACCTTCTGTCACCAAAATGTGAGGAAAAAGTGTTTTTTTAAGCCACATTTTGAGGTTTGCAAAGGATTCTGGGTAACAGAACCTGGTCAGAGCCCCACAAGTCACCCCGTCTTGGATTCCCCTAGGGCTTTAGTTTTCAAAAATGCACAGGTTTGGTAGGTTTCACTAGGTGGCAGCTGAGCTAGAGGCCAAAATCCACAGGTAGGCACATTGCAAAAAACACCTCTGTTTTCTTTGTGAAAATGTGATGTGTCAACTTTGTGTTTTGGGACATTTCCTGTCGCAGGCACTATGCCTACCCACACAAGTGAGGTACCATTTTTATCGGGAGACTTAGGGGAATGCTGGGTGGAAGGAAATTTGTGGCTCCTCTCAGATTCCAGAACTTTCTGTTACCAAAATGTGAGGAAAACGGGTTTTTTTAGCCACATTTTGAGGTTTGCAAAGGATTCTGGGTAACAGAACCTGGTGAGAGCCCGACAAGTCACCCCGTCTTGGATTCCCCTAGGTCTCTAGTTTTAAAAAATGCACAGGTTTGGTAGGTTTCCCTAGGTGGTGGCTGAGCTAGTGGCCAAAATCCACAGGTAGGCACTTTGCAAAAAACACCTCTGATTTCTTTGAGAAAATGTGATGTGTCCACTTTGTGTTTTGGGACATTTCCTGTCGCGGGCACTAGGCCTACCCACACAAGAGAGGTACCATTTTTATCGGGAGACTTGGGGGAATGCTGGGTGGAAGGACAATTGTGGTTCCTCTCAGATTCCAGAACTTTCTGTCACCAAAATGTGAGGAAAACGTGTTTTTATAGCCACATTTTGAGGTTTGCAAAGGATTCTGGGTAACAGAACCTGGTGAGAGCTCCACAAGTCACCCCGTCTTGGATTCCTCTTGGTCTCTAGTTTTCACAAATGCAGAGGTTTGGTAGGTTTTCCTAGGTGGCAGCTGAGCTAGAGGCCAAAATCCACAGGTAGGCACTTTACAAAAAACACCTCTGTTTTCTTTGAGAAAATTTGATGTGTCCACTTTGTGTTTTGGGGCATTTCCTGTCGCGGGCACTAGGCCTACCCACACAAGTGAGGTACCATTTTTATCGGGAGACTTGGGGGAACGCTGGGAGGGAGGACATTTGTGGCTCCTCTCAGATTTCAGAACTTTCTGTCACCAAAATGTGAGGAAAAAGTGTTTTTTTAGCCACATTGTGAGGTTTGCAAAGGATTCTGGGTAACAGAACCTGGTGAGAGCCTGACATGTCACCCCGTCTTGGATTCCCCTAGGTCCCTAGTTTTAAAAAATGCACAGGTTTGGTAGGTTTCCCTAGGTGGTGGCTGAGCTAGCGGACAAAATCCACAGGTAGGCACTTTGCAAAAAACACCTCAGATTTTTTTGAGAAAATGTGATGTGTCCACTTTGTGTTTTGGGACATTTGCTGTCGCGGGCACTAGGCCTACCCACACAAGTGAGGTACCATTTTAATCGGGAGACTTGGGGGAACGCTGGGAGGGAGGACATTTGTGGCTCCTCTCAGATTTCAGAACTTTCTGTCACCAAAATGTGAGGAAAAAGTGTTTTTTTAGCCACATTGTGAGGTTTGCAAAGGATTCTGGGTAACAGAACCTGGTGAGAGCCTGACATGTCACCCCGTCTTGGATTCCCCTAGGTCCCTAGTTTTCAAAAATGCACAGGTTTGGTAGGTTTCCCTAGGTGGTGGCTGAGCTAGCGGCCAAAATCCACAGGTAGGCACTTTGCAAAAAACACCTCTGATTTTTTTGAGAAAATGTGATGTGTCCACTTTGTGTTTTGGGACATTTGCTGTCGCGGGCACTAGGCCTACCCACACAAGTGAGGTACCATTTTAATCGGGAGACTTGGGGGAACGCTGGGAGGGAGGACATTTGTGGCTCCTCTTCTCAGATTTCAGAACTTTCTGTCACCAAAATGTGAGGAAAAAGTGTTTTTTTAGCCACATTGTGAGGTTTGCAAAGGATTCTGGGTAACAGAACCTGGTGAGAGCCCGACAAGTCAACCCGTCTTGGATTCCCCTAGGTCTCTAGTTTTCAAAAATGCACAGGTTTGGTAGGTTTCCCTAGGTGGTGGCTGAGCTAGCGGCCAAAATCCACAGGTAGGCACTTTGCAAAACAAAAAAACTCTGATTTCTTTGAGAAAATGTGATGTGTCCACTTTGTGTTTTGGGACATTTGCTGTTGCGGGCACTACGCCTACCCACACAAGTGAGGTACCATTTTTATCGGGAGACTTGGGGAATGCTAGGTGGAAGGTCAATTGTGGCTCCTCTCATATTCCAGAACTTTCTGTCACCAAAATGTGAGGAAAAAGTGTTTTCTTTAGCCACATTGTGAGGTTTGCAAAGGATTCTGGGTAACAGAACCTGGTGAGAGCCTGACATGTCACCCCGTCTTGGATTCCCCTAGGTCCCTAGTTTTCAAAAATGCACAGGTTTGGTAGGTTTCCCTAGGTGGTGGCTGAGCTAGCGGCCAAAATCCACAGGTAGGCACTTTGCAAAAAACACCTCTGATTTTTTTGAGAAAATGTGATGTGTCCACTTTGTGTTTTGGGACATTTGCTGTCGCGGGCACTAGGCCTACCCACACAAGTGAGGTACCATTTTAATCGGGAGACTTGGGGGAACGCTGGGAGGGAGGACATTTGTGGCTCCTCTCAGATTTCAGAACTTTCTGTCACCAAAATGTGAGGAAAAAGTGTTTTTTTAGCCACATTGTGAGGTTTGCAAAGGATTCTGGGTAACAGAACCTGGTGAGAGCCCGACAAGTCACCCCGTCTTGGATTCCCCTAGGTCTCTAGTTTTAAAAAATGCACAGGTTTTGTAGGTTTCCCTAGGTGGTGGCTGAGCTAGCGGCCAAAATCCACAGGTAGGCACTTTGCAAAACAAAAAAACTCTGATTTCTTTGAGAAAATGTGATGTGTCCACTTTGTGTTTTGGGACATTTGCTGTTGCGGGCACTAGGCCTACCCACACAAGTGAGGTACCATTTTTATCGGGAGACTTGGGGAATGCTAGGTGGAAGGTCAATTGTGGCTCCTCTCATATTCCAGAACTTTCTGTCACCAAAATGTGAGGAAAAAGTGTTTTTTTAGCCACATTGTGAGGTTTGCAAAGGATTCTGGGTAACAGAACCTGGTGAGAGCCCGACAAGTCACCCCGTCTTGGATTCCCCTAGGTCTCTAGTTTTAAAAAATGCACAGGTTTGGTAGGTTTCCCTAGGTGGTGGCTGAGCTAGCGGCCAAAATCCACAGGTAGGCACTTTGCAAAACAAAAAAACTCTGATTTCTTTGAGAAAATGTGATGTGTCCACTTTGTGTTTTGGGACATTTGCTGTTGCGGGCACTAGGCCTACCCACACAAGTGAGGTACCATTTTTATCGGGAGACTTGGGGAATGCTAGGTGGAAGGTCAATTGTGGCTCCTCTCATATTCCAGAACTTTCTGTCACCAAAATTTGAGGAAAAAGTGTTTTCTTTAGCCACATTTTGAGGTTTGCAAAGGATTCTGGGTAACAGAACCTGGTGAGAGCCCCACAAGTCACCCCGTCTTGGATTCCCCTAGGTCTCTAGTTTTAAAAAATGCACAGGTTTGGTAGGTTTCCCTAGGTGGCGGCTGAGCTAGAGGCCAAAATCCACAGGTACGCACTTTGCAAAAAACACCTCTGTTTTCTTCCAGAAAATGTGATGTGACCACTTTGTGTGTTGGTGCATTTCCTGTCGCGGGCACTAGGCCTACCCACACAAGTGAGGTACCATTTTTATCAGGAGACTTGGGGGAACGCTGGGTTGAAGGAAATTTGTGGCTCCTCTCAGATTCAAGAACCTTCTGTCACCAAAATGTGAGGAAAAAGTGTTTTTTTAAGCCACATTTTGAGGTTTGCAAAGGATTCTGGGTAACAGAACCTGGTCAGAGCCCCACAAGTCACCCCGTCTTGGATTCCCCTAGGGCTTTAGTTTTCAAAAATGCACAGGTTTGGTAGGTTTCACTAGGTGGCAGCTGAGCTAGAGGCCAAAATCCACAGGTAGGCACATTGCAAAAAACACCTCTGTTTTCTTTGTGAAAATGTGATGTGTCAACTTTGTGTTTTGGGACATTTCCTGTCGCAGGCACTATGCCTACCCACACAAGTGAGGTACCATTTTTATCGGGAGACTTAGGGGAATGCTGGGTGGAAGGAAATTTGTGGCTCCTCTCAGATTCCAGAACTTTCTGTTACCAAAATGTGAGGAAAACGGGTTTTTTTAGCCACATTTTGAGGTTTGCAAAGGATTCTGGGTAACAGAACCTGGTGAGAGCCCGACAAGTCACCCCGTCTTGGATTCCCCTAGGTCTCTAGTTTTAAAAAATGCACAGGTTTGGTAGGTTTCCCTAGGTGGTGGCTGAGCTAGTGGCCAAAATCCACAGGTAGGCACTTTGCAAAAAACACCTCTGATTTCTTTGAGAAAATGTGATGTGTCCACTTTGTGTTTTGGGACATTTCCTGTCGCGGGCACTAGGCCTACCCACACAAGAGAGGTACCATTTTTATCGGGAGACTTGGGGGAATGCTGGGTGGAAGGACAATTGTGGTTCCTCTCAGATTCCAGAACTTTCTGTCACCAAAATGTGAGGAAAACGTGTTTTTATAGCCACATTTTGAGGTTTGCAAAGGATTCTGGGTAACAGAACCTGGTGAGAGCTCCACAAGTCACCCCGTCTTGGATTCCTCTTGGTCTCTAGTTTTCACAAATGCAGAGGTTTGGTAGGTTTTCCTAGGTGGCAGCTGAGCTAGAGGCCAAAATCCACAGGTAGGCACTTTGCAAAAAACACCTCTGTTTTCTTTGAGAAAATTTGATGTGTCCACTTTGTGTTTTGGGGCATTTCCTGTCGCGGGCACTAGGCCTACCCACACAAGTGAGGTACCATTTTTATCGGGAGACTTGGGGGAACGCTGGGAGGGAGGACATTTGTGGCTCCTCTCAGATTTCAGAACTTTCTGTCACCAAAATGTGAGGAAAAAGTGTTTTTTTAGCCACATTGTGAGGTTTGCAAAGGATTCTGGGTAACAGAACCTGGTGAGAGCCTGACATGTCACCCCGTCTTGGATTCCCCTAGGTCCCTAGTTTTAAAAAATGCACAGGTTTGGTAGGTTTCCCTAGGTGGTGGCTGAGCTAGCGGACAAAATCCACAGGTAGGCACTTTGCAAAAAACACCTCAGATTTTTTTGAGAAAATGTGATGTGTCCACTTTGTGTTTTGGGACATTTGCTGTTGCGGGCACTAGGCCTACCCACACAAGTGAGGTACCATTTTAATCGGGAGACTTGGGGGAACGCTGGGAGGGAGGACATTTGTGGCTCCTCTCAGATTTCAGAACTTTCTGTCACCAAAATGTGAGGAAAAAGTGTTTTTTTAGCCACATTGTGAGGTTTGCAAAGGATTCTGGGTAACAGAACCTGGTGAGAGCCCGACAAGTCACCCCGTCTTGGATTCCCCTAGGTCTCTAGTTTTCAAAAATGCACAGGTTTGGTAGGTTTCCCTAGGTGGTGGCTGAGCTAGCGGCCAAAATCCACAGGTAGGCACTTTGCAAAACAAAAAAACTCTGATTTCTTTGAGAAAATGTGATGTGTCCACTTTGTGTTTTGGGACATTTGCTGTCGCGGGCACTAGGCCTACCCACACAAGTGAGGTACCATTTTTATCGGGAGACTTGGGGGAACGCTGGGAGGGAGGACATTTGTGGCTCCTCTCAGATTTCAGAACTTTCTGTCACCAAAATGTGAGGAAAAAGTGTTTTTTTAGCCACATTGTGAGGTTTGCAAAGGATTCTGGGTAACAGAACCTGGTGAGAGCCTGACATGTCACCCCGTCTTGGATTCCCCTAGGTCCCTAGTTTTCAAAAATGCACAGGTTTGGTAGGTTTCCCTAGGTGGTGGCTGAGCTAGCGGCCAAAATCCACAGGTAGGCACTTTGCAAAAAACACCTCTGATTTTTTTGAGAAAATGTGATGTGTCCACTTTGTGTTTTGGGACATTTGCTGTCGCGGGCACTAGGCCTACCCACACAAGTGAGGTACCATTTTAATCGGGAGACTTGGGGGAACGCTGGGAGGGAGGACATTTGTGGCTCCTCTCAGATTTCAGAACTTTCTGTCACCAAAATGTGAGGAAAAAGTGTTTTTTTAGCCACATTGTGAGGTTTGCAAAGGATTCTGGGTAACAGAACCTGGTGAGAGCCCGACAAGTCACCCCGTCTTGGATTCCCCTAGGTCTCTAGTTTTAAAAAATGCACAGGTTTTGTAGGTTTCCCTAGGTGGTGGCTGAGCTAGCGGCCAAAATCCACAGGTAGGCACTTTGCAAAACAAAAAAACTCTGATTTCTTTGAGAAAATGTGATGTGTCCACTTTGTGTTTTGGGACATTTGCTGTTGCGGGCACTAGGCCTACCCACACAAGTGAGGTACCATTTTTATCGGGAGACTTGGGGAATGCTAGGTGGAAGGTCAATTGTGGCTCCTCTCATATTCCAGAACTTTCTGTCACCAAAATTTGAGGAAAAAGTGTTTTCTTTAGCCACATTTTGAGGTTTGCAAAGGATTCTGGGTAACAGAACCTGGTGAGAGCCCCACAAGTCACCCCGTCTTGGATTCCCCTAGGTCTCTAGTTTTAAAAAATGCACAGGTTTGGTAGGTTTCCCTAGGTGGCGGCTGAGCTAGAGGCCAAAATCCACAGGTACGCACTTTTCAAAAAACACCTCTGTTTTCTTCCAGAAAATGTGATGTGACCACTTTGTGTGTTGGTGCATTTCCTGTCGCGGGCACTAGGCCTACCCACACAAGTGAGGTACCATTTTTATCAGGAGACTTGGGGGAACGCTGGGTTGAAGGAAATTTGTGGCTCCTCTCAGATTCAAGAACCTTCTGTCACCAAAATGTGAGGAAAAAGTGTTTTTTTAAGCCACATTTTGAGGTTTGCAAAGGATTCTGGGTAACAGAACCTGGTCAGAGCCCCACAAGTCACCCCGTCTTGGATTCCCCTAGGGCTTTAGTTTTCAAAAATGCACAGGTTTGGTAGGTTTCACTAGGTGGCAGCTGAGCTAGAGGCCAAAATCCACAGGTAGGCACTTTGCAAAAAACACCTCTGTTTTCTTTGTGAAAATGTGATGTATCAACTTTGTGTTTTGGGACATTTCCTGTCGCAGGCACTATGCCTACCCACACAAGTGAGGTACCATTTTTATCGGGAGACTTAGGGG
This sequence comes from Pleurodeles waltl, assembly GCF_031143425.1. Classification (NCBI taxonomy): domain Eukaryota; kingdom Metazoa; phylum Chordata; class Amphibia; order Caudata; family Salamandridae; genus Pleurodeles; species Pleurodeles waltl. The sequence continues at coordinate 471,730,923 of NC_090450.1, forward strand.
AATGCTGGGTGGAAGGAAATTTGTGGCTCCTCTCAGATTCCAGAACTTTCTGTTACCAAAATGTGAGGAAAACGTGTTTTTTTAGCCACATTTTGAGGTTTGCAAAGGATTCTGGGTAACAGAACCTGGTGAGAGCCCGACAAGTCACCCCGTCTTGGATTCCCCTAGGTCTCTAGTTTTAAAAAATGCACAGGTTTGGTAGGTTTCCCTAGGTGGTGGCTGAGCTAGTGGCCAAAATCCACAGGTAGGCACTTTGCAAAAAACACCTCTGATTTCTTTGAGAAAATGTGATGTGTCCACTTTGTGTTTTGGGACATTTCCTGTCGCGGGCACTAGGCCTACCCACACAAGAGAGGTACCATTTTTATCGGGAGACTTGGGGGAATGCTGGGTGGAAGGACAATTGTGGTTCCTCTCAGATTCCAGAACTTTCTGTCACCAAAATGTGAGGAAAACGTGTTTTTATAGCCACATTTTGAGGTTTGCAAAGGATTCTGGGTAACAGAACCTGGTGAGAGCTCCACAAGTCACCCCGTCTTGGATTCCTCTAGGTCTCTAGTTTTCACAAATGCAGAGGTTTGGTAGGTTTTCCTAGGTGGCAGCTGAGCTAGAGGCCAAAATCCACAGGTAGGCACTTTGCAAAAAACACCTCTGTTTTCTTTGAGAAAATTTGATGTGTCCACTTTGTGTTTTGGGGCATTTCCTGTCGCGGGCACTAGGCCTACCCACACAAGTGAGGTACCATTTTTATCGGGAGACTTGGGGGAACGCTGGGAGGGAGGACATTTGTGGCTCCTCTCAGATTTCAGAACTTTCTGTCACCAAAATGTGAGGAAAAAGTGTTTTTTTAGCCACATTGTGAGGTTTGCAAAGGATTCTGGGTAACAGAACCTGGTGAGAGCCTGACATGTCACCCCGTCTTGGATTCCCCTAGGTCCCTAGTTTTAAAAAATGCGCAGGTTTGGTAGGTTTCCCTAGGTGGTGGCTGAGCTAGCGGCCAAAATCCACAGGTAGGCACTTTGCAAAAAACACCTCTGATTTCTTTGAGAAAATGTGATGTGTCCACTTTGTGTTTTGGGACATTTGCTGTCGCGGGCACTAGGCCTACCCACACAAGTGAGGTACCATTTTTATCGGGAGACTTGGGGGAACGCTGGGATGGAGGACATTTGTGGCTCCTCTCAGATTTCAGAACTTTCTGTCACCAAAATGTGAGAAAAAAGTGTTTTTTAGCCACATTGTGAGGTTTGCAAAGGATTCTGGGTAACAGAACCTGGTGAGAGCCCGACAAGTCCCCCCGTCTTGGATTCCCCTAGGTCTCTAGTTTTAAAAAATGCACAGGTTTGGTAGGTTTCCCTAGGTGGTGGCTGAGCTAGCGGCCAAAATCCACAGGTAGGCACTTTGCAAAAAAAAAACCTCTGATTTCTTTGAGAAAATGTGATGTGTCCACTTTGTGTTTTGGGACATTTGCTGTCGCGGGCACAAGGCCTACCCACACAAGTGAGGTACCATTTTTATCGGGAGACTTAGGGGAATGCTGGGTGGAAGGACAATTGTGGCTCCTCTCATATTCCAGAACTTTCTGTCACCGAAATGTGAGGAAAACGTGTTTTTTTAGCCACATTTTGAGGTTTGCAAAGGATTCTGGGTAACAGAACCTGGTGAGAGCCCGACAAGTCACCCCGTCTTGGATTCCCCTAGGTCTCTAGTTTTCAAAACTGCACAGGTTTGGTAGGTTTCCCTAGGTGGTGGCTGAGCTAGTGGCCAAAATCCACAGGTAGGCACTTTGCAAAAAACACCTCTGATTTCTTTGAGAAAATGTGATGTGTCCACTTTGTGTTTTGGGACATTTCCTGTCGCGGGCACTAGGCCTACCCACACAAGTGAGGTACCATTTTTATCGGGAGACTTGGGGGAATGCTGGGTGGAAGGACAATTGTGGCTCCTCTCAGATTCCAGAACTTTCTGTCACCAAAATGTGAGGAAAACTTGTTTTTTTAGCCACATTTTGAGGTTTGCAAAGGATTCTGGGTAACAGAACCTTGCGAGAGCCCCACAGGTCACCCCGTCTTGGATTCCCCTAGGGCTTTAGTTTTAAAAAATGCACAGGTTTGGTAGGTTTCCCTAGGTGGCGGCTGAGCTAGAGGCCAAAATCCACAGGAAGGCACTTTGCAAAAAACACCTCTGTTTTCTTTGAGAAAATGTGATGTGTCCATGTTGTGTTTTGGGGCATTTACTGTCGCGGGCACTAGGCCTACCCACACAAGTGAGGCACCATTTTTATCGGGAGACTTTGGGGAATGCTGGGTGGAAGGACAATTGTGGCTCCTCTCAGATTCCAGAACTTTCTGTCACCAAAATGTGAGGAAAAAGTGTTTTTTAGCCACATTTTGAGGTTTGCAAAGGATTCTGGGTAACAGAACCTGGTGAGAGCCCCACAAGTCACCCCGTCTTGGATTCCCCTCGGTCTCTAGTTTTAAAAAATGCACAGGTTTGGTAGGTTTCCCTAGGTGGCGGCTGAGCTAGAGGCCAAAATCCACAGGTAGGCACTTTGCAAAAAACACCTCTGTTTTCTTCGAGAAAATGTGATGTGTCCACTTTGTGTTTTAGTGCATTTCCTGTCGTGGGCACTAGGCCTACCCACACAAGTGAGGTACCATTTTTATCTGGAGTATTGCAGGAACGCTGGGTTGAAGGAAATTTGTGGCTACTCTCAGATTCCATAACTTTCTGTCACCAAATTGTGAGGAAAAAGTGTTTTTTTAGCCACATTTTGAGGTTTGCAAAGGATTCTGGGTAACAGAACCTGGTGAGAGCCCCACAGGTCACCCCGTCTTAGATTCCCCTAGGGCTTTAGTTTTCAAAAATGCACAGGTTTAGTAGGTTTCCCTAGGTGGTGGCTGAGCTAGAGGCTAAAATCCACAGGTAGGCACTTTGCAAAAAACACCTCTTTTTTTTGGGAGAAAATGTGATGTGTCCACTTTGTGTTTTAGTGCATTTCCTGTCGTGGGCACTAGGCCTACCCACACAAGTGAGGTACCATTTTTATCTGGAGACTTGCAGGAACGCTGGGTTGAAGGAAATGTGTGGCTACTCTCAGATTCCATAACTTTCTGTCACCAAATTGTGAGGAAAAAGTGTTTTTTTGCCACATTTTGAGGTTTGCAAAGGATTCTGGGTAACAGAACCTGGTGAGAGCCCCACAAGTCACCCCGTTTTGGATTCCCCTAGGTCTCTAGTTTTAAAAAATGCACAGGTTTGGTAGGTTTCCTTAGGTGGCGGCTGAGCTAGAGGTCAAAATCCACAGGTAGGCACTTTGCAAAAAACACCTCTGTTTTCTTTGAGAAAATGTGATGTGTCCACTTTGTGTTTTGGGACATTTCCTGTCGCGGGCACTAGGCCTACCCACACAAGTGAGGTACCATTTTTATCTGGAGACTTAGGGGAATACTGGGTGGAAGGAAATTTGTGGCTCCTCTCAGATTCCAGAACTTTCTGTCACCAAAATGTGAGGAAAACTTGTTTTTTTAGCCACATTTTGAGGTTTGCAAAGGATTCTGGGTAACAGAACCTGGTGAGAGCCCCACAGGTCACCCGTCTTGGATTCCCCTAGGGCTTTAGTTTTCAAAAATGCACAGGTTTGGTAGGTTTCCCTAGGTGGCGGCTGAGCTAGAGGCCAAAATCCACAGGTAGGCACTTTGCAAAAAACACCTCTGATTTCTTTGAGAAAATGTGATGTGTCCATGTTGTGTTTTGGGGCATTTACTGTTGCGGGCACTAGGCCTACCCACACAAGTGAGGTACCATTTTTATCGGGAGACTTGGGGGAATGCTGGGTGGAAGGACAATTGTGGCTCCTCTCAGATTCCAGAACTTTCTGTCACCAAAATGTGAGGAAAAAGTGTTTTTTAGCCACATTTTGAGGTTTGCAAAGGATTCTGGGTAACAGAACCTGGTGAGAGCCCCACAGATTACCCCGTCTTAGATTCCCCTAGTGCTTTAGTTTTCAAAAATGCACAGGTTTGGTAGGTTTCCCTAGGTGGTGGCTGAGCTAGAGGCTAAAATCCACAGGTAGGCACTTTGCAAAAAACACCTCTGTTTTCTTTGAGAAAATGTGATGTGTCCACTTTGTGTTTTGGGGCATTTATTGCCGCGGGCAGTAGGCCTACCCACATAAGTGAGGTACCATTTTTATCGGGAGACTTGGGGGAACGCTGGGTGGAAGGAAATTTGTTGCTCCTCTCCGATTCCAGAACTTTCTGTCACCAAAATGTGAGGCAAAAGTGGGTTTTTTCGCCACATTTTGAGGTTTGCAAAGGATTCTGGGTAACAGAACCTGGTGAGAGCCCCACAAGTCACCTGTCTTGGATTCCCCTATGGCTCTAGTTTCAAAAAATGCACAGGTTTGGTAGGTTTCCCTAGGTGGCGGCTGAGCTAGAGGCCAAAATCCACAGGTAGGCACCTTGCAAAAAACACCTCTGTTTTCTTTGAGAAAATGTGATGTGTCCACTCTGTGTTTTGGGGCATTTCTTGTCGTGGGCACTAGGCCTACCCACACAAGTGAGGTACCATTTTTATCGGGAGACTTGGGGGAATGCTGGGTGGAAGGACAATTGTGGCTCCTCTCAGATTCCAGAACTTTCTGTCACCAAAATGTGAGGAAAAAGTGTTTTTATTAGCCACATTTTGAGGTTTGCAAAGGATTCTCTGTAACAGAACGTGGTGAGAGCCCCACAAGTCACCCCGTCTTGGATTCCCCTAGGTCTCTAGTTTTAAAAAATGCACAGATTTGGTAGGTTTCCCTAGGTGGCGGCTGAGCTAGAGGCCAAAATCCACAGGTAGGCACTTTGCAAAAAACACCTCTGTTTTCTTCGAGAAAATGTGAATTGTCCACTTTGTGTTTTAGTGCATTTCCTCTCGTGGGCACTAGGCCTACCCACACAAGTGAGGTACCATTTTTATCTGGAGACTTGCAGGAACGCTGGGTTGAAGGAAATTTGTGGCTACTCTCAGATTCCATAACTTTCTGTCACCAAATTGTGAGGAAAAAGTGTTTTTTTTGCCACATTTTGAGGTTTGCAAAGGATTCTGGGTAACAGAACCTGGTGAGAGCCCCACAAGTCACCCGTCTTGGATTCCCCTAGGGCTCTAGTTTAAAAAAATCCACAGGTTTGGTAGGTATCCCTAGGTGGCGGCTGAGCTAGAGGCCAAAATCCACAGGTAGGCATCTTGCAAAAAACACCTCTGTTTTCTTTGAGAAAATGTGATGTGTCCACTTTGTGTTTTGGGGCATTTCTTGTCGTGGGCACTAGGCCTACCCACACAAGTGAGGTTCCATTTTTATCGGGAGACCTGGGGGAATGCTGGGTGGAAGGACAATTGTGGCTCCTCTCAGATTCCAGAACTTTCTGTCACCAAAATGTGAGGAAAAAGTGTTTTTTTAGCCACATTTTGAGGTTTGCAAAGGATTCTGGGAACCAGAACCTGGTGAGAGCCCCACAAGTCACCCCATCTTGAATTCCCCTAGTTCTCTAGTTTTCAAAAAATGCACAGGTTTGGTAGATGTCCCTAGGTGGCGGCTGAGCTAGACGCCAAAATCCACAGGTAGGCACTCTGCAAAAAACACCTCTGATTTCTTTGAGAAAATGTGATGTGTTCACAAAAATGTGTTTTGGGGCATTTCCTGTAGCGCGCACTGGACCTACCCACACAAGTGAGGTACCATTTTTATCGGGCGACTTTGGGGAACATAGATTACCAAAACAAGTGTTATTGCCCCTTCTCTTTCTCTACATTTTTTCCTTCCAAATATAAGACAGTGTGTAAAAAAGACATCTATTTGAGAAATGCCCTGTAATTCACATGCTAGTATGGGCACCCCAGAATTCAGAGATGTGTAAATAACCACTGCTCCTCAACACCTTATCTTGCGCCCATTTTGGAAATACAAAAGTTTTCTTGATACCTATTTTTGACTCTTTGTATTTCAGCAAATTAATTGAAAAAATGAAAAAGAATGAAAACCCACTGCAAGGTGCAGCTCATTTATCGGCTCTGGGTTCCTAGGGTTCTTAATGAACCTACAAGCCCTCTATATCCCAGCAACCAGAAGAGTCCAGCAGACGTATTGGTATATTGCTTTAAAAAATCTGACATTGTAGGGAAAAGTTACAGAGTAAAACGTAGAAAAAAATTGCTTTTTTTTCACCTCAATTTCAATATTTTTGTATTTCAGTTGTTATTTTCTGTAGGAAACCCTTGTAGGATCTCCCAAATTACCCATTGCTGAATTCAGAATTATGTCTACTTTTCAGAAATGTTTAGGTTTCTGGGGTCCAGCATTGGTTTCACACCCATTTCTGTCACTGACTTGAAGGAGGCTGAAAGCACAAAATATCATAAAAATGGGGTTTGTCCCAGTAAAATGCCAAAATTGTGGTGAAAAATTGGGTTTTCTGATTCAAGTTTGCCTGTTCCTGAAAGCTGGGAAGCTGGTGATTGTAGCACTGCAAACCCTTTGTTGATGCCAATGTCAGGGAAAAAAACACAAGCCTTCTTCTGCAGCCCTTTTTTTCCAATTTTTTAAAATAAAACAAAATTTTGATTGTATTTTGGCTAATTTCTTTTTCTCCCTCAGGGGAACCCACAAAGTCTGGGTACCTCTAGAATCCCTAGGATGTTGGAAAAAAAGGACGCAAATTTGGCGTGGATGGCTTATGTGGACAAAAAGTTCATGAGGGCCTAAGCGCACTCGGCTCCAAATAGCCAATAAAAGGCCTGGCACCTGAAGGGGAAAAGGCCTGGCAGCGAAGGGATTAAAGACACATGATATGCAATTTGCTTACACTTAAAGTCACTCCCATTGGATAATTAGTCTCAAATGTTAACTGTCAGCATCACATCTATTATTTATATTCATATCCATAGTGTTCCCTGTGCAAAATTGACATTTCAGTAGTTGTTCCATCACAGTGACACCCACTGAGGCTTCGAATACACTCTGCCAGATTTCTCAAATGTATAAAACTTACTGGCTGTCACCAATAGGTAGTTATAGTTAAGACCTAGTTACCATAGGAAAATTGTTTTTTGACTTGGCTGTATCCGTGGTGCTGTTTGCATAATCTTCAACAAATTTTCCCCCCAAAAGAGTCTTGTTGAGTCGTGTTGTGCATGGAAAGTGTCAAGGCGATCTGTCAAGTGGAATTGAGAAAAAGGGGCGGGTAAAAAAAGTGAGAATTCAGACATGACTGCAGCCCAAACTGCTGGACCGAATTACACCAGATTTGGCTGTAAGGTAGCTCTTGGTCTAGAAAGCGGCCTTTTAGTCATTTGGTAAGAATCCGTTCAGTAGTGTTTGAGATTTTAAAGAAATTCCAAATTTGGTTATCTGTGCAGAACCTAAGCACAGATCTAATGGTGAGATCTTATTGGCTGTCAGCACTTCAACCAAAAGGTGATGGCAGCCATCTTGGAACTAATATACATGATAGCACCCCATCGAAATGCATTGTAGTGAATGGCAGGTTTTGCGAGTCACAAAAAGGAGAATGTATAAAGGGTGATAACAGATTTTAATTACAATATAAATCATTTGTTACTAAGATGATTTCAACCTGCGAAAAAAAAAACTCCTCTGCGACTTTATGAATCATGTTTGAGACATAAAAAATTCTCATGATTTTCCCATAGAAGTTATGGAAGGTGCTCCAGAGGCTAAAATGAGAGCATATTTTCTGTAAATTCATGCTATCTTTCTCAGTTGTATGAGAAGGAAGTCTGACATTCTCAGGGAAATGTGTACTTCTAACAGAAGCAGTCTGCCTGTTGATTCCCTTGTGTTCTACTGCAGCCACCGAGAGTGTTCTAAAGAGCAACTAGAACACTAAGGGTTTGATTTATACTTTTTGCTGCAAAGCTGCACAAATGCAGTTTTGCTGCAGAAAGTATAGAGCCAGCTTGCTCCATTCCACAGTACCAGCCGGGCATCATATTAAAGGAATGGCGCAAGCTGGCACTAAACTTGTGCTAGAGTCTCAAAAGAAGATGCTAGCCAGGTGGGGGTTTTGGTAGGGAAGCAGGGGGTTGTGCGCTTAGAAAACTGACGCTAGCCTGGTTGGAGGCAAAAAAATGCCTCTAATCAGACTACTGCCATTTCCTAGCGCACAACCACCAAAAACATGACTCCTGTCTTAGGAAAGATAGGAGTTATGCCCACCAACCTAATGACCAGCACAGGGGATAAATGTCCCCTGGCCATGGCCATTGCACGCTGTGCCATGCAGGGGGCCCCAAGTTAGGGTCCCCGATGGCAAAAAAAAAAAGAATACTTACCCAGACTTACCTGGGATGGGGTCTGCCATCCTCCGGTGTCCCTCTGGTGGGGTTGCTCCTGGGGTTTGGGGAAGGCATCTGTGGATCCATTACATGGTGTTTAACCATGGAAATGGGTCCACAGGTCCCCTAATGCCTGGTCTGACCCAGGCGTTAAAAAATGGTGCAAAGCAAGCTTTGCACCATTATTTCGCCCCTCCTCCCACCTGTGCGTCATTTTAGCATGGGAGATAAATAAGGGACTATAGGGACAACACCATTTTTTAGATGTAAATGCCTACCTTTCATGTCATTGACACACGGGAGGGGCACGCATGCAAAAATGGTGTCAAATGTCAAAAAATAAATATGGGGTTAAGTTTGGGCCAATTTTGCGTAAAAAAAGATGCAAATCCAGCGCAAACAGAGTATAAATCTGCCCCTGACAGTCTTACTTATGACAAAAGTGTGGCACATCTCAAGCCATCTTGATTGAATCAAACTGGTATATCTTAAAACATTTAATTTAGAAAGGAACAAAATAAGAGTGTTTATTTTGTGACAGAAATTATGGTAGTGCTGTAGATAGTCAAATTAAGGGACTTTTTAAGTGACTTTTCAAATATCTTCCTGTTTTCCGTCAACGGGAGCAGCCTGTCAGCTGATTCCCTTGTGGTCTACTGAAGCATCCGACAGTGTTCTAAGAAACAAATAGAGCACTAATGGCCTTATTTATGACAAAAGTGTGGCACGTCTGACGTCTTCTTGATTGAATCAAACTGGTAAAACTTAAAAATAAGTTAAGGAAAGGAATAAAATGAGAGGTTTAATTTTGTCATATATATTGTGGTTAGTGCTGTAGAAATTAAAATGAGTACACGTTTTAAGTGAGTTCACAAATACCTTCCCATTCTATTTCATTAAAACATTCTGACATTTAGATTGAAGCATGCACTTACAACACCAGCAGCAGACTGCCAGTTAACTAGTGATCAGCAGTTTACTACAGTGTTCTTACAAAATACAGCTGTATTTTGTAGGTTTGCGCTGCTTTTGAGTCAAAAAATGGCACAAATGCGGCACTAAAAAAGTAGAAATATGGGCCTTAGAAGCAAAGATTGATAGATATCTTTAGAGAGCCAAGCAATCAATAAAAAAATAGATGTAAAGTGCCTGTAACAGTATTAGATACATTTTAGAAACGGGGTCTCTAGTTGGCAGAGGTAAACACCCATGTCCAAGTAGAGACCACAATCCTATCCTGTGCCCACCCTCTGGTAGCTTGGCACTGAGCAGTCAGGCTTAACTTAGAAGGCAATTTGTAAAGTATTTGTGCAACAAAGCATACAGTGGTGCAGTGAAAACATAAAAAATACACCACACAGGTTTAGAAAAATAGTTAATATGTATCTGAATAAAATAATGTCAAAACAACAGATTCTATAAACACAAGTTGAAATATCACTTTTGAAAGCTTCAAAAGAGCCTTGATCCTTGGAAATAAATAATTTTCTCTTTGTTACACACAGTACCTGGTATCCTTAAAAAATAATGACGCGCAGAGACCGCAGAGGAGGAGATGCGTGAAAAAATAAGGTGTGCATCAGATTTTCTAGCGCAACACAGACAATGCGTAGTGTCTTACCATGCTGGAAGGGGCTTGCGTCATTTTGCGGCACACAGTCCTGGTTCCTCGCTGCGATGCAGGGATATTTTGACACCCAGTGATGATGACAGAAAAATCCTTGATGCGTTGGATGTAGGCACAGGTGCTGCATCGATCCGGTAGGTGATGTGTCAAATTTTCTGTCGCAAGGCAGGCGCTGCGTCGAATTTCCGGTTCGTAAGTTGGGGCTGTGTCAATCCCAATCGGCTGTGCTGTGAGTTATCGGTCGCAATGCAGGCTTTGCTTCGATTCCATCTGGCGGTGCATCAATTTTCAATGCACAAGGAGTTTCCTGAATAGATTATGTGCTATTTTTGCCCTGAGACTTCAGAAAACAGGAGGCAACTTTAATCCAAGCCCTTGGAGAGCACTTTTGGGGAAGGCAGAGTACAGTAAGAGGACAGCAGGCAGCAGGGCAACATCAGGGCAGTAGTCCTTCTCAGAAAATAAGTGCAGATGAGTCCTTTGGGCAGCCAGGCAGTTCCTATTGGCAGGGTGCAGGTGTAGGTCCAGAAGTATCTGAGTTGGTGGGCTCAGAGACACAGTGTATATACCCAAAAATGCCTTTGAAGTGGGGGAGACTTTAAAGAGTGGTTTCAAAGTGCACAAGTTCCCCCTTCAGTACAGTCCTGTCTGCCAGGGTCCCAGAAGGATGTTTGGCAGTCCATTGTGTGAGGGCAGGCCACTAGCCTTTGCAATGTAAGTGTTGTCCTCCACCCCTGCAGCCCAGGAAGACCCATTCAGTATACAGATGAGTGCAGGTGTGACTTAGTGTCCTGTGTTTGTGCTTGTCTGGGTGAAATGCACAAGGAAGCCGTCAACCAGACCAGACGTTGATTGGAGACAGGCTGTTAGGCACAGATGGTTTTTAAGTGCAGAGAAATGCTCACTTTCTGAAAGCGGTATTTCTGAAATAGTAATATAAAATCCAACCTTAACAATCAGCAGGACTTTCTCTTATCATTCTGGCCAATCTCAATATGGTCTGGGTACTCAGATCAGAATCTACCACTCAATAAGTATGTGAGGGCAGACCGAATGCTAGTCTGTGAAGAGAGCAGGCCTCACAGTAGTGGAAAATGAATTTAGATGTTTTTCACTACCAGGACATATAAAACACATGTGTACATGTCCTGCCTTTTACCTAAATAGCACTCTGCCCTATGGGTTACCTAGGGCCTATCTAAGGGGTGACTTATATGTAGAAAAAGGGAAATGTAAGGCTTGGCAAGTATGTTTAAATGCCAAGTCGAAGTGGCAGTGAAACTGCACCCACGAGCCTTGCAATGGCAGACCCATTACATGGTTAAGGGGCTACTTATGTGGGTGGTACAATCAGTGCTGTAGGCCCACTTGTAGCATTTAATTTACAGGCCCTGGACACAGATAGTGCACTTTATTAGGGACTTATAAGCAGATCATATACACTAATTGGGTATGAACCAATGTTACCATGTTCAAGGGAGAGAACATATGCACTTTAGCACTGGTTAGCAGTGGTAAAATGCGCAGTCATAAAACCAGCAAAAATGAGGACCGAAAAAAAAGCGGAAGAAGGCGAAACATTTTGGGGGGATCCATCAGAGAGGCCATTTCCAACAATACCTTAAAGTTTGACGAGATTATTATAATCATATATATTTGACAGTGTATTCTATACATGTAAATCTCTTGCTGTATTGTTTTTTTTTTATATATTTTCTTTTAAATAGCAAAAGGTATTGAAGATGCCAGCAAAAAGTAAAACCAAAAGAAAACAGAGGAAAGCCTACTATCTACTTGCAGCACAGAAACAAAAGGCAGAACATGAGTATATTGTGCTTAAAGAGAAAACAGCTGCTGGTAAGACAAGCAGAACATTTCTTAAAACTATAGTTGGGAAACTGCAAACTGTGAAAAATTATGTAAATAAAAAGGAACATTTGAAGTCAGCAAAGAAGGTACAAAAATCACGTAAGTTACACAGTAACAAATCATTGAAGAAACCACATAGGTTGAATATAAGACAGAAACAGTTCACAGAAAATCGAGTTTGAATGTTTCATACCAGGGTAACTCAGAATCTTCTTAAAATTATGAAGAAGTACAAAAGGAAAAGGGAAATACTGAAACAAAAATAACGTGTTGGGGGTGTAGTTGATAAGGTATTTGCATTGGAGAGAAATCTTTTTATTTTGATTCTCACTAGAATGAGAACCCTGGATGAAACAGTGTTGTATACGAAAAAATGCAGATGAAGGAAAATATGATTAATAAAAGTAATTTATGTAAAATATTTAGAGGTAAATAGAAGCATAGCTCCCGTACCAAGCCTTTCTTTAGTGAAGAAGGGTATTTACAAGAGAACACATTAGTGCATGCAGTGGATTCAACTGGTTCATGTTATGAGATGAAGGAATGGAGTCCCGTTGAAAAAGAGAAGATTGTTCCTAGAGATTTTGAAGAGGTGATAGCAGAAGAGGTTCAGGGAAGGCACAGATAGGCTCCTGTGTTCAAATGGAATTGCAGCAGTATTTGTAGTATTCAATAGCAATCATTTGATTTGCTGAAGACATTTGTACACAAATTTACAGACAGAAGTTTGAAACAAAAAAATGTATTTTGCAAGGATTAGGTCCATGCAAAGCTAGAAAGCATACCAATTTACAAGAACATGCCTTTTCATATTTATCCCAGAAAGTGTGCCAATGCACATTTCATAACTTTAGGATACTGTGCACATTCAATATTATGAAGTTTAGTTAGGACTACTTATTATTCTGGTAAATGGTGTACCGATTAAGAATAAAACAATTTAGCAAGAGTTAGTTGATGTTAATAAAGTAAAATGAGCAACATTATACCTGGTACACACTAATGTTTCTTATAAAAATGTTGATATGGAACCTAATGTAGCTAATGTTGATGATGACAATTTGCCAGGGAATGGATAAATAGAAAAAGTAGATCCAGCCCAGTCAGAGCACATTTAAGAGCACTACAGCATACACCTGTCACATTTCAAAGAAGATTTTGGTGATGCTTTTGATATTTTCCAAAAGAAGCAGGCTAACGGAGCTTCCATAAGTGTGTGGGGAAAAAAGTTTAGAGGCTCGCTGTTTTCTACACTTGTTTCCCACTGGAGTAGGAGGTTCGTATGATAACTGGCCCAGCGGCTGGATACCGATCAACATGATTATATTGAGAGGATCCAAGAATCACACAGTGTATCCCACACATATTTCACCTTCTATTTGAGAGTGGCTTTTCTGGGCTTTTCTATTTTTTAGTGAATCACATTCTAAAAACAGGAGATAATCTTCAAAATATGTCTGCAAGAGGTTTTGTTAACATAGTTCAAGAAAAGGATAAACATTTTGAATATAACATAATTTATGAATACGGCAGCGGTATCATGCGCTGCAACTAAACAGACATGTTTTGTGTTTCCTGACTCTCGGATTCCTGGAGAGTACAGGCGGGGTCTAATTTTGGCCTCCTGCACCGAGTTATCCTAATTTCGGATATTCTCAATGCCTACAGTCTATACCGATTTGGAAAACCACTTCTTTCCCTATACTGCAAGGGACGGTTCTATTCTCTGCTGGACTACTCATGTTTGTTTGCCTTGAAAAAGTCTGTGTGGACGAAACATGTGTTGGCTGTTTCTCAACTCTGATATGCCTTTCCTAACATATGGACATAATTTTCACTGACCACTTATTGGATTTTCCCAGCACTAAGGATTAAAGCATTTTCTGCAACTTTATTTATCTCGGACTGATTATTGTGGAGTGCCCTGGTTGCTCTTTCTTTCTTGCATAATTAATTTAATGGTGTGCCAACCCGGAACCAATGAATATTGGTTCCGTTGTCATGGAGAACTTAAGTGTATGCTGAGAAAGTTAGGACCACCAACCTGGCTTATGACATTAAGCTGCGCAGAGTATGCATGGGGTGACCTGAATCAATTCTTAAGAGAAGCAAACTCTAGCTTAAAGGATATCCATTTAGAAACAGCTGGAGAACTTTGCTCATTAGATCCTGCTAATATTTGCAGATATTCCACCCACAGGTTCCAAGCTAGGCTTGCTTTTATCTGCACCAAAACCAATCTTCCTCTTGGAAAAGTCACTGATTTCTTTTGGCAGAAAGAGTACAATGCAAAAGGTGTTCCTCGCACTCACATGCTAGAAAAGATGCACCCAAATTTGAAGCAGAAAGTGATGAGTCTGTGTTGTCTTTTATAGAACAGTGTGTCACATGTACTATACCAAACAGACTGGTGACAAAGGTCAGAGAGAACAACTTTTGTACTTCCACACACATAGATGTGGGAAGTGCTATTGTCGTACAAACAGGTCAAAAGAAAAGTTTTACACAAGATATCGATTTGGTTTTCTGCAACCTGTCATTTCAAAAGGACGAGATAACAGCTTCTTGTCTTCAGTGAGACATACTATCACATGGAAATCACCAAGAACACATATATTTTTAAAAGAACCAACGATTCTAAATATATTAATGACTATAAACCTGTAATATTAAAAATGTGGAATGCTAACTTTAACATGCAATTTGTTGCAGACAGCTCTATTGCAGTGGCTTGTTATGTAACATCGTACATCACGAAATCAGAAAAAACTGAGATGAAGGAGAAGTGAGAGGAGATTTCTGCAAAAAGACTCTTAGTAAGAAATTGTATTCGTTCAGCTTGAACATGCCTTCCCAAAGGGAAATGGGGTTCTATGAATCCTGTGACAGGTTGAATTCGGCAAGTTTGTTCTCAAAATCAAAAGTAATTGTCTGAGCAAGTCTTGATCTATCTATCACAAGAAACAGAGTACTGAAGTCTTTCCCCGAAATTCAGTGCATGGCAGAGTTTGAACCAGAAAGTAGAAATACATTGTAAAATCAAATATGTTGGATACATACTATCAAAGAAGAATCCACATCTAAAAGTCAACTGCCTGTTTGAAATTTTTCACAACTATAGATAAACAAATAATGTAAGTGAAAGAATAGAAGAAGGGAAATATGCAATACGTGGATGTGATGGATGTTTAGTAAGACATGAAAAACAAAACATGATTAACCACGAAAAACATAGCTTCCAAACTTCTGAGAAAAGAGAAATGTTCTATTTAGCACTTCCTCAATTATTCAAACCTTGGATCACTGATCTGGAATTACTTAGAGATTATGGCCCTCATTTTAACACTGGCAGACTTTTGACCGCCAGGGTTAATGTGTCAGTATCACCGGCAACAGGCTGGCAGTATATACCGCCACATTATGAGATTGGCCACTCATATTGCCATGGCGGTATGTGCCACCGGGCTGGAGATATCTATCACCAGCCAGGCGGGTGACATAATAGTGCCCATGGCCTATCCATGGCCACCATGGTTTTCGTGGTGTTAGCAACCATGGCGGTAAGCCCTACCGGTGACAGGGAATACATTCCCTGTCACCGGTAGGTGTCTTCCCACAGCCACACATGCACACATCACCCCCTCCCCCACCCCCACTACAGTGACAGTGCTCCTCGCACCACACCCCCCTCCCCGCATCCACGCACACAGAGACCCACACGCACCAGGCATACATCCATTCTCTTAGCCATACACGCATTCATTCACACATTGATGTATATGCATTCATTCATGCATACTTCCAGACATGCTCACACACATTCTAACACACAATCACACTGACATGCAGACACATACTCACTTCACCACTCTTACATGCATTCACTCACACACAAACACCCATGCAAACAACACAAACAGATGCATTCACACACACACTCAGACATTCATGCACACACTCACACACACACAAAATACCCCCACCCTCCCACCCCCCTCCCCTGCCGGAAGCCCGACTTACCTTGGTCGAGGTGGTCTTCCAGCAGGGACGGGAATGGGTGCTGCTGCCGCCAGCAGCACCCCACCAGCAGAACACCACCAGGCTGTATTACTGGACATAATACAGCCAATGGCGTTCAACTAGCATGGTGGTTCTGGTGGTAGCAGTGCCAGCTTACCACTGGCCACCATCATGAGCACTGCCGGATTTGCACCCTTATTGTGGCGTAAGTCAGGTACTGTTCATCATATGGTGGACAGATGGCAGCCGCGGTGATGGTATGTTGGTGACCGTCACCGCAGTGGTAGGTGGTAAGTACCACCGGTGTAATAATTAGGGCCTATGACTGCTATGAAGCTTGTTTCAATGCTGCCAAATATAGTATTCAGTTTCCCATGTTGAAAAACTACTTACAAATGTTAAAAGATGAGATGCAACAATAAGAAATGATTGCTGCTGAGGTAGCAAAGGATAGTTCCCAAAGCAGCCAAGATTGAGCACCTTCAATTCAGGATCCTCTTGGAAAATCTGTTATTAAAATGAAGCTGCAAAATCTATGAATGAAGTGAAAACTGCCATGAAACTGGCTAAACAGGAGTCAGTAGATTTGGAAGAGTTATTTTGAAAACTCAACAACGAACAGAACACGATTTCTATTGAAGTAAAAGAGAAAATAGAACATAGATTGCAACATGAGAACAAGCTATGCAATTGCTCATCATTATTAGTGGTCACACTGGTACTGGAAAATGCTTTTTAATCAAAGTTTTCTCTATTTAACTACAGAAAACTATGGTTTCAAACATATTGTATGTAATGATAGCACCTACTGGATTAGCACACACAATATCAAAGGAATGTCTTTACATACGTACTAATGCTACCGATTGAACAAGAGAATAAACTGGAATACCAGACTTAGGGGGTCATTACGACCTTGGCGGGCGGCTACCGCCAATGTGGCCGCACTCACGCGGCCCCCATTATGACATTCCCACTGGGCCGGCAGGAATGAGGCCGCAACATAGGAGCCGGCTCCTAATGGAGCCGGCGGTGTTGCGGCCGTGCGACGGGTGCAGTTGCAGACAGTGAAAAGCTGGCCGGGGCCCTGTTAGGGGGCCCCAGGCCACCCCTTACCGCCAGCCTCTTCCTGGCGGTGCAAACCGCCAGAAACAGGCTGGCGGTAGGGGGGTCATAATCCCCAGGGCAGCGCTGCGTGCACCGCTGCCCTGGCGGATTATCACCGCCGGGACTAAAACGGCAGGAAACCCCCGGCGGTGCGACCGCGGCGCTACCGCCGCAGTCGTAATAAGGGCCTCCGTGCCGCCAGCCTGTTGGCGGTACGGACGCCACATTACCCCTGCCGGTCTCTGATCGCCAGGGTCGTAATGACCACCGTAATCTGGTTTAGCTTGTCATGAGGTAGCAAGAGTTTTTGAGAAGATGAAGCTTTTGATTATTGATGAGGTAAGCACGTCAAATCTAGTGCTTGTCTTTATTCACTTGCGAATGTAACTGATTTAAAAATCTGAATATGACATCTTGTTTGGAGGAAAGCATATGATTGCTTTTGGACACCTATTATGACTTACACCTGTAAAAGAGCCTGTTTCCAAAACTCTTTCACATGAAGAGACTCAAAACGCATTAGGAAGTATTGGGAATGTCAACATTTGTCAATATGTTCAATACAAGGAACTTGTTAAAAATGTGCGTCAAACTTCTGACATGGAGTATGGAAACATTCTAAAAGACATTAGATTAGGAGTTCTGACAGAGGAGGGAAGACTGATGTTAGAAAGTCAAGTTTTTAAGAAACTTTTTTCTACTAAGAAGACAGTGGAAGAGCTAATGTTTTAACTTTTGTAAAGAGGAAAAACATATAGGCCCTCATTACGATCTGGCGGTTGCATGACCGCCAGACTCATGGTCCCACCACCAAGAGGCTGGTGGTGGGACCGCCACATTATGACCGTGGCAGAGCCGCAATGGTCGGACCACCAACACCGCCAGGCCGCAGCAAGCCGGCAGCCTGGCGGTCCCAGTGGTTTTCATCCTCCAGGGCACCGTGCTTGCACTGCCGCCCTGGGGATTGCGAGTCCCCATACCACCAGCCATTCCATGGGGGTTTACATGGCGATGGAAAGGCTGGTGGATTGGAGGCATCGGGGGGCCTGGGGGCCCCTGCACTGCCCTTGCACTTAGCATGGGCAGTGCAGGGGCCTCCTTGCACAGCCCCATCGCACATTCCACTGCCCAAATTATGGGAAGTGGAATGTGCATTGGGTGCTACTGCACCCGTCGCACAGCCACATTGGTGCCAGCTCCATTAGGATCTGGCGTCAATGTTTAGGCCCTGCAGTGAACTTCTAATAGGGCTGGCAGGGTTCAGGCCGCACAGGCGGTCTGAATGTGGGAAGAGTTTGGCGGGTGGCCTCTGCTACCCCCCAAACTCGTAATGAGGGCCATAGTTTCTTTGATGCCTACACTTCAAGAGTATGCTGCATTTGATGAAGAATTACTAAAACGTGAGACTGAAGAGATTTTGGAGATTACTGTAATTGTCAAAATGGAACCAAGGAGTAACTATCCTGCTGAGTGAAAAATTACAACATAAAATAAACTCTTAAAATCTGTATCTGGGACTGCTGGACTAGACAAGTGTTTACATGTCTGTAAAATCTGTAGAATAATTTTAATACATAATTTAAATGTTCAAAAAGGATTGGCAAATTGTGCCATGGGTAAAGCTGTTGATTTAATTCATTTTCCCAACTGTGATGAGGTTGAATTCTTAGCTATAAAGTTTTATCAGGTTGATGGCATAAAGCAAATTGGACCATGTGTTCTACGCTTTTTGCTTGTGAAAGATTTGTATGATAGACAAAAGATGAAAACAGTTTCCTATTTGTCTTGCGTATGCCGTAACAATTCACAAATCTCAAGACTTGAGTGTTGGTGCTGCAGTTATTAATATTAGAGGTACAGTTTTTAAATATGACATGAAGAAGGAATCTCATATGTAGCATTGTCAAGAGTTTGAACGTTATCTTGTTTGTTTCTGGACGATATTGATGAGAAGAAGCTTAGAGCAAATGCAAATTATGTGAGAGAGTACAACAGATTAAGAAGTAAATATGCTCCTTATTTTATGCCCTAGGTGGGAACTAACCAAACATTCAAAGAAATAGAAAAGACTTAAAAAAAGATAAAGAAGAAGGTGTCAATATAATAAACCTAGAAAAGGATGGATATATTGTAAGTTACCAGTTGGATAACCATGTTAAGCTGCTATGCTAATGTTGTTCTCAATGTTTTCGTCCATTTCCCACATGATATAAATGCAATCCAAGACAAACCAAGGAACACATTAGGCACAACACTATGTAATTGCATTCAATGCTTATGTTGTGACAGAACTGTAATATATTCAGCTTTAGGCATCCGACAACTAGTAGACAAATATAGTGGATCTATAGTATTTACTCAACAAGATCCACAAGAATTTATTATGGTGATCCTTGGAGTTTTAGAACATGAAGATGTAAATATTGATGTCATATTTGGACGAGTTATGTATGGAACTAAAAGTGTGAAGACTGCATTTTCTCATCTACAACTGAAATCCAGTCTGGGTGATTTCTGTACTTAACTCCGCTGGATTCTAAAAGTGTGTCTTTTGATAAATTAATAAAAAGGAGTGACCAAAGTATGACCTGTCAAAGCTGTAAATCAACTTTATTATCTTCATTGCTGATACAGAGGAGTGGTAAATACATTATAGCAATGTTTCAAAGATGAAGAGCAGATGGAACAAAATTAGAGACCTAGATTACAAACTTTAAAGCTGGACAGATATCAGTTTCTGGAAGAACATACTGTACTTTGTATATCATCTTCCATAGGGGTGTAAATATTACATCTGTATGTTATACTGTATATTTAGAGACTCACAGTGGATGGA
Source organism: Pleurodeles waltl (assembly GCF_031143425.1). Taxonomy (NCBI): domain Eukaryota; kingdom Metazoa; phylum Chordata; class Amphibia; order Caudata; family Salamandridae; genus Pleurodeles; species Pleurodeles waltl. The sequence goes on from NC_090450.1 coordinate 471,750,719, forward strand.
CAGAGTGCAATGACAGCAGTCCAAAATTCAAGCAAAAACTGCAAACTTCCTCATTCTTACTTACTATTCATTCAGCCAAAGTTCTAAGCAACATTTCTTTAAAAATATGAGATAAAGTATTTTGTGTTGACATATATACAGCTTAATATGTCATTCAGCATATCAGGGATCATGTCTTCAAAAATATGTAAAAAAATACAGAGTGGATAAATGTAGTCAAAAGGATGTATGCTAAAAATGAAATACACAGTGTTCTCTCTACAAAGATCTTCAGTGTTTAAGACATAAATTGGCCTATCAGGGGTGATATAAAAAAAAAGGATATCCAAATTTAAAGTGTGGATAATTTACGTCCTTAGGATTTCTGGAAGAAAATGACTATGTGAGCTTATCTCTACCTGGATCATCACGATTTAAGACATCATTTGGCCTATCAAGGGTGATGTTAAAAAAACAATATCTGAAAATTAACTGTGGCAGAAACACCTTGATAGGATTTCTAGAATAAAATTACCATATGGAATTCTGTTTACACGGATCAGTTATCTTTAATGCATCATTCAGCCTATCAGGGTGATACACATGGATAATAACTCTTTAAGACAATATTCAGTCCACTGGGGCTTATGTGTACACAGGAAATGAGTAATTTAAATGGTGGATTACATCTGTTCATAGTTTTGCAACAGGTATAATAATAAGCAACACGTTGTTAGCATCTGTACTTTTCTTTAGTGTAGTAATTATAGCTTAAGTTATTCTTTTTAGAAATTGCAGTAAGTGCAATTCATAGTAACACTTATTTGGTGTGAAATACTTCCAAGGTATGAGTATAATGGATAGTAATATTAATTTTAAATAACATACTATGGGGGTCATTCTGACCCCGGCGGGCGGTGGGAGCCGCCCGCCTGGAGGGAACCGCCAGAATACCGCTGCGCGGTCAAAAGACCTGGGTTTCCCACCAAAAGGCCGCCCGCCAGCCCAGTGGGAAACACCCCTCCATGAGGATGCCGGCTCCGAATGGAGCCGGCGGAGTGGAGGATGTGCGACGGGTGCTAAGCAGACACTGAAATTCAGGGTGGGGCGCTCTTACGGGGGCCCCTGCAGTGCCCATGCCATTGGCATGGGCACTGCAGGAGCCCCCAGGGTCCCCACGACACCCCATACCGCCATCCTGTTCCTGGCGGCCGAAGCCAGTGGTATGGGGGTCAGAATCCCCATGGCGGCGCAGCAAGCTGCGCCGCCATTGAGGATTCTACAGGGCAGCCGAAAACCGCCGGGAGACCGCCGGTTTTCCCTTTCTGGCCGCGGCTGAACCGCCGCGGTCAGAATACCCTGGGGAGCACCGCCAGCCTGTTGGCGGTGCTCCCGCCGACCCCGGCGGTCCTTGACCGCCGGGGTCGGAATCAGGCCCTATATGTATATGGGTTTTTTCAAGTCCATATGACTGTTTTTCTCCCCACTGTTCAGTGATGAGCAGCTATACACACTTCATTTATAGTGAAAAAGTATAGAAGCTGAGAGCAGTACACAAGAGAATATAACATGACTATTTAATATGTATCATTGCCTTATGATAAAAGCTGCTTATGTTTTGTTAGTAATCTATTTTATATCACAGGTTAGCATGTTTTAATAAATAAAATAGTTATTTTGACGTTTAACTATTCTTTCTCTTTAAATACAGATCAAAGAACTTTTTTTAGCAGTAATGCAGAGAAAATGTTGCTTCATCAATAGATAATCCATTCATATAGTTATGGACCCAGTCACTCACCATTGCAGGCACTCATGCACCCATTCACTCACTCATTCAGCCGCTCAGGCAACCATTCACTCACCCACACAGCCCCTCATGCACCCATTCACTCAACCATACAAATATTTACATACCTGCCCACTCACTCATGCAACCACTTCACACCCAGTGAGTCACACATACAGCCATTAATGAACCCATTCACACTCCCATACAGCTACTCAGGCACAAATACACTCACCTAAACAGCCACTCATGCACCCATTCACTCACCCTTACAGACAGTAATGCATTCAATCACTCACCTATACAGCCATTAACACAACCACTCACTCACCCAGTCACTCACAAACCCAGCAATATAGCCACTCACCTATACAGCCCCTCAATCACCCAGCCACTCACTAATAGAGTCACTCATGTACCCAGTCACTCACCCACACAACCACTCATTCACCCATTCACTAACCCATACAGCTATTCACAAACCCAAACACTCACCCATATAGTCACTCACATACCCAGTTACTCATCCACACACCAACTCACGCAGCCATTCACTCACACATACAGCCACTTACCCACCTATTCACTCACTCGTACAGCCACTCATGCACCCAGTCACTCACCCATACAGTCACTCATGCACCCATTCACTCACCCATACAGCCACTCATGCACCCAGTCACTCATGCATACAGCCACTTACACACCCAGTCGCTCACCCATACAGGCACTCGTGCACCCATTCACTTAGCCCTACAGCCACTCATGCACTGATTCACTCACCCATACAGACACTTACACACCCAGTCACTCACCCATACAGTTACTCAAGCACACACTCACTAAATCATACAGGCACTCATGCACCCATTCACTCACTCATACAGAACTCACGCATGCATTCACTCAACCATAAAGCCACTCAAGCACACTCTAACTCACCCATACAGACACTCAGACACTCACTCACTCATACAGACACTCACGCACCCATTCACTCACCCATACAGACACTCACACACCCACTTGCACACCCATACAGTCATGCACCCATTCACTCACCCATACAGACACATGCCCCCATTCACTCACCCGTACAGGCACCCATGCACCCGATCACTCACACATACAACCACTCACACACCTAGTTACTCACCCATACAGGCAGTCATGCAGCCATTCACTCACCCATACAGCCACTCATGCACCCCATTCCCTCACCCATTCAGATACCTACTCACCCAGTCACTCATCCACCCACTTACAAACCAATACAGACACTCATGCACCCATTCACTCACTCATACAAACACTCATGCACCCATTCACTCACCCATACAGCCACTCATGCACCCACTCACTTACTCATACAACCATTTATGCAACCATTCACTCACCCATACACTCACACACCCATTCACTCACCCATACATCCACTTATGCACCCACGCACTCACCCATACAAACATTCATGCACCCATTCACATACCCATACAGACACTCATGTACTCACTGACTCACATATACAACTACTTTCACACCCAGTTATTCATCCATAGAGACACTCATGCACCACTTCACTCACCCATACAGCCACTCATGCACCCACTCACTCACCCATACAACCACTTATGCACCCATTCACTCTCCCATACAGACACTCAAACACCCATTCACTCACCCATACAGCCACTCATGCACCTTCTCACTCACCTAACTATCCACGTACACACCCAGTCACTCACCCATACAGGCACTCATGTACCCATTTCATCACCCATTTAGCCACCCATGCACCCATTCACTTAGCCATACAGTCACTCATGCACCTAGTCACTCAGACATACAGTCAGTCATGCACCCAATGACTAAACCATGCAACCACTTAGGCACCCACTGACTCACCCAAACAATCACTGACGTGCATAATCACTCACACATACAATCACTGATGCATCCACTCTTTTATCAATACAACCACTCACAGAACCCTGTACTCATTCATACAGACATTTATACACTCTATTACCCATACAGCCACTCATGCATCCTTTCACTCACATACACTACCACTTACAAAACCAGTGAGTCACCCATAAAGCCAATTGTGTAAGCACTCACTCGCCTATACAGACCGTCATGCACCCTTATCACTCACCTATACAGCTACTCACATGGCCCATGACAATTCCCAACAAGCATATGGCAAATACTGTTTCTTTTTTTAATCAGAAAGAGGGGTTCTGAAAAGAACCATTTTTTCCTTTGGTTTTTCTAAACTATTTTTTATTATTTTATATTTTAAAACACTTTAGGTGTTTTCTTTGGTGTTATTTTTTTGGTGAACAAAAAGTTAAAGCATAGTGCTACAAATCAAACAGCACTAATGTTTCAGGAACAAAAAAATGAAAATAAAAACCTAAGGGGCAGATTTTTGAAAACTGGTGCTGCAACTACTGCAGTGCCACTTTTCTTTGTACATTAGCGCCACCTTAACACCACCATGTGTGTGCCATATTTAATATACGGCGCACCATGGCCGTAGTTAGGGAATCAGCGGAGTTTGTCGATTTGCAGGATTAGCATAAAAAATCCTGACACTAATCCTGCAAAGCACACAGAGACCCTTAAAACCAATGGGAATCTCCTTTTAACGCCTGCTCTGAAATATTTTAGATTTCTTTTAACAATTTTTTGGTCCCTTTATTGGGGGAATGCCCCCTTTGCATACATTATGCCTGGTGCAGGCATAATGTGGCGGAAAGGGTTACAAAGTGGCACAACGCATGCATTGCGCCACTTTGTAAATCTGGCACAGCAATTTTGGTCTCATTGGGCCACATTAACATAAATAATTTGCGCTAATGTGGTGCAAGGAGGAGCTAGGGACTCTTAAATCTGTAGTTAACACTTATGATTTTTGATGGATCGCTGCAATTGATTGCTCACCAGTACTCAGTATGGCCTGACATCTCAGATAGTGTTGACCGACAGCTGCAAATCATCTTCTTTTCCCCCTCCGGTATGGTAAAGAAGGCCAAGGAAATGCGTTCCTTCTTTCTCCTGCAAGGTTCTTCATCCTCTGAGTCGTCACTGGAAAGATCTTCATTTGCAGGACCAGCTGTTTTCAACTTCTGTCTTAAAAAACAGAAAAACACCCAAAAACTGTGGACAAAAGTGCTGTTCAAAACACAGTTCTGTCCCTATACAAACTCAGTCAAAGGATAACTAACAAGCATTTGCAATGCAACAGGTCTTGCATTTCTTCAAGTTAGAGCTATTAGCAGTTGTAAACTCCCAACCGGACTTTTCTTGCCACATTAAACCTATCGGCAAATGTGCAATTATCTACGTAACAGGCAAAAGTGCAATTAACTATGTAACAGGGTCGATGTCATGCAAAGCGCTCAACTTCTGCCAAGCAAGATCGCGCTACGAAAAAAGATAAAAAGTAGTCCACAAACCGGACGGAAAACAGCGAGCCTCGCATGTTTTCCGTACTTGGTTGCTGCGCTCGAGGAGGGCTAACCACCGGAAAAGGCATGACGTATGCATGGCTTCCGCTAATGAAAGCAAGCAGATTTCACACACGGTGGTGTCATGTAACGTGATGTCACTTGCATAGTGTCTAACTTGGTCAGTCCCCCCACTTATTTTCTTTAAGACTTGTGCCATGAATAAGCCTTAGCCCCCAAGAAATAGTGCTTGAGCCCACTATTGGCAACCAAATGGAAAAAATAAGCACATCATGTCGGAAATGTGATGAAAGGACAATGATGTATTCGGTGTGGAAGAATGAAATGAGTTGCAGACACTAGTGTAACAGAGTCCAAAAGCAGAGCATTCCAGAAACAGGGAATAAAAAGAGGAAAGGTGCGTACAATTTGAGTTGTTGTAAAAGCATCCCAAAGCATTTTCCGGGATTTCATGGCACTATAAGAGGTGTCATTAACTTAACGATCCATTTATCGACCATAGAACGGATGGGTGAGCAGGGCGTGTGCAGAATAAAACCTGTTCAACATAGGAAAACATCCCAGCAGAGAGCAGAATACTCACTGTTGCATCCTAAGAATTAAACCACAGACCTCTGTCTCTTTCAGTTTCACTTGTATTGTAAGAAGGGGCATTATTTTGCATGTTGTTTGAGAAAGGATTCCATGATGAAAGATCAGATTTTTTCAACAACTCCTAAATTCCTTCTGTGGGACCCTGGTTTGACAAAAGTAAAGAAAAGGCTGGCCACCCTCTGCCTGTAAGGCATGGCGAACATGTTGCAGATGGCACTTACAGAGTGACAGAGCCTCTCCATTAAGTGAAAAAAGTGCAAGAAGAGGGCTTGCCTTCCTGTTTATTTCTGGATTTTTTAAGGTAGTGTAGAAGAGTTATTTCTCCCTGCCAGAGTGAATGGAGGTGTCGCCACTCAGTGGGATAACGAAGAGAGAACTCCTGCATAGCAGCAACTAATCGTCCTTGGGAGGGGAGAATGAACGCTGCTGTTCAGAAGCAGAGTCTCCCCTGGTGACTCCTCGGTGTCATGCCCTAAGGAGGGGTCCAAGGAGACGCAGCACATGCTGTGTCAGGTCAGGGTTGTCCATTGTAATTGAGTGTGTGAGAAGGGCCGTCTGATAGTCGTGCTAGGTTAGGGAGAGGTTGCTGCAGCCTGTGAAGATGAGAGAGTCGGACGTAACCCAGAGCATTTTAAATAGAGTAGTTAACGAGCATTTTCAGTGCCACAGGGCACGCATTTGCTAGAGTTAGAGCTATTACCTTTGTAAACTCCTAACCGGACTTTTCTTGCCACACAAATGAAAAGAAAAAAAACACAGCGCGAACGCTCTGCATTTTTTTTTCATTTGTGTGGCAAGAAAAGTCTGGTTAGGAGTTTACAAAGCTGGGGGTGGGGTGGGGGAATGCAGTGCTCTCGAGTTTGCTCGAGTTAGAGCTCCTAGCGTTGTAAATTTCTGATTGGACTTTTCTTGCCACACAGACTGAAAATAAAGAGAGTGAGGGCGAGCTGGCCCTGGAAAAGCCCCCCTCTGCTGTTGGTTTATGTTTACAGAGGGAGCTGGTGGGGAGGAGGGACTGAACAAGCACCCACACTGTTGAGTTGAAACAGGCAAATGCCAAAAAAAAGTCCCTTACAGAAGAGATAAACAGGACATAGCGTAATTAAACAGTACTTTGTGCTGCTCCCAAAGTGAAAAAAATGCAGGACAAAGAGGCAGAACTGACCACTAGCAAGCAAGGATTTTTGAAGGGCACTGCAACTAACAAATCAAAAGGCTGGAACTCACTCTATTGTATACTTTAGTATACAGAAGGCCGCACGCTAACACTCGACCTAAAATCTTTCCTTTATTTCTGCAACTAATGGAAAGATTCTCAACCAATAAAATCATGTTTTGTGTGAGCCACATGGGCGCTGCAATGCCGCCGCGTACATACCACTCTTCCATCGTGGTTCCTAAAAAATGCTTATGCGTGTGCTCTTACACAACTTTTAGAATCTACACAGAAAACGTATGTAATCCAATAACATGTTAAAGATGCATCTATATACTATTTTCATATCTTAAAGTATCTTAACTTTCTCCGCCACGACCCTGGAAATACATCACGGTAGGGATAGTGTATGCACCGCGAGTCCCTACAAAGTATTAAAAGCTAAGTAAAACAAGCAATCAAAAATATGTTTTTAAACATAGTATAAAATATTATATAAACTTATAGTACAGTCAGAACATAGTTATGCATATACTTAAAAGGTATGTGAAATATGATATATGATATATTTGTGTCTCCAAAGTGAATATCCACGATGGGTATGTGACTCCAAATTATATATTTTTTAAATTACCATTTCAGATCAATTTGTTTTTTTTGTTGTCATGTATATTGCATACCTTTATTAAGAAAACCATTTAAACATTATGTACTGAAATATTACAAATAACAAAAAACTGTCATAAATTAAAACTAATAAGAAAAATCACAAAAGTTATACAAATTTAAAAGGTTAGATAGATGTTATGGTTTGAAAATCTAATTTAAAAATATTTAAATTCACTTACAAGAGGATTTTTTAAACAGTTTGGTTTGAAATGGAATAAAAAAAGCTTGTATAAATTTGAAAACACAAAAAAGAGGTTGAAGTGATGTTATTGTTACCAAAAATATTATTGAAATAAGCTGTATACATTTGAAGAGACCTCAATAGAGTGCTATGGTGTGTGATTATAAGGTTTCAGTGCATGACCTAGCAGCAACTATGAGTTATTTAATGCAAAGTAACCAAATTACTTTACATTAAGAAAAATATAAAAATTCACTTTAAAAAAAGCAAAGGTTACATGAACCTTATAGTTATGCTTACATTTTAAACAAACAAAACCATAGGAATTCCACAGTTATAGTTACCTGAACTAACCACAGCTTGCACCCCCAAAATAAACTGCTTATGACCTCACATATTACATCACTCATGACATGGTCAAAGACATCACTGATGATACCACTGATGACATCTCAAATTACATCACTGATGACATCATCCAGTGAGTTTGAGTGGCTGTATGGTATGTGATTGGGTTTGTGAATAGGTCTCTGAGTGTGTGAGTGGTTGAGTCATTTGTTGTGTAGCAGAGTGAGTGGATGTGCAAGTATCTGTATGGGTGCCCAAGTGCCTGTGTGAGTTCCTGCATTTGGTTGAGTGAGTGGTCGTGTGAATAGATGTAGAGGTGAGTGAGGTATGGCAAAAATCAAAGAATCTATTTTTGTTGCAAAAGTCAACATGTTTCAACCTGACTGTCTTCATTACAGTCTACAGGGAAAGAGCAAACCCACCCTTAAAAAGTTCAAAAACCCATAGACATGGAAGACATATAATACTATTGAAACTCATAGAAAGCAGACTGAAAACAACCAAAATCCTTATATAATTCATGGCTGAATTATAAAAACTAATTTATAGAAATATATAATCAATAAGGTGTAAACAAAACATCTTCATTAACCCCCATCCAATTTAATCAATGCATCAATTATATTATCACATATATGAAATACAATACAAGTGCAACAGGTCCTTCATGTTGTTCAAACTAATCAACATGAATTTCAACTTTAAGAAAAGGGAGCTAGACTAATTTACAAAAGAAATCTATGACAAAAGAACATGCCATCTCATAACTGTTATAGAATTGTCTTTTCCTGCTGAGTCAAATAGCAAATCGAAATGCTCTCAGTAAATATGTTTGTGTGATATACTATCCCCCTAAGTGAAACTGTCAAAAAACTTTAAAAAAAACGGGGAAAATACCGCAACTTAGCTTCACAACCAATAATCAAAGATAAAATAATTGATCAAAAATCTAATGAATATATAATTAATTTAAATTAAACAGCACTGGCAATTTATTATATAATGATCCAGCAGTCTATAAGTGTATCAGTTAAACAATATGGATATAGAGTTCCTCGTCCTTGTACAGACCTCTTGGTCTTTTTTTATTCAAAAAGATAATATATTCTGACTCAAATGTCCTTAATTTCCTCTCTCTATTTCAACTACTTGGGATTCTATCAGGATTAATATCATGTTTTATTTGCCAGTGTGGTCAAAATGTCTGATAGCCCAAAATGTTCCATGACCTTTTTTTAACAAGAAAGACTGAACTTCCCACATAAAACAGACCACACAGAGATTCAAGTATATAAATGCGACAATCACTGCTTCATGTGATGAATTTCCTAATCTTATTGGTCTTGCCATTGGGTAACATAAAGGTGGTCATTTTTACACTAGCGGTCTTCTGACCTCCAGGGTAAATGTGGCGGTCCCAACGCCAACATGCTGGTGATGCAGACCACCACATTATGAGTGTGGAGGGTTGGCCGCTGCCAACCCGCCTCATCTCCACTCAGCCATGGCGGTCAGAATCTCCAGGCCAGAGATAATCATCTTTGGCTGGGCGCTCCACAGAAGACCGCCAGTGGTATTAGGAGCTGCCTTTCTGCCATGGATTCCACGGTGGTAGCACCGCCACGAAAACCATGGCGGAAAGACTACTGATGACAGGGAATTTCTTCTCTGTCACCGGTAGATGACACCCCCACTCCCCAGCAGCACTAGACCCCCCTCCAGCCACAGCGGTCCCTCTCCCTCCACCCCACCTTCTGACACAGCGCCTCCACCCCCTTCTGACACAGCACCCCCCACCCTCCTTCTGACACAGCGCCCCCACCCCACTTCTGACACAGTGGCCCCACACCCCATTCTGACAAGGCGCCCCCACCTCCCTTCTGACACAGCGCCCCCACCCCACTCCCCGCATACATGCACATGCACACAAACATCCAAACTCACCATGCATACACTTATTAACCTACACTTACATGCACGCATTCACTCACACACATCTATACACGCATTCACTTCAACATTCATACATGCATTCAAGGATGCATACTCACACCCATCCAAATACGCATACTCACACGCAAACAAACATGCATTCACCACAATGCTCACACTTGCATTCACACTTACATGCATACACACACTCACTTCAACATTCAGACATGCATACAACCATGCATACACACATTCATGCACACATGCAAACACCACACACTCATACACACACAACAACCCCCACCCTCCCACCCCCCTCCCCTGTCAGACGATCACCTTACCTGGTCCAGAGAGACGGTCATCCAACAGGGAACAGGAAGGGGCACTTCCACCGCCGGCAGAACCCCGCCAGCAGGACACCACCAGGCCGTATTATTTCCCATAATAAGGCTAGTGGAGTCATACTGGCGAGGCAGGCCGGTGGTGATACCGGCCAAGTGCCTCCTCTCACTAGCACGATAAGGTGGGGGTCTTCTGGCGCCCGCGGTTTTGGCGGTCTTCTGTGAAGACCGCCAAAGTTGTAATGAGGGCATAATCTTTTCTGCTAGATGTGTCCCCGCTTGCTTTTTATCATTCATCGCACCTGAAAAAACCTAGTTGTGCCTTCAACCGACCATCCACATGTGATGTTCTAAAGTAACTGTTTGTCCCAGAGTGACCTAGGTCTCCAATATGTGACTTGAGGATGTGGCATGACCAATTTATCAATTATTGGATCAGCCCTGATCAGATTCCAATGTTTTGTGATCTTCGATTTAAGACCCGATGATTCACTGTTGTGGGAGATTCCTTAATTCTATCTCGTGGTACCAGTAGGCTGTTTCTTGGGAGCTTATTCACCCTTTCTCTGGCAGCTTTGAGGACCTTGGTCGGGTATCCTCTGATTTTAAACCTTTCTATCATCCATTTTTCTTCCTCACTATAAGCCTGTGGTGTACTGCAAATACTTCCGGCTCTGAGGAGCTTCCCAAATGTTATGCTTCATTTAAGATTTTTGAGGTGATGACTTCCTCCATGTAAAGTGCTGTTTTCTGTTGTACTCTTGTGATGTAAATGAGTGTATACCATTTTATTTCTAATGGTAACAGTTGCATCTAGGAAATTCATTGTGGTCTTGTGAGTGGTATGTATGAATTTTAAGTTCAACTGCTTCTCAGAAATAAATGCAAAGCATTTGCGTAACTTAACATGCAGGTCATTCCAAATCACAAAACTATTGCCCATATTTAAAAGAAAATGTCGGCGCACGACGCTGCACCAAAATTGGCAGTACATTGTCACAATGCAGGGATGCGCAGTATTTAATTGAATACGGTGCATCCTTGAGTTGTCCCCTGTGCTGGTGCTGAATTAAGCTGCCTGCACCAACACAGGCCTCCTGAACCATTGTGCAAGCATGCCTGCATTGAGGGGTTTGATTGTTGAAGGGACACCTTCCCACACATAAACAATCATGCCTGGCATTTTGCTCTTTCTATGCGTGCTGGAGAATGCAGCACACATAGAAAAAGCAAAAAACAATGAGAAATAAAAGTATTCCTCCTAGCTGCGCCTTGCTAACACTGCCCATAGGGTGGCATTAGTTTTTTTGCTGCCTCACGTTTAAGAAATTTCATAAATCTGAGGCAGCATCTAAATGCAATTGGTGTTGCAGTGCCACACCCACAGCAACAACCATTGCACGCCCCTCTGATGCAGAAAACAGAGTCAGAGGAACCCATACTTAGAAGGAGGCGTAACGCCACAAAAAGTGGCATTACACCCCCTTGTAAATATGGAGCAGAGGTTAGTGCTACTGGAGCGTCACGTAAAGTGATGCACCAGTGACGCTAGGGGCTCTTAAATATTGCCCTATGTATTTTGTGAAATGTCCATTATTATCTTTCCACACATGTTGTTCCTCCCACCAAGCCATCCAGATTCCTGCATAACTCGGCATAAAAAAACTGCCCATCGTAGCAACAATGAATTGCTTATGTCATAAATCATCAAAGATGAAGAAATTATTTGCCAAGCAAAACTGTAACATCTTGAGTAGGAACATTGAGCGGTCATACATATTAATCAGTTTCTCCCTGAAATAATGCCTACATGCTTGGATTCCCAATTATGTTGTATGCAGGTATGTAATGATACTACTTTGTGCCCTTCATGACTTACAATTTACTTTATGGAGGAAGTCTGTACTGTCTCTACAATAAGATGGTAATTTTAGTACATACTGAAGAAGTAAAAAATATTTAGAGGTGCTTTCCAGCAGACTATCATTTGTTGAAATAATTGGTCTATACTGGGTTTACTTTGTCTTTATATATTTTAGGAAGAAGGTAAAAACATGGGGCCACTGGTTTATTAACATGCAGAAATGTATACTCCTCTATGGTTAGTAATCACCCTTTCTCTCCAATTGTCTAGCGAAAAGCGATACCTAAGAATAGATTGTTTATACACTAGGTAGGTCACATTTTGGTACTTCCTGAAAGGTTTAGTTTACATTTAGCCTCCAGAAGATTGTTGTTGATGTTCCATAATACCATGTTACCCCCCTTATTGGAGGCCTTGATGACAAAAGTATGATCTTTGTTAAGGGTTTCTAAAGCATGTTTTTGTTCTTTGGTTAGATAGGTGGCATAATGGTTCTTTAAATTTTGCCAAATCTCAACAACGCATCCATAACTACTTCATGAAAAGTATCAATACTATCACAAGGTGTCAAAGGAATACAATGTGACTTTGGCTAAACTTGATCATACTTATACCTTATACGATCTGTCTCAAGGCCCATTGATCTCAATTGGTCCACTTACGAGGCCCAAGTTGTACCTCCCCTCTCTAATTCCATAAAGGTAGTTAAATCTTTAACCATGTCTCAGGCCTGCCATTTCAGGGCCTTTGTGTGCAGTTTACTGATACTTCGATTTTGGAATTTAAAACTACTTGTCAAGCCTTAAATTCCCCTTTTATTGCATATAAGCCACCCCTAACAAAGTCCCTAGGTTGCCCATAGGGCAGGGTGCTATGTACGTAAAAGGCAGGACATGTACTTGTAAGGTTTACAAGTCCTGGTAGTGAAAAACACCCAAAGTCATTTTTCAGTACTGTGAAGCCTTCTCCTCTCAGTCCAACAAAAGAAAATCCCTTATATACTTTCAAGTGATAATTTCTGATCTGAGAGGAGTAGCATTGTCATGTTTGGTATGGTTAGAATGGTAGTGAAAAATCCTGCATACTGGTGAAGTTGGATTTAACATTGTTATTTTATAAATGCCACTTTTAGAAAGTAGGCCTTCCTCTGCACCTACCGCTCTCTCTGCCTTAGTGCCTGTCTCCAATCTACATCTAATCTGTGCTAGTTGACAGCTTCTCTTGTGCATCCCTCACAGACAGCCAAAAACACAGGACACTCAGCTGCATTTGCATTCATCTGAATACTGATGGGTCTTCCTGGGCCATGAAATATTGCACAAATACTTTCCACATTGCCGTCTAAGTTAAGCTTGCCTGCTCAGTGTCAAGCTACCCGAGGATGAGCAAAGGATAATTAAGTTTGTGTTGTGACTCACCCTGACTAGGATTGTGGTCCCTAGGGTGCATTCCTCTGCCAACTAGCGACCCAATTTCAAATATATATATATATATATATATATATATATATATTCACTTAGAAAATCCCACTGAAATTCAGTAATTATAGTTAGAGTTATTTCAAGTAAATATAACCTGTGTGCTAAGGTAATTATAACTCGCGCCCCCGTCATGCACTGTTTTTTCTTCATTAATTTTACAGCTAATGTTTCATTGATGTTTTTATTGACGTAATAAAACTTGTCAAGAGTGCTGTAATATCTTAGCAGTGCTTGGTAAGAGTGAGAGTTACACTCACCTTAGGGTGCAAGTTATGGTTACTTGAAATATCTCTAACTATAACTGCTGAATTCCTATGGTTTTGTGCAAGTTAATTCCGAACCTAACTATAATGTCCCTGTAACCTTTGTTTTTTAAGTGGATTTCTATGGTTTGTTAAATTTTATTTCCTAACTATAACATCCCTGTAATCTTTGGGTTTTTCAGTAAATTTCTATGTTTTTTAACATAAAGTTTACTTACTATATGTTATTTCAACCTTCGTCTGGGCCCTGCAACTAACTACGTATAACTACCCAACCCCTATACCCACCCAATCCCATGCCACACAGGTCCAACAGTATGGGTATGAGAGTATCCCTGTGAGTCAGTGTGTGAGTGTCTGTGTGGGTCTGTCAGTGGGTGTGTGACAGCTTGAGTGGGGCCATGTGTGAGTGCATGAATGTCTGAGTGGCTCTGTGTGTGAGTGCATGAGTGTTCTAGGTGGTCTCTGAGTAGTGTTTATGGGCCAGATGTAGGTAGCCTTTTGCGCCTCGCAAATGGCGAAAACCGCCGTTTGCGAGGCACAAAAGGCCTTCCGCGATGCAGAGTCAAATTTTGCGAGTCGGTACCGACTCGCAAAATGTGATTCCCATTCGCAAATAGGAAGGGGTGTTCCCTTCCTATTTGCGACTGCATCGCGATGTAGAGTTGATTTGTGACCGCGAAAGCAGTCGCAAACCAACTCGCAGTTACCATCCACTTGAAGTGGATGGTAACTCATTCGCAAACGGGAAGGGGTCCCCATGGGACCCCTTCCCCTTTGTGAATGCAAAAAAATATATTTTTTCAGAGCAGGCAGTGGTACTATGGACCACTGCCTACTCTGAAAAAAAAAAAAACTAAATGGTTTCGGTAATTTTTCTTTTTGCAGCTCGTTTTCCTTTAAGGAAAACGGGCTGCAAAAAGAAAAAAAAAACTGCTTTATTTAAAAGCAGTCACAGACATGGTGGTCTGCTGTCTCCAGCAGGCCACCATCCCTGTGAGTGCCTAGACTTGCTATGGGGTCGCAAACTGCGACCCACCTCATTAATATTCATGAGGTGGGTCTTTGCGACCCCATAGCGAGTCGCAGAAGGTGTCTGAGACACCTTTCTGCATTTCCTTTTGCGAGTTGCAAATTGCGAGTCGCTGGGACTCGCAATTTGCAACTCGCAAAAGGAAACCTACCTACACCTGGCCCTTAGTCTCTGAGTGGATGTGTGAGTGTCTGAGTGGGTCTGTGAGTGGCTGTGTGAGTCTCTGAGTGGATCTGTGAGTGAATATGTGAGTTTCTGAGTGGGTCTGTGAGTGGGTGTGTGAGTCTGTGAGTGGGTTTTTGAGTGGGTGCATGAGTCTCTAAGTTGCTCTGTGAGAAGGTGCGTAAGTGTTTGAGTAGGTCTGTGACTGGGTACATGAGTCTCCGAGCGTGTCTGTGAGTGAGAGCATGAGTTTCTGATTGGGTCTGTGATTGAGTGCATGAGTCTCTGAGTGGGTCTGTGAGTGGGTGCCTGAGTGGGTGCATGAAGGTCTGAGATGGTCTGTTAGTGGGTGAGTGAATGTCTGAGCAGAACTGTGAGTGGGTGTATGAGTGTCTGAGTGGG
The DNA here is from genome assembly GCF_031143425.1 of Pleurodeles waltl. Lineage (NCBI taxonomy): Eukaryota > Metazoa > Chordata > Amphibia > Caudata > Salamandridae > Pleurodeles > Pleurodeles waltl. Next base: position 471,766,389 of record NC_090450.1, read on the forward strand.
TGTGTGAGTCTCTGAGTAAGTCTGTGAGTGGGTGCATGAGTATCTGAGTGAGTGTCTAAGTGCATCAGTAAGTGGGTGTGTGGGTATCTGTGTGGGTGTGTTAGTAGCTGTGTGATTGACTTGACCTCAAAGGAGACTCACCTGCCTCTTTATCCAACAAGAGTCAACAGCTTTGACAAATATCTACCCAAATGGAGTTCTTTCTGCCTCCTTGGGTAAATATCCAGTATGTATTCTACACTACAGCTGTGTAATGTAGCACAAGGAAATGTCACAAGTGACCTTGTGTGCATTTTGGCAACATGTTTTTTCCTGTTGTGTCTTTCTCTAGATTTTTGTGATAACATGAATCCTCCTATAGAGAGGTCAATGAGGCTACGAACAAACCAGGGCTTCTTTGTTTTGTGGAGATGTCCTCATATTTCTCTGCATCAAGAACGTGCCACCCAAATCAGCAGCTCATGCACTGGGAAGCTCTTTGGTAAGCTGTCCATCATCCTGGCAAAATACAGAAAGACCTTTGCATACTACTAAGGTGGACGGTGTTCGGTTAAGCGGGTGGAGCATCCAGGTGATTTGCACATTTGCATACCTGTAGCAGTTTAAAGGGAGAATCATAGACTCTAGGGGTACCATGTGGCCCTCCTCCCAGGGCTGATTTTAGCCCCGCGGAGCCCATATCCAGTCCTGGCCATAAATAAAAGATGGATGGGGGCTGAACAGCACCCTTTCCCGGGCTGATTTTGACCCCAGGGTCTCATCCACTGGGGCCTTGCCATATCTCCTGGGAGCCCCCCTGAAGAGAGCAAGCACAGGCTCCCAATCTGCCTGGGAGTGCCCTGGCTGGGTGCTCCCATCCAATCCTAATGCTGCTCTGAGCAGCATCAGGATTGGCTGCAGGTCAGGCTGGGAGCCTGTTCCTGCAGTTGACTTGATGACAGAGAGCGGAGCAGCAGGCGCGGAATTAAGGTAAGTTTGTTTTATTATTTTATTTTATTTCTCCCCCGCCCGCCCCTTTCCACAAGCTGCCACTGAAAGCGACACTGACCATCTCCCACTGCACATGTCCAAACGCTATGTTAGGCAGGGGTTGGCTGCATACTGAGGGTTGGCTGCCCATTAAGGGTTGGGTGTGATGCCTACAGCCAAACCCAGCAGGTCAATGTCAAATTCGGTTTTCAGCTGTGTTGGTCATATGTGAAGGGCCAAGCAGAGGGGAGGTCCTGCAGCTTAAATCAGATGTGCATGGCTGAAGAAGGGGTTGGCTGCCCATAGAACATTTGACCCCTAGGATGTTGAGTACATGGTCTGGCTGGATGCCAGTCCCTGTGCTCAAGAGGCCAGAGATGTGACTTAGCTCCACACAGAAGGCTATGTGTCTGGTGGCCAACCCTCATTGCCAAAGTCTGTCAACAGTGGAAGGTTAATGCCCCAGAAGTTGGCATCCCAATAAGGGATGACCCATTGTGGATGGTTAGACACAGGGCCTGAACTGAAGCCCAGCCCTACAGCCAATCTCAGTTAGACACCTGTGGAAGGTTGGGTATAGAGCCTGCCCAGAGGGCAGGCCCTTTGGCCACTTCCTGCTGCACAGGACCTTAGGCCATGCACAGCTGGATTTGATTTCCTGTGTAAGGTTGGGCGCCTGCATAGAGTTGGGTGGGGGGCCTGGCTTGAGGTACACATGGAGAGTTGACCTCCCACTGAGGTCTGGGCACAGGCCTGGCCAGACAGCTGTAAACATGAGGTTAAAGTGACTTTATAGTGTAGTTTAGCAATCGGATTTTAACATATGGTAAAAAAAAAAAAAATCACTTAAAACAAAGATTAAAGTGATATTACAGGTAGGTTTGGTAAAATGACCTTAACACCTGTTATGAAAAAACTGAAATTCACTGAAAAAGTGAATTTAAATATAACTATGTTTACATAACGAAAAATAAAAACCACTGAAAATCATCAGGTATTGTTCATTAAAGTAACTGTAACTTACACGACCATCATACACTGATCATTGCATCAAATATCATCACTCATAACATGTTAGATTAATTGATTTGAATTGTGTTGTTTGTTGGGATGGTGTAATTGTGATATTTGGTCAGAGGTTTGGTTGGTACCTAAGGCTACCTACCAAATGCAGATAATTTTCAAACATATACACCTGGAGAGTTCAGGGTGGTGTAGCCTGCATGGATTCCACTATTAGTGTGCATGGATTCCACTATCTGTATTTACCTAGAATGTCCTGTAAGCATCAAACTTTGGCTAAATTAGATTTCTCACAATGCTGTGATAGAAAGTTCTGGAATCTGCGAAACATCTAAGAGTTCTACCATCTAGTGATGTCAACCATTTTCCAAAAAAATAGTACCTCACTTGTGTGGTTGGGTCTATGGCCCATGACACGATAGATGCAAAAAGAACAGATGATGGACAGAATGCTGAACAATGCAAACATTCACCCCCAGTCACAATGATCTGGGTTTAATCCATCGTTTTTTTGCTCAATACACCACCCCAGTTTGGACCCAGCCATACACAAATCAGCCTTGATCCTGTTCCTCATGGGAACAGTCCAGCCCGAACTGCCAAGTCAGGTCCTCCCTGGACAGGAAACAAGCATCCTAGGACCTGTTTCAGGGTATCACCCTTCATCAGCTAGGCTAGCTTGAATCCAGTGGCATAGTGAGCACGGGACTCAGGTCTGGGCATACCCTTCCCACTTGGGGCAACAAATTCAAAAAGAACAGATGATGGACAGAATGCTGAACAATGCAAGTATTCACCCCAAGTCACAAAGATCTGGGTTTAATCCACTGTTGTTTTGCTCACCACACCACCCCAATTTGGAACCAACCATATGCAAATCAGTCTTGACCTTGTTCCTCATGGGAACAGATCAGTCCGATCTGCCAAGCCAGGTCCTCCCTGGACCGGGAACAAGCATCCTAGGACCGGTTTCAGAGTGTCACCCTTCATCAGCTAGGCTAGCTTGAATCCAGTGGCGCAGTGAGCACTGGACCCATGTCTGGGCATACCCTTCCAACTTGGGGCAACAAATGTAAAAAGAGCAGATGATGGACGGAATGCTGAACAATGCAAACATTCACCCCAGTCGCAAAGATCTGGATTTAATCCATCGTTTTTTTGTTCACCACACCACCCCAGTTTGGACCCAGCCATATGCAAATCAGTCTTGACCCTGTTCCTCATGACAAGATAGGCCACAAAATGCAAAGTGGAAACATCAAGTGATTTGTTGCAGTATTTGGGGCCGCTGTCAGCCAGTACTCACGGAGATGTAAAAATCCCAGACATTTTAGAAACTTGAATCTGGACGAATCCAGTGTATTGTGCCTTTCTTATATCACACTACTTATTCTTATCCAGAATACCTTGTAAACATCAACATTAGGATACAATCATATATTTACCTGACACGCTTGTGATGAAAAGTTCCCAAATAGGAGGGTATAAATAAAAAGTCCTACTACCTAATAGTCCCGTACTACTCCTGATAGAAACAGTACCTCACTTGAATGGTCAGTCCAATTGCCCATGACAGGAAAGGCCCTCAAATGCAAATTAAAAATAAAAATTTTCCTCAGAACTGCACTTACTCTGAGGGTGTGAGTAGCTGTGATATTTGGGGCTGGTCTCACTGTCACCTTGGGAAACCTAACAGTCCCAGTCCTTTCAGAAAACTAGATACACTGGCAAGTCCAGAGTGGTGTGGCTTACATAAATCCCACTTGGTGTCCTTGTCCAGAGTACCCTGCAAGCATCAAACTCAGTTAGCATTACAGATTTTCCTCACATTTCAGTGAGAGAACGTTTTGGAATCTAAGGAGAATCATTACATTTTTTTAAAATTTCAACCATTCTGGGGAGGTGGGTATCTGTTGACCTGGCAGTTGGTGACCACCCAGGAAAACCTACAAAAACCTACTAATCTCTGACACATCTGAAAATTAGATACTTGGGCGTTCCAGGATGATGTGGTTTTAATGCCCACACTACGATTTCTTACCCAGAATGCTATGCAAACTCCACACTTTGGCTAAAATTAGAAATATTTCTTCATGCTATAAAATATCATCTACATGCATACTTACACACATGCATGGATGTTCGCATTGTTTTCCAAAACATTTTGAAGTTACGTACAAGGGTGTTGGTGTCAAACATTGAGTTGATAGGGTGAGAGATTACTTCAAACAGGTTATTCAGCAGTTGGATGGTGTCCTGTCTGTGAGTGTGCAGGGAACCACCAGAGATGATGAGTTTGTCTGTAAGATAAGCGTGGTGGTGGTTGTGATGGCTTTCAAAATGATGCATTTGGTTTTGAATATGGTGCAGGCAAGCAAGAAGAGGCAATAGAGTTCCATCAGGATGACGGTGAAGTGATCATATTTCTTCAGGTTCTGGATATATCTTGTTGGACCTAGCCTTTTTTCCAGAGCCACTCCCAGATTTTTTCTTAGGTTGCTGAACCTGTTTTTGTTGGAATTAGGACTCGCTGCACTTTCTTCTCTAATAACCAGTGGTAAAGTGTTTGTGCTCTCTCCTTAAAACGCTGTACAATTGGCATTTCCCTAATTGGTACATTTAATTTACTTGTAAGTCCCTACTATATGGTACTACATGTACTCATGGCCTGTAAATAAAATGCAACTAGCTTTTTAAAACATGTCTCAGGCCAGCCACTGCAGTCTGTAGTGCAGTTTTAAACTGCCATTTCGACCTTTTAAAATAAACCTTTTGACAGAGCTAACACTTCCTTTTTATTGCTGATGAGTCAAACAAAGGGGGCTTAGGTGTGGACAAGGCGGGCCATCTTGGCTTCAAAGGGCTTTATCTTCTGCATGCACAAAGGAACCCAACACTAGGCCTGCACTGCCTTTTGTAACCTCCAGACAGTTTGGATCCTTGACAGGAGAAGAACTTTCCCGAACCAGATGTGGGGGTAGGGACAGGAAGCACCCCAACACACAATGGCCAGCACCAAGTATAAATTTAGGACCTTCAGAGCCATTCTACAAGACACTCCTCAACCTGTGGAAGATTCAGAATAAGGACTGCCCTGCTGCCAGGAGGACTGCCCTGCTGCTTGAAGGACTGCGTTGTTGTCAGAAGAGGGAAGATTCGACCTGCTTGCCTTGACACCAGGCTACCCAGAGTGACTGTATGCATTACTTGGTTGATCTGTGTGACCTTCAGGGACACAACAAACTCCCAGAGGCCTCTTCTGCTTTCCAGCTGACCAGAAACAAATGAACATGACCTGGTCCCTCCTGCTGTCATCTGTGGGAGAGAGTTCTGCCACACCAAGTACTGTCCTCCAAGTGCTGTCCTCCAGGTCTTGAACCCTTTGCTGGAGTCAGAGTGTACTCATGCCAATGCAGGACCTCGTAGTGCAGCACCTCACATCTCCTCATCTGCGGCCTCATTGGAACCGATCGCAACCTGCTGCAGGATCTAGAATCACAACACCTTGCAGCTCCTGATCAGTGGCTTCACCGGATCCGACGCAGTGCAATGCAACCCAGCACAGGACCTTGCATAGAAGAACTTCGCAGTTCCTGGTTGAAAGCTTCTTTGGAACCTATGCAAAGTGACACAAAGCCCTGCAAATCATCGCCACACAGACCTCTCCCCAAGGACATAAGGCACAACTTTCAGTGGGCTGAACCAGGTCCTTTTCCATTCCTGTACTCCATCGTGGTCAGCCTGAACTTGTGATTTTGTCCCAGTCCAACATGACCAAATACCCACCATTGGCAGTTTGCACCTTTTAGAGCTATTTTTAACTTCAACTTTAAAATTCAATATCTCCTGTTCTACTGATTGGATTGTTGTTGTTCTGGTATAATTTTATTCATTAACAAACTCCATGTTTCTCATTTGGTTTGGGATTTTTATTGTGTTGTGTTTTTCACTTTATTACTGTTTGTGTGCTGCATACATATTTCACACATTGCCTCTAAGTTAATCCTGACTGCATTGTGCCAAGCTAACCAAGGGTTAAGTTAATTTAGTGACTTTTTATGATTCACCCAGACAAGGATTGTTAATGTTGCTAGAGTAGGGCTTCTACTACTCTCAACCAACACCCCAAATTCTTAAAGATATGCTGGGGCATGTATGGTACCCCTAAAGGAGTGCCAGTGTGGAATTTGGGAGGCTATGGGGTAGGGCATCACTTCATCCAGGTCCAAGACTATGAGGGATTAAACACCAGTTCTGAAGTTGCCTTCTGGAAGATATGGTTCGACTTTCTTTGGAAGAGAGAGCTTTTTTTTGCTTTTTTTTACAATGTGTGCCTTTAGCATGAGGTTGGAGGCCAGGGTAAATTCAAGTGACTTAGCATTTGCAGAAAGATGGGGTTTGAAGCCATTAAGGTTAATGTAATTGAGCCAGGTTTATAATGTATCTTGTTTATTGGCCTTGGAAAATAACAGCAACTCAATCTTGGTTAGGGTGAGATTGATGTAGTCATTGGACATCCATGCCTGGAAGATGTTAAAGCAGTGTTTGAGGCATTGGGTGTCTGAAGAAGAAGAGATTTTCAAGAGGAGTTGTATATCATCAGCAAGTTGGGACTCTTTAAACTGTTACCTGTTGGTAAAGCACCAAGCAGCTCCATGTAAAGGTTGAAAATGGCAGGAGACAATATGGATCCTTTGGGGACACCACAGGTGATAGGGATCTTTTGCGACGTGGTGGCAGCAAGCCTTTTCTATCCATGCACCCAGGATTGGGAAAAACATCCTAACATTCAGTGACTTGATGCTTGATTTTAACACTGTACGACAATCTGCTGCTTTTTGTATAGATTTGAGTTATAGAAAAACTACATACAAAAATGCTGACATGCACATTTTTAATTTTGTAGTAAAACGTTTACAAAAAACCTTTTTCCAAAAACTTTTTAAACATACATTTATTAAAGAACGTTTTCAAGCAAAGCTCTTTAAAAACAACTTAAGACACTTGAGGAGGAGTACTGTGGCTTAGTGATATAATTTCAAATCGAATAAGAAAAGAGCCCCCTCAGTGATACCCAGTCTCACTCATTAGTATCAGACATGTGTCAAGCATCAATTTGGGGGCTGTACATTGGATTGTTTAAGGGAAATACTCTTATTATCTGTGGATTCCAGGAACAGTTTGTTCTACCTTGAAAATATGGACCGAATGACCTGGTTGACTTACCTAACAAAGAAAAGGCTCTTGTGACTGTGCCTTGCATCCCTAAAAACTGAAAGGATCTATTAGGGAAACTGTAAGCACGCAATGGCCCGCTGGTCTATTTGAGAAGGACTCAAAGAGACGCTCGTATTATCCAAAATGTGAAAAGACAGCTGTAGTGTATGGTTCGCCGACCCCTTGGCACGGTTCGCTGCATAGGTCCACATAGCGGAGGTTTGCTCATGATTTCATGGATCTCAAACAAGTCCTCACGGGGTACCCCTGGGACAACTGGCCCCATTTTGAACCTCCATTTTTCATATGACTCGTTTTTCAAAGCCCCCGTTTTTCATAGCCCTGACAGTGGGGTCTGTGAACCTCTAGGAATCGTGGACTTGTTTTGAGCCCCCCCTTCTCCAAGTTCGAAAGCGAGTATAGTCCACAACCCTCTATTAGGAATCCTTAAACCAAAAATTGAATGTTGGCCCCCACAAAAAGGAATCTCGTAGGTGGTCACTTGAGTATCCTTCCACACATCCTTCTTGCTTTCAAGGAAAAAAGCCCCCCCCCCCGTGCATGTTTGTCATCCTTAGTAAGTAGCATACGGAGTATGCATTTGTTTTAGGGAAGGCAAACATTGTGGCTGGTAGTCGAAAGAAAGGAGAAACCGCCAGAAAAATTTAAGCTAAACTGAGTAAACCAGCCTTGTCTGGGAGTATTTTACTAATTCCCTGTGAACAAAATTAAGTGCAAGAAATGTGACATGCAAACTGTGTGATCAGTGAGCCGAAGAAAAAGATGTCTAGGTTCGTTTGGCATGTCACGCATGAGAATGCATTTCAAAGCAAGACACAAAGAAGAGTTTGCATGATGTGAACTCGAAGATTAAAAGAGATCAAAAACCAGACGCGGTACAAGAGGCACCGGAGAGACCACCAAGTGAGACCATTTCTAGGAATTTCCTCCAGGAAAGGCATCAGGAAAATTATATTTGCCTGCAAATCTTTTCTTTGCTTTGTTAAAGAAATATGGTGTGAAGAACACATTTCTCACATATGGAAGCAGATAACGGAGGAACAGTCTATGTATAATTTAAGCAACATTAATAGTTCGGGTCAAAACCTGACCATTACCCAGTCAGGTTTTTTTTTTAGTTTAAATTTTGCCTCTGCATTACTAAGTGCTACGTATTTGTCTGTTACAGCCCCACTGGATACCCTGAGACACTGACTCACCAAACGACTAAGCAGGCCTTTGTACTCCTTTTCTACTGGTGCTTTTAATAGCATATCACGCACAGAAGGTCCTGATTTGTGGGACTCAAATGTGCACGTGGAATACAAGACACTACCCCGAATCTACAAGCCTTCCAAATAAACTGAATCTCACTCAAGCCTTGCCGTCCTTCCATGGGCTAGAAAGGCTTACATGACATCTGACTAAACAGACACTCGCTTTGGACGTCTCTTAGAGACACCAGCTTATAAGTTTATCTGTGACCTAGCAAGAACAGCTTCTCAGAAACACTGGCAGACATATTGTTGACTCTGCGCCATCCTAATCAGACTCTCTGAAATTAAACTGCTACATCTACTCTTCATGTACCAGATTCTAAATGAGATTTATCAAGACAGGCAAGGCCACCTTGCATGGCCGTGCGTGGCTTGATAAATCTAGAGTAATGCACGGCAGCACAAATCCCTGCCTTGTGTTACTCTGTGGCAGGGAAGCAATCCACAGGTGGAGTGTGGGTGTTTCCATGCATCCACCGATAGATTTTGGTGCATCCCCAGATTTACCATTACTGGTAGACTTAAGAATGTCTCAAAATGCTACGCCTCCCCAGGTGAGGCATAACAAGGTGAAAACTATTTATTTCCCCTTGTTTTTCCTCTTCCTATGCTTGCTGCATTATGTAGCACGGATAGAAAGAGAAAATGCCTCTCAGGATTGTTTTTGTGCAGGAAGGTGTCCCTTCCTGTACAAAAACAATCCTGCCTACAATGCAGGCACCCTAGCACATGACACAATGGTCCCGGCATTGGCGTTAGGCAGCCAAAAGAGTGACAGTGCTAGAAAAGACAGAAATGCACCTTATAATGGTAAATACAGTGCATTCTTGCCCTTTCCCCTTAAGACAGTGCAGCACAGCATTTTGGTTTGCTGCGTGTGCTTCATGAAAAAATGATAAATCTGCCCCCATGACCCTAAATCTATGCTTAAAAAATGGCTGACTTAATGGACAGCATAACACTCAGCAAACGTGGTAGAAAACTTAAAATTTTAAAGTTCCAGAGTATGCTGTATATAACAATTCAGTGAAAATGTGTTAAGACAGGATGCTTGAATTTTGCATGTAAGAACCTAAATATTGCATCAGAGATTGAACATTTTAAAAGCGCAATTTATATGTAATGGACATTGCATTTGTCCACTCTCTCTGTCCTTGCACTGGCAGTAATTTGTGGAGGTGGTTCAAGAACAGACACAAGGCTGGTTGACAAAAACGTTGTGCATGTTTCTTTCAAGACCTCATTGGGACACTGCCTGAAGTGAAATAATGTTTTTCCAGAAGCTTTTAGGTAAATCATTTCCTTATCCTGATTAAGGTATCAACTCTTTCTGTAGATGAGGTAGCATGGTACAAAGAAACCTCTCTCTCTCTCTCTCTCTCTTTCTTTTTCTGATTCACTCCCTCTTGTTCTCTCTCATGAGCTCTCTCTCTCTCGCTCTCTCTCTCTCTCTATATATATATATATATATATATATATATATATATATATATATATGTATATATATATATATACATTACCTAATGGAGCTCTCCAGTAGGTAGTTATAGGTAGGACCTGGTTTCTTTGGCACCAATTGACGAATCTTCATTAAATTTCCCCCATAAAAAAGTGCCCTATGGGGTCTTGTTGTGCATGGGAAGTTTCAGATGATCTGTAAAGCGGGGGCTGAGAAAAAGGAGGCTTGGTCAAAAAAGTGTGTTTCCCATGTTAATTCCCATGGTCTCTTTAGAGATGCCTGCAACCCGATCCCCAGTACAGAAGAACACCAAATTTGGCAAAAGATTAGCTTTTGGTCCACAGATCAAGTTATTTTTATTTGGTGTAAATATGTTCAGTAATTTTCTATATATTATAGGGAAAATAAATGTATATATATCTAGAGCCTTGGATCCAGGGAGAGCCCCTGCTGAGATCTGATTGCCTACCAACTCTTCAAATGGTAAGTATTGGTAGTCATTTTGGGACTTGTCTTCAGCCAAGTCCCCAAATAAAGTTAAAAAAAAGAAAAGTGTCCAGAGAAGGAGTACATTGAGCCCCTAGGCTTGGTCAAGGGGTCCCTCTGGTACCCTGACATGCATAAAAAATATTCTTTTCATTTCTTGGGAAAATCCATGGCTGGATCAGTGGATTTTGCTGATAATTTTTAAAAAACATTGGGGGTCATTCCGACCCTGGCGGTCCAAGACCGCCAGGGCCGGGGCCCACGGAAGCACTGCCAACAGGCTGGCGGTGCTTCAATGCCCATTCTGACCGCTGCGTTAAAGCCGCAGTCAGAAAAGTGAATCCGGCAGTTTCCCGCCGGATTTCCCCTGCTTGGGCTGAATATCCATGGCGGCGCTGTTTTTACCGCCAGGAACAGGATGGCGGGAACGGGTGTCGTGGGGCCCCTGGGGGCCCCTGCACTGCCCATGCCACTGGCATGGGCAGTGCAGGGGCCTCCTAACAGGGCCCCATAAAGATTTTCACTGTCTGCATTGCAGACAGTGAAAATCGCGACGGGTGCAACAGCAGCCGTCGCACCCCTGCAACTCCGCCGGCTCCATTCGGAGCCGGCTTCATTGTTGCAGGGTCTTTCCCGCTGGGCCGGCGGGCGCTCCTTTGGCGGGCGCCTGCCCCTTTGGCGGGCGCCCGCCGGACCAGCGAGAAAGCCAGAATGACCACCGCGGTCTTTTGACCGCGGAGAAGCCAAGCGGCGGTTCCCGTTTGGCTGGCGGCGCCCACCGCCAGCCAAACTTGGAATGAGGCCCATTGTCTTCTGTATTTTCTGTTTATATTACCCCCGGCAGGTCCAGGTCCTGGGGGTATATTTAAAGGAGAAGGGTGCACAGGGGCCCACTTCCCAGGACTTTTTAAAGCCCGGGAAACACCACCTCCCCGGGAATGAAGAATTGAATTTCAGGGAAGCCATGCAGACCCCTCTCTGATTCCCGGACCACCACCTCTCTGGGCCCTTTTTTAGTATTCAAAATGGGAGAGGAGCCATGCGGCCGCCCTCCTTAGACCAATTTCAGCCCAGGAACTTCAGCCCACTGAGGCCTAGCCACATCGTCCTGGGGGCCCTGACCCCACCCAGGGCACCCAGTAGTGTTTCATGGGGAGTGCAGGGACAGCCTCAATGCCCCTTCGGTCCCACAGGCTCCTGCATGAGCCGACATTGCTCCCGCACGCAGGGAGCTGCTGCAAATAACTGCTCTCTGTATGCAAGATCAATAAGTTAATCTCTTTCCCTGTCCATATGACAGCGGGCAGAGGAAGAGATTAAGGGGGTCATTCCGACCCCGGCGGGCGGCGGGCACCGCCCACCGGGCAGAGACCGCCAAAAGACCGTACCGCGGTCAAATGACCGCGGCGGTCATTTTGACTTTCCCGCTGGGCAGGCGGGCGACCACCAAAAGGCCGCCCGCCCGCCCAGCGGGAAAGCCCCAGCAACGATGAAGCCGGCTCCGAATGGAGCCGGCGGAGTTGCTGGTGTGCGACGGGTGCAGTGGCACCCGTCGCGATTTTCAGTGTCTGCTTTGCAGACACTGAAAATCTTAATGGGGCCCCCAGGGGCCCCACGACACCCGTTCCCGCCAGCCTCTTCCTGGCGGTGTAAACCACCAGGAACAGGCTGGCGGGAAGGGGGTCGGAATCCCCATGGCGGCGCTGCTTGCAGCGCCGCCGTGGAGGATTCCCTGGGGCAGGGGAAAACCGGCGGGAAAACTGCCGGTTTCCCTTTTCTGACCGCAGCTTTACCGCCGCAGTCAGAATTGCCCCTGAAGCACCGCCAGCCTGTTGGCGGTGCTTCCTCCGTCCCCGGCCGTGGCGGTCTATGACCGCCAGGGTCGGAATGACCCCCTAAATGTCTGCTTTCAGCAAGCTGGAGCATTTTTAAAGCTCCCACTTGCTGAAAGTGGAGTGTTTGCTTTTACTTGGAGGGAGATGCCAAGCAGAAGCAAACATCTATGTCCCGAGTGTGAGCACCTCTGGCGGCAGCAGGAGCCAGCCCTGGGGCCATATATGGCCCTGGATTGCAGCCACATGGCTCCACTCCCTTTTCTTAAAATCAATTGACCCCGGGGAGGCGGTGGTCCCGGGAGCAGAGGGGTTCATGTGGCCCCCACTTATTTTTACCATACAGCCCCATTGAGGTGGTGGTCCCCAGGGCCCAGGGAGCTCCGCATTGGCCCCTTGATATTACATTATTGAGCCCTGTGGTGGTGGTTGTCGTCTGGGCCCGGGGCTATGAGCACCCCCTAAAAAATATAATGAGTGCCATAATTTGTAGGTTAGTTAGCAGTGCATGGCGAGGGTGTGAGTTATAGTTACCGCGGGGCACGATCTGTAATTACTTGAGATAACTCTCACAATAGCAGGTGAATTTCTATAGCTTTGTACGGTTTAAATGTGAGCCTAACTGCAAAGTCCCTGTATCCTTTGTTTTTTTCAGTGAAAATATGTATATATATATATATATATATATATATATATATATATATATATATATATATATATATAAATATATATATATATATGTATATATATATGTGCGTGTGTATTCACTAAAAACACTAAGGTAAGATGTACTTTAGAGTCAGGTTTAGATTTTACATGCACAAAACCATAGAAATTCAGCAATTACTGTTATACTCATCTCAAGACACTATAACTTGTACTCTAAGGTAGCTATAACTCATTCCCCGCTGTGCACAGTTTTCTCATCAATAATTTTATTGAAAATGATGTCATAGAAGATGTCATTACTGATGTAATATGTGTAGTAAATAGCAGTGCATGGCAAGGACATGAAGGATAGTTACCTACTAAAACTAGTCCCAAAACGTTTTTCCCCCATGAAATGTCCATATGAACTTTTAGACACAACGGCAGCCCAAACCGGTAAACTGAATTATACTAAATTTGGCAGAAAGGTAGCTTTTGGTCCAGAAAGTATGCTTTTTGTTATTTGGTGTAAGTCTGTTCTGTAGTTTTTTATATGTTAAACGAAAAATGAATTTGGATATCTGGGCAGAGCCTAAGCACATGTCTCATTGTGAGATCTGATTGGCTGTCAGCACATAAAACAAGAAGTGCTGGCAGCCATCTTGGGACCAATAGACATGATAGCACCGCATTGAAAAGCACTGTATTGAATAGCAGGTAGTGAGGGTCACAAAAAGGAGAACATATAAAGAATGATAGCAGATTTTAGTTACAATAGATATCAATTGTTGAGGGTAATAGACTATTTGAGGGTAAATGCTAATTTTAGGAATTATGGTGTGTTCTAAGGTGTGTTCTAAGGTGATTTTACTGTGCGAAAAAGCCTTCTGCTGGGATTCCATAAATCATGTTTGAGAGAAAACTGTTTTCTCATGACTTTCCCCTAGTGGTTATGGAAGGTACTCCAGAAGCTAAAATTAGAGCAAACTTTCTATAAATGCACACTATATTTCACAACCATGGGAGAATTAACTCATTCTCAGTAATGCATGTACTTTCAACAGGAGCAGCCTGTCAGTTTATTCCCTTTAGCTCTACTTCAGCATCCCAGAGTGTTCTAAAGAACGATTAGAGTACTAACTGTCTTATGTATGCCAAAGACATAGCACACCTGAAGCCATTGTGATTAGATCAAACTGATAAAACTTAAAACATTTAATTTAGAAAGGAACAAAACGAGAGGGTTCATTTTGCCATACAGATTATGGTTAGTGCTCTAGAAAGAACAATTGGGATGTTTTAAGTGAGTATTCAAATACCTTCCTCTTCTATTTCATTATGACATTCTGACATGCAGACTTAAACACTCACTTTCACCAGCAACAGCAGCAGACTGCTAGTTAACTCCCAGATGATCAGCAGCTTTACTACAGTGTTCCAATGAGCAACTAGAGTGCTAACTTTATGACTTTATGCCAAAAACTGTGATACATCTTAATTCCATCTTGATGGAATCAAAGTTGAATACTGAAAGCATTTTATACTGAAAATACTACAGTAAATGAGGAAATTTGGGAGCTTCATAACAAATAAGTCTCTCAAGATGACCACCAGAGAGAAGCCCACATGTATGTGTTGCTCTTGTTTAAACTAAGAGGAAACTATTCCCAAGAATGCAGCACTGTTAGTCTGAGTAATGAAATGATTAATCCACCTCCCCAATATAAAATAAAAGCCCATGCATTTATATTAAAACAATAATTTAACTCAAGTGAAGTCACACAAATACATGAACATAAGTATATAACTCAAGTGAGGTCATTTAACTCAAATAAGACATGTGTCGAAACAGAGATAATCACAGGGTTTAGACAATCACAGGCAGAAATGTGCAATATATCAGCAGTGCTTAAGCTAAATAATTTAAAATTAAAATGCATCACCATGGGGGTTAAATCCATCACCCTTACTAGCAACAAGCCGGGGAACCCTCAAAAGCTGAGGCAGGAGACCTTCCCCAGATAGGATTTTACTGGGCAGTGTGTCCACTCCCCAAGCAGGCTCCTAACTTAATATCAAGTTTCCTTGTCTGTTGTACCTTAAACTAATTTGAGAGGAAGATTCTAGTAACCCCCTCCCTTCTGTTAGGGAATTCAAACGGTGGTTGTACTTGGTCTGTGTTGGAAACATGCAAAACAACTGACCAGGCCCCAATGCGCATTCTTGAGACACAGTCGCACCTTTCCCTGATTAAAACAATCTCATCCTTGCACACTCTTATTATAGCTGCATCCCCCATATGTTCTAGCACGGTATGACCCTGCTCTGTTGAGAAGGGCAAAAACATGTTCTGTTTGGAAAGCAAGCTCTGTGTGGAAAAACGCTGCATCGCCGCAGTGACGACACCTGATGCTAAGCACAAAATCGAGTCAATAGTCAAGATGAAGTTGGTGTTGGTGGTCAAGTACACATAGCAATATAATATAGCACAAATATCACCCAAATGTAGCCTAAGTATGGCCAAATGACAGAAGTGTGCAAATCCCTAAGGGCCTCATTTACTACCTTTTGGCACAGGGCAGCACTGCAAAGATTATTTTCAAAAGGAAAAGGCAGGAATGCGTCCCATTAATGAAATACAGTGCATTTATGTCCCTTCTCCCTGTGCCAGCACACACATTTCTGCATAGTTTCAACTAGGGCAGGCTTGCAACATGGTGCAAGGGTGTCTGCATTGTTGGCATTGTTCTTTTTATGCAAGAAGGGATACCTTTCTGCACAAAAATAATCAATAAAGGACTTTTCCTCTTTCTGTGTGTGCTGCAGAATGGAGGAAAAAATGAAGAGAAATAAAGTTATTTCTTCTTGTTACGCCTTCCCTAGGAGGTGTACAGTTTAGATACATTTCCAGGTTTACAGATCCTTGTAAATCTGGGGTTCAGCCCCCCCAACTAAGCACACTGTGCACGGATGGCAGGCTCCTGAATGGGTCCAGAGGGAAGGGGGCCCCTACAGGTATTTTGCAGGGGGTCCACTTTACGTTTTATTATGCCACTGCTGGAAATGTGTCAAAACCCATGGGTTTTGCATTGGAAAACCCACTGCAACACCCAAAAGGCACCTCCTTTATGTAGAGTAAGGCAAGGCAGTGCTTTGGTCCATATCTATGAAGCCATGCAAAGCCACGTAGGCATAGCCTCATAGATATGATTAAGGGGCCTGGTCCACCGGAGCGTTATAAAAAGTGCCGCTCGAGTGGCGCAGGCCTCTTGTAAATGAGGCCCTGAATTTGTTTTGTGTTTTTCCAGTTTTACATTGCTCAGACTTGACCCAAAGGTATTGGAGTGCTTTACATTTGTATCAGTTACATTACACAAGGACACATTCATTTTGGTCTTCGGCATGGGGAGATAAAGGCCAGATTTAAGAAAAATGGAGCAGCAATCAGCGCAGTGCCACTTTTCTTACGCCTCTTAGTGCCCCACTAATGCCACCATGCGCACACCATATCAAAGATACAGTGCACCATGGCTACAGTTAGGGAACTTTCGTCAAAATTTTAGATGCTAGTTCAGAGTTTTGCAGGATTAGCATAAAAAATGCTGACGCTAATCCTGCAAAGCCCATTGAGGCCTATTATAATAATGATGTGCCTCCTTTTAATGCTTGCTCTGTGTAGGCATTAAAAAGGCCATAAAAAAAGGATGCAACGAAATCTCTTAGATTTCATTGTGCCATTTTTTTGACCCCATTAACGGGGAAACACCCCGTTTACCTACATCATGCATGGTGCAGGGATCATGTGTGTGCTTTGTGTGTGGGGGGTGGCCTCTTGGGCAAGGGTCGGCCACCAAAGGGGGGCAATATAATCTATGCCATTTCTGCCCCCGAGGTGGGCAAAAACCATAAAGACACCAGGGATAGGGATTTTTTTTGTTTTCTTTCTTTTGTTTTTTTCTGCGTTTGGGGGTGCCTCCTCTGGCAAGGGTCGCCCCCCAGGGCAAAAAGCACTATTGGGCAATTCTGCCCCAGTTGGGGGCAGATTGGCTTATTGTTTACGCCCATTTACCCCCAAGGAGGGCAGAATCCACTTTGCGCCAGGGATCATGTGTGTGTGCTTTGTGTGAGGGCAGGGGCCCCTTGGGCAAGGGTCACCCTCTCAAAGGGGGAAATGTAATTTATGCCTATTTTTTGGGCCCTTCTGCCCCCAGCGGCGTCAGAAACCATAAAGACGCCAGGCATTGTTTTTGTTTTCTTTATTTTGTTTTTTTCTGTGTTTGGGGGATGCCCCCTTGGGCAAGGGCCACCCCCAAGGGCCAGAAAGCACTATTGGGCCCCTCTGCCCCCATTGGGGGCTGATCGGCCTATTTTTTTTAGGCCCATCTGCCCCGATGGGGGGCAGAATCCACTAAGCGCCAGGGATCATGTGTGTGTGCTTTGTGTGGGGGGGGTGGCCCCTTGGGCATAGGTCTGCCCCCAAATGGGGCAATATAATCTATGCCATTTCTGCCCCCCTTTGGGGCAGATTGGCCTATTTTGTCTTAGGCCTTTCTGCCCCCGGGGGGGGCAGAAACCATAAAGACGCCAGGCATTGTTTTTGTTTTTTTTCTTTTGTTTTTTTTCTGTGTTTGGGGGCACCCCCTTGGGCAAGGGTCACCCCCTAGGGGCAAAAAGCACTATTGGGCAGTTCTGCCCCCCTTGAGGGCAGATCAGCCTATTTTTTTAGGCCCATTTGCCCCCAAGGGTAGCAGAATCCACTTAGTGCCAGGGATCATATGTGTGTGTGTGTGTGCTTTGTGTGGGTGCGGTGGACCCTTGGGCAAGGGTTGCCCCCCCCAGGAGGGGAAATATAATCTATGCCATTTCTGCCCACCTTGGGGGCAGATTGGCCTATATTTTTGGCCCTTCCCCCAGCTGGGGCGGGGGGGCAGAAACCACAAAGACGGCAGGGATTTTATTTGGTTTCGTTCTTTTTATTTTTTCTGTGTTTGGGGGATGCCCCCTTGGGCAAGGGTCGCCCCCAAGGGGCAACAAGTACTATTGGGCAGTTCTGCCCCCTTTTGGGATTGATTGGCCTATTTATTTTAGGCCCATCTGCCCCCAAGAGGGATTGTGTCTGTGTGTGTGGTTTGTGTGGGGTGGTGGCCCCTTGGGCAAGGGTTGCCCCCCAAAGGGGGCAATATAATCTATGCCATTTCTGCCCCTCCTTGGGGGCAAATTGGCCTTTTTTTAAAGTCTCTTCTGCCCCCAGAAACCATAAAGATGGCAGGTTTTTTTTTTTTTTTCTTTCTTTTTTTTGTGTTGAGGGCGCCCCCTTGGGCAAGGGTTGCCCCCAAGGAGCAAAAAGGAGTATTGGGAAGTTCTGCCCCCCTTGGGGGCAGATTGGCCTATTTTTTTAGGTCCATCTGCCCCCAAAGGGGGTAGAATCCACTTAGAACCAGGGATCATGTATGTGTGTGTGTGTGTGTGTTTGTGCTTTGTGAGGGAGTGGCCCCTTGGACAAGGTTCACCCCCGAAAGGGGGCAATATATTCTATGCCATTTCTGCCCCATCTTGGGGGCAGATTGGCCTATTTTTGTAGGCCCATCAGCCCCCAAGCAGAGAACACTAGACACCAGGGAAAATGTATAAATGGTTAGTGGCGGGTGTTTGTCAACTAGCAAAGTATTTGTATTTGTGATTATAACAGTTTATTTCTCCTTTTTGTTCTAGTTCAAAGCTTTTGCTTCCTTTGCTGTGGCTTGTTGCAGTTTTGGCAGTGGTTGTCCTGCGGTTTGAGTAGTTGCATGTTTTAGTAAGTAAATAAATTTACTCCAAAGGAGTATTGTTGCCATGCATGAATGACATGTTTGTAGGTGGTGTACTGAATGCAGGATTGTGTGTAAAATTGTCCTTAGATTTATGCACATTGATATTTGTGTTGTCTTATGTTTTATTTGCTTTTCTTTTTAGTGGGATATCATTGGTGATTGCTGTGGCTGTGCAGAGTAGTTGCTGGTGAGTCAAGCTTTTTCAGGCAAGTGAGCGGTATATTTTTTGAGTTCATAACTCTTAGTGATAAAGCTACACTTTGTTTATTACTTATCTTCCACAGTGCTGGTTGTGGATGGTGCACTTGTCCAGTTACTTTCTGTAGGAAGGATCATGGCTAGCTGTAGGATGACCGCTCAGCAGGTTGTTGGTGTGCTTTTTTGAGTTGTCTTCTGACCATGATTATGAGACTGACTCTGCATTTGAGGCAGAGGAGGAAGTGCAAGATTCTGAAAGTGAATTTTCTGTCAGAGAGGAATCATCTGATGATGAAGCCACTGTCCGTGCTGATGAAGGGCCTGTTTTAGAGGAGGACACTGATGTGCAGCAGCCAGCGGTTGAAAGGCTTCCCATTGAAAGACCTGACACATGGGTTGCACCAAACATGGAGCAGCCACAGTTGCCTGTGTTTACTGGTTTCCCATGGTGTCCAGTTAAAATGGAAAACTTTTTGTCTGTCAACTTCTTTGAGTTGTTTATGGACGATATATATTTGGAAGACATTTTTGAGCAGAATAATTTGTATGCAGAGCAGTATTTGAGGCACAACGCTGCCAGACTTAGGCCACATTCAAGAGCTAGCTGGTGGATTCCCATAAATCTGGAAGAGTTGATAAAGTTCTTGGGTTTAACTTTTTTGATGGGGCTGATAAGGAAGCCATTGCTGTCTTCATATTGACCTACTAGTCCTTTGATGGCAACTGCTATATTTCCTGCAATCATGAGTCGTAACAGGTAGGAGCTTCTTCTTCGAATGTTGCATTTTGTAGATAATGCTTTAGCCTTGCCACGAGATCACCCTGATTCTGACCGTCTTTTTAAGATTTGACCTGTCCTTGATCATTTGGTAGATTGATTTTCAGAGATCTATGTTACAGGCAAAGAAATATCTGTAGATGAGTCTTTGGTCATGTTCAAGGGTAGCTTGGTTTTTAGGCAGTACATTCCTAGCAAGAGGGCATGGTAGGCAATTAAATAGTATATGCTGTCTGAAAGTAGCACAGGATATGTTATAATTTCTGGGTCTACACTGGTAGGGATTCCAGTATTGACCTCCCTGGTTGTCCACCCCCTTTTGAAGTTAGTGAGAAAATTGTGTGGGAACTTGGCAGACAACTGTTTAACAAAGGTCACCATTTATATGTAGATAACTTCTACACTGAAGTTCAGTTGTTCAAGGAGTTGTTCAGAGTGGACACTGTTGCTTGTGGCACAATCCACTGTAATCAGAAAGGCTATCCAAGAGAGCTTGTCTGTAAAACACTTGAGAAGGGACAGTGCAGTGTCTTGTGGACTGATGAGCTGCTAGCTCTGAAATTTGTAGGGGATGTGTACATGCTAACTACCATCCATGATGAGAGTACTTCACCGGTGGCTGTTTGGAGTCAAGTTGCTGAAGTGCGCAAACCTCTGTGCATTTTAGACTATAATAAGTACATGGGTGGTGTTGATATAGTAGATCAGTGGTTGAAACCTTACACTGCTGCTCGTAAGTTTTATGTTTTGTATAAGAAATTAGAGGGTTACCTGTTCCACTTGGCAACTTTTAATGCTTTTGTTATGTTCAAGGATCGTTCTCCAGAGTCAAGGATGACATTTGTTAAATTTCAGGAGTCTATCATAACAAGCCTTGTTGTGCTGGAACAGGCAAGGAATCCTAGAGAAGCAGTGGTGCAGGATGTGGCTGGATTGAAAGATCATCACTTTGCTGAGCACTTTCCTCCCATGGCCAAAAAAAACTTTCCTGCTAAAAGATGTAGAGTCTGTGCTTGAAAAGGTATCAGGAAGGAGACTTGGATGTACTGCCCTGATTGTCCTTCAAAGCCTGGGCTGTGTGTGGGTGGCTGTTTCAGGAGTTACCACACACAGAAGAATTATTGGGAAATACTGTGAGCGTAAACTGCTGATATATATTTTCATATGTTCAGTTTCACAGTTGGCATTACTGTCATGTATTCAGTTAGAGCTTGTGTGTTTGTAGTTTTGTACTTATTTTTAATTAGTAGTTTCTTTGTAAAGGATTCTGGGTAAGAAAAAACGGGGGATCCACACAAGTCACACCTCCCTAGACTCCCTCAGGTGTCTAGTTTTCAGAAATGTTTGAGTTTGGTAGGTTTTCCTATATGGCTGCTGAGCCCAGGACCAAAACTGCAGGTGCCCCCATGCAAAAACAGTTTTGTATTTGATCATTTTGATGTGTCAATTTAGTGTTTTGGGGCATTTCCAGTCGCGGGCACTAGGCCTACCCACACAAGTTAGGTACCATTTTTATCAGGAGACTTGGTGGGATGCTGGGTGGAAGGAAATTTGTGGCCCCTCCCAGATTCCAGAACTTTCTGCCACCGAAATGTGAGAAAAAAAGTGTTTTTTAGCCCAATTTTGAGGTTTGCAAAGGATTCTGGCTGACAGATCCTGGTGAGAGCCCCATAAGTCACCCTATCTTGGATTCCCCCAGGTGTTTAGTTTTAAAAAATGCCCATTTTTGGTAGGTTTCCTTAGGTGCTAGCTGAGCTAGAGGCCAAAATCCACAGCTAGGCTCTTTGTAATAAACAGCTCTGTTTTCTTTGGGAAAATGTGATGTGTCCACGTTGTGTTTTGAGGCATTTCCTGTCTCGGGCACTAGGCCTACCACACAAGTGAGGTACCATTTTTATCGGGAGACTTGAGGGGAACACTGGGTGTAAGGAAATTTGTGGCTCCTCTAAGATTCCAGAACGTTCTATCACTTAAATGTTAGAAAAAGGTGTTTTTTTAGTCAAATTTTGAGGTTGGCAAAGGATTCTGGGTAACAGACCCTGGTGAGAGCCCCACGAGTCACCCCATCTTGAATTCCCCTAGGTGTCTAGTTTTCAAAAAAGCACAGGATTGGTTGTTTGTCCTAGGTGCCAGCTGCACTAGAGGCCAAAATACACTGCTAGGCACTTTTCAAAAAACAGCTCGATTTTCATTGGGAAAAGGGTTGTGGGTAATGTGGGCGTGTGTTTTATAGTAGTGTGTGTGTGTGGGTGTGGTGTGTGTATGGCTGTCAGGTGTGTGTTATTCAAACTGTCCAAAGCAGTGTTGTTTTGTTAGTGTGTGTGTATTTTGAGCACAGCGGTATATACCGCCAATGGTTTAGCACCATTGAATGTCCGCTGCGGTGATTAGTGGGTCATAATGCTGTGGGTGTAGTTCTGTTGGCGTAATGGTGTGGGTTTTTCTACTGACAGTTTATCACTGACCTTTGAGCTGGTGGACTTGTGGGTGTGTCTGTACTGTGATGGATTGCTATGTGTGTTATAATATGGGTAGCAGTAATCCGCTGCGGCAGCTGTATGTTGGCAACAGTCAGCATGGCGGATAGCGGTACTTACAGCCAATGTCATAATGAGAGCCATAGTTGTTTTATTAAGCCAGTATGAATGAATGTGTTTGAAATTAAATCTGGATGCTTGTTTATAGTATATAATTTAATACTATAAAATTTGCACTCACTCAACAGTGAGGCAGGCACTTACACACAATATTACACTCCTACAAAAACATGTTTTTACTAAGTAGTCATAAAGACAGTCACTGGCACGCTCAGTCACACCCATACAAATATTCTCATACCAATTTACTCACCTATACATCCACTTACATAGTTATTTGCACACCCATGCAGGCCCTGCCTCAACCACTCATGCCCTTATACAGCCATTCACGTACCCAGAACTCAGACTGTCAGTTACACATGCACACACGCCCATACACACAGGTATGCACCCAGTTACCCACCCATACAGGCACTCACATACTTATTTTAAAACCTAGACAACCATACACTTACCCAGTCAGATGGATGGTGACTGAGGCGCTTACACATCCCTACACACAGCCACACAGCACTTATGTATCCACCACGAACAACGCCACTTGCACTCACAGTTACACACCCAAACACCCATTATCACAGCAGGTTACCAGTCCATACAGCCACTGCCCTTCCCATTTGGACACCCACACAGTCACTAACACATCCAGTCACACACCCACACAGCTACTTACACATCCAGTGACACACCCAAAGAGACACTGATACACTTACTCACTCAACCAGTGGCACCCCTAGTCACCCACTCGTACCACCACACATATACCCACTTACATATGTATATTCAGGCGCTTACAAAGCCTGTTGCACACTGGCATAACCACGTATGTACCTACTCAGTTGCTTATGGTATGTAAGATAAAGGTAAATGTATTCTTTATTTGCTTTTCAGATGCCTACATGTGTTTAAAGAGGAATAGAAGGTGGAACTGTGAGGTGAAAAAAATAGAAATAGTCTTGTTGACAGCATACATAAACTGAGCAACAGATAACAATTTTAGTGCAACTGGCATATGGCATTTGCTACAATGACTGACCATGTCTTCTAGTTTTGATGAAACAGCAGGAATGGTAACCATCTCGCCAAGAGGTAAGAGGTCCACAGATGCCTGAACTGCTAATGATGATGCAGCACCTTCGGTGTTTCCAAATAGAGGTTGTGCCATGTGAATACTTCTCCACCATACCTCTTAACAGTTTTGCTGCATATATTACATTGGACAAATTTTAGGAAGAACTTTCTGAAATGTTGGAGGAATTCTTTGGAGGTTGTAAGTCTTCTTCTTTGTCCTGCTCTTCACCTTCTCTTCTGTCTTCAGCAGAAGACATCTTAACTTTGAAATTCACTTCTTTTTGAGGAAAGCCATACAAATGATGGAACTGTAGTTTAGAGTCTGTCTCAGAGAGATATGAAACCCAAATAACTGATCTAGGGTGTGGTTTGCAATGTGGATGGGTGGAGACTTAGGGTTGTCATTCAGAAGTTGATGTTTGGGTGTGTTCCTGGAATTGCAGCAGATTTGTGGTGGCATTGCTGCAGACCCATAAAATGAATACAAAAAAAGAGAAAGACTTGCTTTATTGCATTTCCTGAAAGTTTACATTGTTTTGTTATTTGTTACTTTTAAAATGTATAATAAGAAGAATGTGCTAATAAAATGTATTTATATAACTTATGGAAATGCATATTACTAAATGTAATGTATGGATGAAATTGTAGTACAATTTGTATTACAAAATAGTGAAATTCAATAAAAAACAAAGGTTAAAAGGGTGTTATGGTTAGGAAATAGAATTAAAAATCTTTTAGAAATTCACTGAAAAAAACAAAGGTTACGGGGACGTGATAGTTAGGCTCAAATTGTCAACAAAACCATAGAAATTCAGCAGTTATAGTTATCTGAGCTAAACATAATTTATGCCCACTGCTTATGACCTCATATATTACAACAATCATGACGTGGTCAGTGACTTCACTGATGACATCACTGATGACATCATTCAGCAACGTGAACTTCAATATACTTCATAAAATACCAATTAAATGTTTTAAAATAAGAAGAAGACACAGCACAGGGTTGACAGTAAAACTATGAACTACTAAACTCACTTAGGGGCATATTTATACTCTGTTTGTGTCGCATTTGCATCATTTTTTTTGTACGCAAATTAGGCGCAAACCTAACTCCATATTTATATTTTGATGTTAGACATGTCTAGTAGTAAAATATAGGAGTTTGCATAATTTTTTGGATGCGTGCACCTACCTTGCATCGATGAGATGCAAGATAGGCATTCCCTAAGAAAAGGTGCTATCCCCATAGCCCCATATTTATCTCCCCATGCTAAAATGGTGCATGGGTGGGAGGATGGGCCAAATAATGTGCAAAGCTTGTTTTGCACCATTATTTAACGCTTGGGTCAGACCAGGCATTAGTGGACCTGCGGACCCATTTCCATGGTTAAACACCATGAAATGGATCCACAGGTGCCCTCCCCAAGCCCCAGGAACACCCCCACCTCCACCAGAGGGACACCGGAGGATGGTGGATTCCATCCCAGGTAAGTCTGGGTATGCATTTTTTAATTATTATTTTTTTGCCTTTGGGGACCTATCTTGGGGGCCTAACTTGGGGCCCCCTGCATGGCACAGGGTGCAATAGCCATGCCCAAGGGACACTTGTCCCCTGTGCTGGCCACTGGGGTGGTGGGCATGACTCCTATCTTTCCTAAGACAGGAGTCATGTTTTGGTGGTTGTGCGTCAGGAAGTGGCGCTAGTCTGGTTAGAGGCATTTTTTTTTACTTTAACCAGGCTAGCATCATTTTCTGACACACAACTCCCTCCTTCCCTACCGCCACCCTCACCTGGTTAGCGTCTTCTTCTAAGACGCTAGCCTAAGTTTAGCACCAGCTTGCGCCGTTCAATAATTACGGCGCCCAGCTGGAGCTGTTAAATGGTGCAAATTGGCACTAAACTTTTTGCCACAAAACTGCATCAGCGCAATTTTGTGGCAAAAAGCATAAATATTGGCCTTATTATCTAAGAGACAGTTTGCAGCAGATAAATATTAATGATCAAAGTGAAATATCTAACCATTTAGGCTAGTCTATTGCAAACCACAACAACACCATTCACCAACCTGGAAAGACGTTTTAGTGCAAATATCAGATTTACACAAACCAATACAATATACGATCAGTAGGGAGGTCTTAGTGAACAGAGGAATTTATTGCAATCTACAACTATAGCCATTCCTTGCAACGGAGAAAGGTCTAAGGAAACTGGTCAGTATGTCATAAAGCAGGACTATACTGAGTCATCGCTGTGGAGTGAAGTCTCAATAAACAGCTTAGACTGTTGCAAAGAACCTCCATAAACATACATCAGCATAGGACATCTGTCAGTAAGGAGGCTAGTCCACGGATAAATTGTACACTCGCTTTAAAAATGGGTTTACAGTTCAGATGACATATGTTAGAAATGGTAACACTCAGTAGTACAGAAAGAATAGTAAATTAACTTATGCAGTGGGTTAGTATATTTCTTTAAGTCTCAGAAACGCTTATGAAACACACTTACTGGATGATGTCACCAGTGATGTCATTTGAGATGTCATGAGTGATGTCACTGACTATGCTATGAATGATGTAATATGTAAAGTCATAAGCAGTGCATTGTGGGAGTGTAAATTATACAGAGCTCAGATAATTCTAACTGCTGAATTTTAAAGGTTTGTGGTTGTAAACCAAAGCCTAACTATAATGTCCCTGTAACCTTTGTTTTTTTAGTGAATTTCTAAGGTTTTATTTTAATCTATTTGTTAACTGTAACATCTCTGTAATGTAACCTTTGGATTTACTGATTTTACTGATAAGTAATATTTAATTGCCATACATTGCCCTAAAGTAACTATAACTTGTATCACCATGTACTGCTAATTACGCCACATATTACATAAGTAATGACATATTCTATGAAATCATTGATACTATCACTGCAATGGTTACAATAAAATTATTAATGAGAAAACTGTGTGTGGTTGGGGTGCGAGTTATAGTTACTTTAGGGAATGAGTCACTCAAAAACCACTGAATGGATTTACAGCAAATTATTAAAAGTACAATCTGTGGACCAAGATCTAGCTTCCTGACAAATTTGGTGCAATTCTGTTCAACAGTTTTTGCGGTAGTGCTTCTTGAATAAGTCCTTGGAGCATCCATGGGGTTTGTGTGTTTTGAGTCCCCCTTTTTTCTTGATCCCCACTTGCCATATCACCCCAAACCTTTCTAGGCACAACATAAGTAAAAAAAAAAAAAACTTTTTGGGAAAGTTTTAGGGAGATTCTTCAATGGTGCCAAAGTTATTAGCAACCAAAAAATGAATTTCTAATGGAAACACTAACCTAACTGTAACTACCCAATGATGACAGTCATTTGGTAATATATGCCTGCATGTCGCTGTAGGAGTTGAGATGGGACTTAATCCCCCATCCTGCACAAGGGAGAGGAGAGGCCACAATCCCTGATGCCCTCTTAAGTGCCAGAGTTAAACTGCAGGATGGGTTCTGCAGATGGCAGTCTCCATCTGCCTGCACCCCGCCTTGCTGTCCCTGAAGATGGGGTGGGACTTTGTCCCCCAACCTCCACAAGGGAAAGGAGAGGTCACAATCCCTGATGTGCTCTTAGGCACCAGAGTCATCCCACAGGGCAGGTCCTGCAGATGGCAGCTTTCTTCTACAGCCCGCAAGCTGCATTGCTCTCCCTGGACCTGTGATGGGACTTCGTCCCCCAGCCTGCACAGGGGAGAGGAGGGGCCACAATCTCTGATGTGCTCTTAAGTGCCTAAGTCATCCTGCAGCGCAGGTCCTGCAGACAGCAGTTTCTGTATGCCCATATGCCGCACTGCTGTCCCTGGAGCCGGGGTGAAACTTCGTCCCTCAGTCTGCACACGGGAGAGGAGCAGCCAAATGTCTGATGCATTCTTAAGCGCCAGAGTCATCTGCAGTATGGGACGCGCCAAGGCATGCACCAGTGTGAAAACCAGGCTAAGACAGGCTGTCCGTCTACTGAAAGGATTTACACCAAATAAGTGACAGCACAATCTGGGTACCGAAAACTGGCTTTCTGAAAATTCTGGTGTAATTCCATTCAAAGGTTTGGGCTGTAGTCATGTCTAAAGGTCCTATCGGAATTAACATGGGAAACACAACTTTTTTGACACCCCTTTTTCTCTGCCCTACTTGACGGATCACCCCAAAACTTGCTGTGCACAATAAGAATCACTGGAGCACTTATTGGGGGGGGGGGGGGATGTGTGAAGATTCATCAAACAGCATGAAAGATCTAGGCAAGTAAAAAAACGCTTTTTCTATGGAAACATGCCCTACATAAAACTACCTAGTGACGACTCCCACTATATATATGTGGATAGATAGATAGATAGATAGATAGATAGATAGATAGATAGATAGATAGACAGACAGACAGACAGACAGACAGACAGACAGACAGATCGATCGATCGATCGATAGATAGATAGATAGATAGATAGATAGATAGATAGATAGATAGATAGATAGATAGATAGATAGATAGATAGATAGATAGATAAGGCAGTCCTATGAGGGCCTCAGCAGAGTTTCATCAGCCTATCAAGCTCAGGGCTGTTGCATGCATTCCAACAACATGCTTGCAGAAGGTACCTTCAGAAGCCACAGGTACCTCTTAATTCTCCTTAATTCTTCAGCTCTGAAGGTTCTAATTGTGCTTTTATTTCACTTTTCCTCTTTCTGAAGTACTCTTTCTTCAGCAAAATCTCTCTTTTACGCTCTTTGTCAATCTCTTTCTTCTCCACTTTTTTAATCCTCTCATTTGGCATACTATGTTACTTTACGTTTGTTCTCTCCCACTGTTGCGGATTCAGTGGCAGTGTACTAGCACAAGAAATGACTGATTCTTAATGAGTGCTGATAAAATATGTAGGCTTTATATACTTACAAATATGGCTTCAGGCCTTGTTCAGAATTTGAGCCTTTTTCAGAGTCTAGAGGGAACTAAAAATCCTCAAATTTTTGTGGGGTAACCCTAAATATGGAGTTTAATCCCCCGGCTGAATTTCCTCAACTTAGAGCTAACATTATGGAGGAAATTCAGTCAGAGGAATCTATTCCAAATTTAGTTTCTTCCTCCAATAGTGTAATTTTAGTTTCCTCCAAACTCCAAATTAGGCCCAATGTGCCCCTATGATTTGCCTTAATGGGTGCTTGGCCTCTCTGCAGCGGACTCTGTCCATGAATCCATCTCAAACTCTCACTTACCTGCTCTCTCCTAAAAAGCAATAACAAAAAAACCCTCTCAAGGCTGTTTGCAGCCGAAATTATGCACTACGTGGATGAAGCTGCCGGCAAGGTTATTTGAATCTCTCTGTGAAAGGTGTAATTTTCTTGCAATTGATTTCCTAAAGATACTGAGCGGCCACCGTGCACTGAAAACTAATTTTGCTGAGAGGATGAGTCTCTTCAGTTCACCTTGATTGGCAAGCGTGATAAATTCCTATAATTACTACTGAATCTGAGGAGGTTTTTAATTTGTTAAGATGTTGCCATGGCGACAGCTCGAAGGTGGCAACTCTAGAGGTGCACAGGGGGCGGTGGGACCGCCTGCTTTCCAGTGCCAAATATGTCTACCTGGATAGGCTTTGTCTGCGTGGACGTAAAAACAGATGTAGCAAGAAATGCTAGGATAGCTCAGTGTGTTGATTACCTGCTGCCCAGGTGTTTGTATCCTGCAAGGTCAGCTCAGACTTTGAGTTCGGCAGTAATATCTAATACTCCAATTTCGGAAGGAATTGCTGAAACTGGAAAATGATCACCTAGTCGTCGGGTTGTTCCACAAATTCAACCTCTGTGGTGGAGGAATTTCTATCTGTCGGTTTACCACCTGTTTAGACATTTCCTGCAGGTATCAGATGGTTTTCCTGTGTCATCCTAATCAAACCCAAGCAGCGGTTAGATCAAATGGTTCCTATTGTACTAGCTTACTATAACGCCTGTATTTGCAGACACGTTTCGAAGTGTTTGCAATGTGGCAATTGAAATGACATTTTCAAGCCCTGGGAAGATCTACGGTAGACATTCCTAACACGGATGCAATTTCGAGCTGAGGACTGACTGGACAGCACACAATAAACAATAAAAGGATTTTCGGCGTTTTTAATTGGGCAAGTTCCTTTATACCGCCCAGACACTGCACAATAATTTATATAAAGAACCATGCAATTCATATTTTAAAATTCTATATTTAGTTTCACCATACCTCTCCTCTCTGCCCTATTTGCATTCTCCGTTTCCCGGCATACAACTAATCCTGCCGGGTTCATAAGGGTTAAAGTGACAACTGCAGGATTTCCACATGGACTGTGGAACGGGGAATCTGAAGGTAGAGTTGAAAGGCTAGCGATTAAAACTCACAGACACAATATAAAGCACGTCCAAATCCTTACAATTATTTAACTGTAATTTTACGGCAAACAGGGCACATGAGAGGTACTAAAGGGGCAGTGAAAAGGGAGAAGAATGCGGATCGGCAGAGGAACTAAATGAAGAAAACACAATATGTTGTAAAAATAACCAATATTTCAGACACTTCAGCATACCCGACTGAAAGCATCTGTACCCATCTATTTTCCAAAAAATACGTTTATTAGGGGTTGTAACACCCCAACTCCCTCCCTTTCTAGCTACGCGCCTGTCCTGTACGTTATGTCAACGATGTGCTTTTGGGCATACTGATACGGTGGTCATAGCAAACATGTCTTGTATAACTCTTAGAAGAAAAGCAAAGCGGATGCAACATCGTCACAAGCTTCCGCCTCACACAGAACAGAAAGAGCACAGCAAAAGCAGAGCTTGGTTGCTTTACACCAGTGGCGGCCCGTCCTTTAGGGCGGAGGGGCCACGCCCCCCCCACCCCATGAAGAGTGTCTGTCAGGCTGAACAAAGGTCAGCCTGACAGACACTCTTTATGTTCAGGTCAGGCAGCCAGGAGCAGACATGCGCGATTTGCGCAGACTCCTAGCTGCCTGAGCTGAACTTTGCTGGGCTGAGGAGATCACGACCCTTATGGGCGTGATCTCCTCGGCCCAGCAAAGGTGCCTCCAGGCCCTCCCCTGGGTGACGAGGAAAGCGTCACCCATTGACACTCTCCCTGGGCGCTTCAGGTTTAAGCCCTGAAGCGCCCAGGGCGAGTGTCAATCAGTGACACTTCGTCACAGAGTGAGGTGGGGTCAGCAGTCTCACTGACCCCATCCCACTCTGTGACGAGGCTGGGACTGCTGCCTTCCCTCATTGGCTGACCTAAGGTCAGCCAATGAAGGAAGGCAGCAGTCCCAACCCTCCTGGGACCTGGAGGCTGAAGGTAAGTGTGTGTGTGTGTGTGTGTGTGTGTGTGTGTGTGTATGTGTGTTATGTTTTCCTTTGAATGTTTGGTGCGCGCGTGCATGTTTGAGTGTTATGAGTGTTGTTCATGGATGTGCGTGCGTGTGTGTGTGTGAAAGAATGAATGTGTTTGATCTTGTAAAATGAATGTTTGGTGCGTGTGTGCATGTTTGAATGGAATGAGTGTTGTTACTGGATGTGAGTGCGTGCGTGCGTGTGTGTAAGAATGAATGTGTGTGAATTTGTAAAATGAATGGTGCGTGCGTGCATGTTTGAATGGAATGAGTGTTGTTAATGGGTGAGCGTGCGTGCGTGCGTGTCTGGGTGTGAAAGAATGAGTCTATGTGTGTGTTTGTGTGTGTGCCCCGCCCGCCCTCCTCCCAAAGCTGCCGGCCGCCACTGCTTTACACCAAGGATAGAGACACAGTGGACAGCAGTGCAAGCTTCCCTTGCTCACAAAACATGAAAAGCAATGATCTAAACTTCACTGACTGAGATTTTAAAAAAACAGCAGGCTTCGCTTCCCTCACGCACCAAACCAAAGCAAGGGTAACAATAGTGGATGTTTATGTTACTCAAAACATGCAAAGAACAAGCATCAGCAGAATAATCTTTTCTCTCCCAAACAGAGAGGGGGCAGATTTATCAATGTTTTTTTCACCATAGTGCCACACAACGGGGCTCAGGGTGATGTAAAACCTATCATCAAATGTACCAAATCACACAACGCCACCTTGCGGGGCCCTGCGGTGCTTGATAAATATGGAGTAATGCTGAGTTAATCTGCCCCAGGGAGACGTTTCATAGGTGAGCGTGGGTGTTTATACAAATCCACCCATGGATTCGGAAGCATTCCCAAACCTACCAACTCTGGGAGACCTGTGAATGTGTCAGAATGCTACGCCTTCCCAGGAGAGGCATAATGAGGAGAAATATGGTTTTTTCTCCTCGTTTTTCCCTCTTTCTATGTGTTCATATCCTTAGAGGATTTTTTTTGTGCAGGAAGATGTCCCTTCCTGTACAAAATCAACCCTTCCTGTGATGCAGCAGCTGCATGTGTTGGCACTAGACAGCAGTTTGTGCGCCAGCGCAGGCAGGGAAAAAGAATGCGCCATATCTTAATAGGTATGGCACATTTGTGCCCTCTCGCTTTCACGCAGAGCAGTGAAGCAAAGTGTCTTGCTGCATTGGGTTGCATGAAATAATGGAAAGAATTTACATGGCACAGGCAGCAGCAGTTAACGTTTCTAGGACATGCATTGCACAACTCCAACATGGGCACCAGAGGTGCAATTTTCAATCACACCTAGTACAAGCACTCCTTTACCCACACAAAATACACAGCTTTGCAAACACCAGCTGCAGTCCTGACTACAGAACTGCAAGCTTCCACATTCCCTGAACATGTAAATCACATGCAACCAGTGCTTTAAGTGGGCCGGTACTGTCCGGGACTGAGTACCAGCACTTTTTTTTATTTTGAGAGGGAGATTACATGCACTTCTTGGGAAAAAAGTAATACTTTTAATTAGAGAGTACCGGCACTCAGAAACAAGCAGGTACTCTGGTACAGAATACCTGCACTTCTATTCTTCCATTGCAAGCACTGCATGCAGCAGCAGAGTAAGCTTCTGTAGCACTTACGACAGGTGCTAAAAATGAAACAATATGGACAAATGTATCTAGTGACACATAGCAGGCACAGCGTGAGCCTCCGCAGTGTATACCTGACCCTCCCATCCACGCCTGGGCCAATCTCTCATGTGCTCAGTCCACGAATGCAGAGTGTTTTTTATTGTGCTCCCGTTAAGCCAGCAAGTGAAATGGCGAGACAGTCAAATTGTATGTTTGCATTTAACGTGACAACACAAAATATTTTGTAACCTTTCTAAGAATACGCCTATTTTCTTATATTTATTTAATGATAATAGACGATACAGCTGGAAGTATTGCCACTCACAAGGTCACCACACTGATTTAAAAAAAACAATTGTTGCCTTCCACAGTGGACGGAGACTATTGTGAGTTTTCAAGTAAATATTAAAGGGAAACTTTGATTCCTTCTGTAGACAGGAAAGGCGGATCACGTGAAGTATATGTTGATGTACTCCGGCCCGTACATCTCAACATCAAGCCCACTGCGTCGTCTAACAAGTGCACCAATACTATTACACTGTGAGAACAATTACATCGAGGAACACTGTGTTGCTGATCACTATATTGCCAAAGATACGTGGCATAAATTAATTTGAGGGTAAGGATCTTTAAAGTTACATAAATATAATACATTAAAAAAGAAATAAAAAATGAGAAAGAGCTTAAAGGAGATTCCGTCACAATATACTATTTATGTATGATATTTTTACTTAAGTTTAAATATTTCAAACAAGAAATCGTGCTAGCAAGGGTAAGAATCAGTAAAAAACATAATATAAATGAATCACGAAAAACCTTAATAAAATCAAAGATATAAACCGAAATTTCTCTACCAACTGGTGGTATTGAATTTACATATTTAAAGTCCTAAGTTAGGGTAAAAGCAGTTATAGAGTAACTAAATGTAAATAACTCAATAATTAGGTCATTATGTAAACTTTAATTAAAAGGTTAAGATTAGGCTATTATAGTAAACTCCTATGCATTATTTACATACATAGAAAGGCTATGCTTTGGTTATAAAATGAACTGAATACATTTAAGAGTAATGGTTAGATTGGTAAAATATGTTTAGTAAAAATGTATAAATGGCCCCTATTCACAAGGGTAATATTTTGTAGGATCCTACTGTGTATTGAAATAGTGACCACAGGACAACATAATTTTTGGATGTTAAACCTGTCTGCCTTAGGGTGGTCTTCTCCCAAATCTTTTGCCTTACTCTGCCTGGTTTTGTAGAATCCGTTTTTGTTGGCCTTTGGACTTTACACACTGTACCAAAGCTATCCAGCTTTACGTGTTTGCCCCTTGAAACATGGTGGAATTGGCTAACACCCAATTGACACATTTAGGCCCTTATTTATACTTTTTTAGTGCCGCATTTGCGTCAGTCTTTTGACGCAAAAGCAGCGCAAACTTACAAAATACAATTGTATTTTGTAAGTTTGCGCCGCTTTTGCGTCAATAAGCGGCGCACATGCGGTCCTAAAAAAGTATAAATAAGGGCCTTAATTTAGTTGTAATTCCCTACTAAAGTGGCCGTAATGTACCAAGGGCCTGTACATGAAATGCTACCAGTAGGCCTGTAGCACAAATGTGCCACCTACTCAAGTAACTTAAGTAGCCCTTTAAACCTACCTCAGGCCTGCTACTGCAGCCTTTATGTGCAGTTTTAAACTGACCTTTTAACCTGGCAAAATAAACCTTCTGCCAGGCCTAACCCTTCCTTTTTAATATATACAAGTCACTCCAGGGGAGGCCATAAACAGCCTATAGGACAGGATAAAATGTAGCTAAAAAGTTAGACATGTACTTTTGAGTATTACGGGTTGGGGTTTTCAAAAACTCTTACATTTGTTATTCACTAGTGCAAGGCCTATCTCTCTTATAGGATAACATTGGGTTACCTTATTATATTTACTAAAGGATACCCTAAGATTGGCAGCAGGTAGGAAAGGCATGTTTGGCATTTGGGGAATTGCAATTTAAAACCCTCTTTAATGGTGCAGTTTAATTTTAAATTCAGAATTCTGAAAAGGCCACTTTTAGAAAGTTGGCATTTTCTTGTCCTATTCAGTGCCTGCAGACTGTTACTGGATCACATGAATAGTTGTAGTTAACAGTTAGCCTTTGTGTATTCCTCCCAGACAGCATCACAATAGAGGGTGTGAGTGTTGGCAGGATGGGCCATCTCTGGCAGGATGGAGGGGCGGTGCTGTCACCTAACACACTTGTACCTCGAAGGGACTTCTTCAGCACACTCTCAGACAATTTTGTACTAGTCTATTATGACCCCAAACAGACTGGGACCAGGACAGGGTTTCTGTACATTTCAGAAACCTTTGCCAGAGACAAATTCCAAAAGTTCCTTCTACTTCAAAATGGGCAACAGTTATAAAAAAGGGATACCTCAAATCAACTCTGCAGAGCACTTTTGGACCTGTGGAAAACTCAGAGGAAGGACTGCTCTGCTGCCCTGTTGCTCTGCCTGCTAGAAGGACTGCTCCGCTGACCTGCTGTCTAAGAATGAGGATGTAACCTACACCTTGCACCCAGGACCACCAGAGTAACTTGATGGGCTAGTTGGATGGCCATCTGTTCTGAGCTTCAGGGACGAAACAGGCTCCTCTGTGCTGACACAGCATAATGCATTTTGACACAGGGCTGCGCTTTGCAGCTTCTGTTTATTCTCTGTGCAAACACCTAACCAGTGCTACACATCTTGGCCCAGACAACTGAATCAGTACCACGTCTCTCAATTCACCTCAACACAGGATCACGCATCGCAGCTTCTGTTCAGTGGCCACTGACTCAGCATGCCACAACTGGACGCCAACAACTGGTCCAGCTCAACAAATCTTGAATTAGTGTGACACATCTCAATGCAAGTCCTCACAGCACCAGTGGTTCCTTCAGCCTCAATGCACTGTGACACACTTTGACGCATGCATCATAGCTCCTGATTGATGGATTCACTGGCACCGACATAGCATGATGCGTCTCAATGCAGGACTATGCACCACAAGCTCCTGTGGATGGCTCCTTGATCGCCGCGCAGGCCAAAGCCAGGTCTTTACATCTTGATGCTCAGGACACAAGGTATTTTTAACAGCAGACTGAACTCAGTCCAGTGTCTGGCCCACTCTCTGTTACAGTCATCCTGTCTTTGTGACTTGGACCTAGACCAGCGTGATCAAATAACCACAACTGGCTCATCTTGATTCTGAGCAACACTTTTCCTCAAAACCTGTGTTGTGTTTATACTTTATTACTATTTGAAGTGCTGCATGAATACTTTACACTTGGCATCTAAGTTAAGCCTGACTGCTTCTTGCCAAGTTACCACAGGGTTAAGCACAGGTTACATTGGAGTCAGCTTGTGTTTCTCCTTGACAAAAGTGGTGGTTGTTGAATTGGGTTTCATTTACCTCAACCAATAACACAATTTCTCACCTTGGATAACTGTCATGTTATGTTTTTGCCTCATGAACTGTTCGACGCTCTGTCATGAACTGTGTAAAAGTTGTGACTGAAATCTGTGTATAACACACACTGTGCTAAAAGGTTGTATTGACTAAACAAACAATAAAAATATATATTTTTAAAAATCTTCCATGTGGCAATATATCAGCCTCTCTTTTGGCAATGATGTCATCAGGGATGGAATTCACCAATTCCAGCTGTAAATCTCCGTTTAAAATTATATTTTCAATACTTCACACTCTCAGATAGGGAATGGACTGTCCTAAGATTGTATTTATGAGTGTGGATTTGCTACTAGTAACTATATACTCATATTTCTGCTATTCATCTGTTTGGGGAGATCTCAGCCACCTGGGCAGACATTTTAGCCACAGGGGCAAAGATCTCAAAATAGGAGGGAGTAATGAAATAATGTACACCTGAGCACAGTCACAGACTCCAGACACACATGCACATAGTAAACACATAAATACAGACCTGACCCTAGGCTCTGCTCTCCTCACCTTGGGCTGTCTCATTACCAGGAAACAACAATCCAGCTTCAGACTTCAAATACAGCCAGCTCTACTTAAAAGGAAGATGAATTTCAGAGGAAGGGATAGGCATTGATGGGTGACTCTCTTGCAGATTGCTGTTGGCAGTCACATCATCTGTATCCATACTATCTCAGTGAAGTAAATATGGAGGCCATATGAGAGGAAGTTACAGACTCTCTCAATACATTGGAGCAGAAAGCAGACACCACAACGGACACAAAAAATGACAGGTAGAGAGAGACCAGCTGAAGGAGAAGTTCTCAAGGATTCAGGTGACAAATCCAATTGCTGGAAGATGGCATGGATGAAGTGGCCATCGTCACACATCAAGGAACCTGTCTCCTCCAACAAGGACCATGGTTTGCTATATGGCCTATCAGGTCCTGAGAAATCTAACATCATGCCAGGAAGGAAATCTACACCGCTCTATAACAGGTTTGTTTGTAACCACTATGCCACTGTGTCCCACCCCCAGCCTACATAGTTAATCAGACATCACACACATGTTCCTGTGACACAACCTCCAACGCCTCCCCTTTACAGACTAAACTGATTATGGTAATATCCAAACACACACTCCCTTTCAACGGTCCCTATTTCAAGTACTTTGACTGCAACAGCTGGGTCTGGAGTACATCTATGCAATTGAGTCTCATGTTTATATTTTCTGAGCTAATGTATTCAACATTAACCTTCATTTTATTAAATGGTTCTAAAATATAGCCTTCCAGTTTGTGTCTTAATTCACTCTAAAAATCCGGTCTTGTTGTCACATCTATCACCTGCTGCCACCTCCCCTACTCTTACCAACACCTTCACTAGCCACAAGTAGCAGATGCACAGAAGAGACTGCTAAGGCTGCTGCCTGCTCTTTTGTGTTTTGTTTTACCATATTTGTACATACTAAAATGTCAGGATGGGTACATTTTATTGTAATTTAACTCTTTGTGAACAACAAGTTGGTTACAATTTTTAACAAAAGGTCAAATTTTTAATATGATAAACCACATTACCTCAGGTCACTGTATATATTGTTACTTCTTTAACCTCTTTTAAAAGGTATGTTTGTGTCCCCTTTCATCCATCCATCTATCAACCCATGTTCCCTTTGTACTCGCTCATTGACTGAGAAACCCTTGCCACTCTACCCAATCCTCTGACATGTCATTGCAGTGTCGAGTGTGCATGGGGGATCAGCCGGGCTACCTTTAAGATCCTCCTCTGCAGTGGAAATATTCAGGGATGCAGCATATGTGGCTGGAAGGACACCCCCAGCACATCTTCTGCAGTCAGGCATGCCGAGTGTTGGAGTTCTTTCCATCATTTGTCGCAGTCCTATCCCATGTGGGTGTGAATACCAATTGCGCTGCAGCACATAATGGTGTCTCTACAGATCAGAGCCCGTGATGCATTACTCAGCTGTGTGTCAAGACCCGATATGGCAATTCATATGGTTCAAGGCCCCTCACAAATGAACTCCAATTCTAGATCAGAAAAGTCAGAGGCCCTCTCTTCATGTCCCTCAGCTACTTTGGGGGACTTTACAACAAAAGCAGCAGCAGGATGGAGAAAGCTTGTTCTGAGGTGAAAGGATAGCTCAGGAATGGCATGCTTCATGTTTCCGAATGCCATTTCCTGTTTGGTGCAGTAGGCAAAGATGTCCACCTTAAGTCAGGAGATCTATGACCCATGTATGGAGATCACCATTTTTATAGACATTTACCTATACATGGTGGGGGGGGGGGCGGAGAAATCTGTATCAAACTTGATTTAAAAACATGCAACAACATTAAAGGGCCAAAACATGTAAAACTGTTTGCATAGATGTTAGAAATTGGGTCTCTAGTTGGCAGTAGTATTCACCCTGTCCAATTAGGAACTGCAAATCTAGACAGAGTAAGTCAAATACACAGCCTAAATTAACCTGTGTTCACCCTCTGGTGGTGTGGCGCAGAGCAGACAGGCGTAACTTAGAAGGCAATATGTAAAATATTTGTGCAACACATATATAGCAATCACAATGGTACACCACAAAAAGGACTCCACACAGTTTTATTTAAAATATAGATTATTTATCTGAAGATATCAAGAACAAAATGAGAAAAATACAATGAACTTTCATTTTTAAAAGGGTATTAAGAATAAGTGCACTTTGTAGTGACGATACAACCAAGCTACCAGCTTAGGTTAAAATTAAACCACTTGTTAATCACATGCCTGCAGACCATGGCCTCCCACCTCAGGAACCTGAATAGGGTCGTAGTTCAGGTGTTAGGTCTGTTTACAAGTCCTGTCACATGGCAATGATGTGAAACTCTCAACAGACTTTAATCCCTTCGGTGCCAGGCCTTTTTCCCCTCAGGTGCCAGGCCTTTTTTGTCTATTTGGGGCAGTTTGACTTTGGCCCTCATTACCTTTTGTCCACATAAGCTACCCAAGCCAAATTTGCGACCTTTTTTTCAACATTATAGGGATTCTAGAGGTACCCAGAGTTTGTGGGTTCCCCTGGAGGAGACCAAGAAATTAGCCAAGATACAGCAAAAATTTTGTTCTTTTAAAAAAAAATGGAAAAAAGGGCTGCAGAAGAAAGCTTGTGGGTTTTCACCTGAAAGCGGCATGAACAAAGGGTTTCTGGTGCTAAAATGTCCATCTTCCCAGCTTTAAGTAACAGGCACCTTGGGGAATCCAGAATGGGGTGACTTGTTGGGCTCTCACCAAGTTCTGTTACCCAGAATCCTTTGCGAACCTCAAAATTTGGTTAAAAATAAAAAAAATTCTCACATTTCGGTGATAGAAAGTTCTGGAATCTGAGAGGGGCCCCAAATTTCCTTCCACCAGGCATTCCTCCAAGTCTCCCTTTAAAAATGGTACCTCACTTGTGTGGATAGGCTGATGCCCGCAACAGGAAATGCCCCAAAACACAACCTGGACACATCACATTTTCCCAAAGAAAACAGACCTATTTTTTGCATAATGTCTAGCTGTGCATTTTGGCCTCTAGCTGAGCCGGCACCTAGGGAAACCTACCAAACCTGTGGATTTATGAAAACTAGACACCTAGGGGAATCCGAGGTGGGGTGACTTGTGGGGCTCCCACTAGGTTCTGTTACCCAAAACCCTTTGCAAACCTCACAATTTGGCAAAAAACACGTTTTCCTCACATTTCAGTGGCAGAAAGTTCTGGAATCTGAGAGGAGCCACAAATTTCCTCCACCCAGCATTTCCCCAAGTCTCCCAATACAAATGGTAGCTCACTTGTGTGGGTAGGCCTAGTGCCCGCGACAGGAAAAGCCCCAAAACACAACATGGACACATCACATTTTCCCAAAGAAAACAGACCTTTTTTTTGCAAGGTGCCTAGCTGTGGATTTTGGCCTCTAGCTCAGCTGGCACATAGGGAATCCTCCCAACCTGTGCATTTTTTAACACTAGACACCCAGGGGAATTCAGGATGGGGTGACTTGTTGGGCTCTCACCAAGTTCTGTTACTGAGAATCCTTTGTAAACCTCAAACTTTGGCAAAAAAATACTTTTTCCTCACATTTCGGTGATAGAAAGTTCTGGAATCTGAGAGAAGCCACAAATATCCTTGCACCCAGCATTTCTCCAAGTCTCTTGATGAAAATAGTACCTCACTTGTGTGGGTAGGCCTAGTGCCCACAACAGGAAATGCCCCAAAACACTATGTGGACACATCACAATGATCAAATACAAAGCTACCTATTTTTGCGGTTGGGGGTCAACTGCTTTTTTGGTCCTGGGTTCAGCAGGCATATAGGGAAACCTACCAAACCCAAACATTTCTGAAAACTAGACACCCAAGGTGTGACTTGCATGGATCCCCCAGTGTTTTCTTACCCAGAATCCTCAGCAAACCTCATATTTAGCTAAAAAATCACATTTTTCCAACATTTCCGTTTGGGATCACCAGACCGGCACAAATTTCATACCACCCAACGTTCCCCTCAGTCTCCTGGTAAAAATGATACCTCACTTGTGTAGGTGGGCCAAATGCCTGTGACAGGGAAGAGCCAAAAAATGTAAAAAATGAGGACGAACCAAAGAGGGTCCAAAAGGGAAGTTTGAAAAAAACATTTTTAGGCTGACAAGTCGGGCAGAATGTTTATCAGTATAGATGTGACAATGCTGAGTGGTAGGAATTTTGTGGATTCCTGCAGATTCCGGAAGGTTCCATTACCAAAATGTGGGAAAAATGTGTGATTTCCAGCAAAGTTGGGGGTTTGCAGGGCATTGTGGGTAAGAAAATGGTGCAGGGTGCATGTGAAGCACACCACCCTGGACTCACTGAGATGTTTAGTTTTCTGATGTGTCTAGGTCTCGTAGATTTTTCAACATGGCAACGTCCCAACGTCTAAATAGTGCAGCACTCACCTTTCCAAGTGGGACGATTCTGAAAGTTAGACAAGCTCTCATGGCCCAAATGTAAAACCAAAACCCGAAATCAAATGCCCTCTTGCTTGCTGTGGGATAAGCCACCAACCCACTATTTGTTATCTTTTTTAAATTCCCTGGCATCTACTAGGCTTTCTGCCCCCCAGGGAGTATATTGGGGATAATTGTCCCATCTGCCCACAGGTGGGCAGAATAACTTTGTCCCCATCTATTTGGGGTGGGAGTATGGCCATACCCCGCCCTCTTTTTTTCCCTGGTCTCTGGTGGACTTTCTGCCCCCCTAGGGGGAAAGATGGGCCTTACAAAAATAGGCTGATCTGCCCCCAAGGGGGGGCTGAAATGGGCAACAGCAATGTGCCCCCATGGGGAGTGACCCTTGCCCAAAGGGCTGCCCCCCAAACAAAACACACACACAGACACACACACCAATCCCTGGTGCCTAATAGAAATAGGTAAATCTGCCACCAAGCAGGGAAGAAAAGGCCTAAAATAAATTTCCCCCCCCCCCAGGGGAGCGGCCCTTGCCTAAGGGGTCGCTCCCCATCTGTAAAAAATTAAAAATAAAATAAAATCCCTGGTGCCTAGTGGTTTCTACCCCCCCTCGGGGTCAGATCGGCCCAATTAAAATGGGTTGTTCTGCCCCCAAGGGGGACAGAAGTGACCTAAAATAAATTTGCCCCCTAGGGGAGTGACCTTTGCCTAAGGCATCGCTCCCTTTGCATAAAACTGACATAAAAATAAATCCCTGGTGTCTAGTGGTTTAAGCCCCTATAGGGGGCAGATTGGCCTAATAAAAATAGTCTGATCTGCCCCCAAAGGGGGCAGAAATGGCCTAAAAAGAATTTGCCCCCCACGGGAGTGACCCTTGCCTAAGGGGTCGCTCCCCACGTGTAAAAAATAAAATCCCTGGTGCCTAGTGTCTTCTGCCCTCCCAGGGACAGATCGACCTAATTAAAATAGGCCGATCTGCCCCCAGGGGGGCAGAAATGGGCTAATAAATCATTGCCTCCCATGGGAGCGACCCTTGCTCAAAGGGTTACTCCCCTTCATTGTTTACATATATTTTTGAAAAATCCCTTGCGTCTAGGAGCTTCTGCCACCCATTGGGGCAGATCAGCCTAATTTAAATAGGACGATCTGCCCCAGGGGGCAGAAATGGCATAATAAAAAATACCCCCCCTGGGGAGCGACCCTTGCTGAAGGGGTCGCTCCACTTATGCCAATTTCAAACAGACACACAAAATCCCTGGAGTCTAGTGGGCATTTCTGTTGTCCGATTGCTTCATGA
Organism: Pleurodeles waltl; assembly: GCF_031143425.1. NCBI lineage: Eukaryota > Metazoa > Chordata > Amphibia > Caudata > Salamandridae > Pleurodeles > Pleurodeles waltl. The sequence continues at coordinate 471,808,497 of NC_090450.1, forward strand.
TCAGGCTGCAGAAATGCTCAAAGAGATATGAAAGGAAAGCATTTCTCTTCCGGTTGCGCTGGAAGCTGAGCTTCCAGTGTGATGGGGCGGCCCCTGATGCGGTCAGCTCACGATCATGCGCTGATGTCATCAGATGTCACGGGGGTGGGGAGGGATTGGGAGTGGAAGAGGAAGTGATTCCCATTCCATTCCTGCCCATGGGAGGGGGTGGGAAGCCCATGAGGGAGCGTTAGCATTTCCCACATGAGTCGGTCGCAGGACATAATGGTTAGGTCCTGGCACCTCAGCGCCGCAGCCAAGGACGTAACTGTTATGTCTGTGTCATCCAAGGGGTTAATAACCACACAACCTCAGGGGAGTACAGAAGAACCATCTCCATCAAGACATCCGAAGTGCAATTTAAGCATACAAAATGTAAGTGTGATGATGCCTTGTTTATGTGTGTGCTCTATTGCACCCCTGTTGAGGGTGTGAGGGTCAATATTGGAAAGGTGTGAGGAAATGGAGAGAGATGACATACCCAGCATCACCTGCAACAAAATTAGGAGATGTTTGCTAAGAAGTGTTTCCCTTGAGATGTACTACATAATCTTCACACTTTTGCATTTCAAATTAAGAATTAAGAGTGTCTGCTGTGATGTTGAAAAGTAATGAGTGACTGTGTTTTGAAAACCGTTCCCCAAATGCACATGCAGTGCTAATGTGTATTAGTTTCACCTACCAAAAAGCTGCATGTCACCACAATCCACATCAGCCAAAAGATGTGCAAGTGAACATTGTCCAAATTTATAGCGGTTATGTGTGCTTCCAGGAATGGCAGAGTATACATCAGTGAAGCAGCCCCTGACATCGTATAAAGCTTGCATGTTGATGGCATGCCAGTGGTGACTGTTGAGAAAATAGTGTTCCCTTTTAGAGGGGTGGCTGAAGTGCCATATAGGTACATTCTATGACACTTGATCCAAGGAAAGGGGACAATGGCCATGGCCTGGAATTCCGTGCCAACCATTGCCTTTTAACCTGTACTGTAGCATGATGATGATAAACTGAGAAAAGTGCTTGCCTTTGAGATGCCCACAGTGTCTCCAGCATTTATCTGGATAGATTCAGTAGCCAGAAAATTGAATGCAGCCAGTATTTTGACAACGGCAGTGATAACCTGGGTGTGGGTTGTATGTGATTCAAATTCCTGCTTCCAGTTTCAACTATGTCAAGGATCACTTCAGTGGAGAGGCGGTATCTGGCAATGACTGCCTCTCTAGAAATGCCAAAGATAATTTCCCTTTCCCGGTTAATCCTTCCTATCCTACTCAAATAAGTGCCTTCAAAATAAAGAGCAAACCAAAAAAAATATTCACTGACAGTGTAAAAGGAAATTCTTTTTGGGTTCTGTTTTGCTTTCTTATTCTTGTGTTTAATTAATTTTTGTTTTTTCTGGGAATTGGTTTTAGTTGTTGTTTTTTTTTGTAAACAAATTTTATTGCATTTCTTAACGGCAATAAGTAGGAAATTCAACACTTGTGAGTACATAGCAATAAAAAATTAAAAAACAACTTTTACATACTCATAAGACCAGTGATCTCCAACCCACTCATTCCCACTTAACTAGCATTCTATTGTCATGTTATCTACCCTACTCCCCATCCCTCAACCTCCCCAACTGTACCCTCCCCCCAGTGATGATACTAGTAGCATGCCTAGATTGTCGTTTTGTGTGTAGATGTGATATGAAGGAGTCAGCCCTCTGCTCTTAACGTGTACGTGGTTCTCCGAATAGCCTACACCTAGAATCTCACCTCTGGGTCATCTTGCACTGCAACTATTTGTTGGGACTATTGACAGTTTCAAAATGGCATCTTATCACCCTTCGCTTAGGGGGACTGGTTCAACCCGGCTTTCTTCTTTAAAGGAATCAAGTATTGCATCCCAGCATTGTGCCGCCCCCAGGGGCCGTCTACCCCTTCTCTCCTCACTATGAAGGACAGAGCTCTCACATCCAGCCCATCTAATTAGCTCTCTGGACCATTGGGACAATCTTGGTCCAATTGGCTTTTTCCAGGATATCGCTATTTCCCTCTTGGCCAACACGAAGGCCAGATCCCTGAATCTGTTGGTTATTTTGTACTTAGCCGTGCGTGGAAACCACCCTAGCAAACATTGCCCTATCGTGCAAGGGGCTTCTCTTCCCATCGCTCCAGACACCAGTCTACACACCCCTGCCCAAAATCCCTCCGCAACCGGGCAGTTCCAGAACATATGTCCAAATTCAGCCCTCTCCAACCCGCACCTCGGGCATCCCAATCCCTCCACCCCAAAGTATCTGCTGATCCGTTCAGGAGTGAGATAAGCCCTATGTAGGACATAAAAATTTATCAGCTTAAATCTGGCATTGCGAGTCATCTTAGGGAAACCACCAAGCGTACGCTCCCAATCCTCGTCGGATATAGCTGTGCCCAGGTCTACCTCCCAGGACGATTTGAGCTGAGACAAAGGTGTGGCCATATCCTCCCGAATTCTGTTGTAAAGGTTAGAAACTGCTCTGAAGGCCCCCGAAGAGGTCACCAAATATGTACAGGTTGTTTGTGTTGCGGGCCCCCCAGTGCCTGTTAACCAATGTTTTCTGATACTAGCCGCCACAGAGCCAAATAATAAAAAGTGTCCCCCCTGTAGATTAAATTGTGACCGCAGTGCTTCAAATGACATCAGTGTTCCCTCCCTAAACAGTGCTCCCACCGACTGTATCCCAGCTTCCACCCAGGACCGGAGGCCGCCCCAGTCTCCACGATGAGGTAAAGCCCTTAAGGACATGAGGGGCAGGTCCGGGGAGTAAGGAGCCCTTACTTTGATTTTACGCAAAAATCTCCTCCAACATCGCGCAAGGGCTTTAAACTCAGGGGAGTCATTCTTCCCCATACTCGGGTACCCTAGTAACAGTTCGTATAATCTAGCTTCTGGGGGAGTAAACGCCTTAACCCTCAACCCTGTTGCAGCCCTGCTGGATATCCATTGTGCCAACCATTGAAGTTGCGCTGCCAAGTAATAAGCCTCAAAATCCGGGACTGCTAGGCCACCATCTATTGAACGCCTCTGAAGTTTGGACAGAGCAACTCGCTTTCGACTGTCTCCCCAGATAAATGCTATGACCATGGTCTCCAGTTCTGTAAATATGGCCTTAGGAACCCATACCGGCAGGACTGTGAAATAGTACAGGAGACGAGGAAGTACCACCATCTTAAGGATGGCTACCCTCCCCGCCACAGATAAAGGCAAGGTTTGCCAAAAAGCCATGTTGGATCGGGTAGAACTCAGTGCGCCTCCAATATTGCTGTCGATTATATCCTGTGGGTTGTGAAAAACCTTGACCCCCAAGTATGAGAGGCATCTTGGAACCCACTGGACATTTCCCAATTCTAATGGAGGCGTTACTGTAGCATTCAAAGGAAACAAGCCGGTCTTATCCCAATTCACCCGTAGACCAGAAAGCTCACCAAACTGCGAAAGCAACTGTTGGGCCCGGGGTAGGTCTCTGTGTATATCGTCTAGGAAAATCAATAGATCATCTGCATACAACGCTATTTGATGTCTCTTGTCCCCTGCCACTATACCAGGGCACCCTCTCCCCCCCCCGCGCCGCCGCCGCCAACGGCTCCATAGCCAGTGCAAACAACAGCGGCGATAGGGGGCATCCCTGTCTGGTACCCCGCTCAACGACATAGGGGTTGGATATGATCCGTCCCGTACGTACTCTAGCAATGGGTTTAGTGTACAGCAGTCTGACCCAGGCAATGTATTCCGGTCCAAATCGAAGATGGGACAACACTGTATAAAGGAATGACCACTCCAAGCTGTCAAAGGCCTTTTCTATATCGACTGCGAGGACTCCGGGGGCTGAGCTGGACGATTTTCGATCATTCATGACTGCTATAAATCTGCGTATGTTATCCGCTGTGCTGCGCCCCGGGATGAACGCCGCCTGATCAGTATGAATTAGTGTTGTCATGTGGGGGAGCAGTCTAGTGGCCAGAACCTTACTGAGGATCTTGTAGTCCAGGTTCAGCATGGATAGAGGTCTGTATGCCCCAGCTTCCGTTGGATTTTTCCCTGTTTTAAGCAAGGGTATTATTACTGCCTCCCTCGCTGTTGCCGGTAATATTCCCCTATCTCTGGCAGATTGATATAGCATCTCGAGTCTAGGAGCTAACTGATCTATATATGCGGCATAGAATTCGATGGGAAGACCATCTGTACCCGGAGTCTTTCCCCTCGATAGCTCACTAATGGCCTTCCGAATCTCTGGTTGTGTAATGGGGCCCTCAAGTTGTGGTGTAGCATCTGGCGGCAGTGTCTGCAACTGCAGTCCCGATACATAATTATCGATAGAGCTACCGTCTGTACAGAGAGTGCTTTTATATAATCGTTCATAAAAGGCCATCAGGTGAGAGTTAATTTGCTCCTGCCCGTAAAGGGAATTCCCATCCTCCGAGATCATTTCCAGGATGGGCGACGTCTTATGTGTTTGCGATACCACCCAAGCTAACATCCGACCTGCTTTGTCTCTCTCCTCATGTGCCCGTGTAATATAGTTTTGGTAGTCAAAACATCTAAGGCGCTCCACACAGTCAGCCACCGTTGCTCTAAGCTCTAAGATAGAAGGCTGAAGGAGCGGATTTTCAGGCCTTTTTTTCTCCATCTCCCGCAGTTCACTCTCTGCTTTTTCAGTATCCCTAAGTAAAGACCTTCGGACCCCCACAGCACCCGCAATACAGCGCCCTCGCACTACCACCTTAAAAGCGTCCCATTCAATCAATGGGTTATTTGTCGAAGCCTCATTATCTATAAAGTAATGGACAATATGCTGTCTTAGCTCTTCCTGAAAGGGTTTGTCTTCTAGGGATTCAATCTTCAGCCGCCAGGTGGGGATGCGGGAAGGGGGTGAACCCCAGCCTATCTCCAATAAAAGAGGATTATGATCGGAGATAGTGCGGGACAGGTATTCAACATTATGCACTCGAGGGGAAACGTCTGGCGAGCAGAAAAACAAATCTAAACGGACATGGAGCTCGTGCCAAGGGGAGAAGAAGGAATAGTCTCTGGCCCCCGGGTGCAGCTTTCTCCAGACATCCACAAGTCCCCAACTCGCCTGCCAGGAAGAAAATAATCTTGCTACTCTCATCAACGGAGAATCGTGTAACAGGGGGTGGGAGCGATCTCTAGAAGGATCGGCCACACAATTAAAATCGCCCCCCATCACGAGGGGGAACTGCATATAGGCGGCCAAGTGGCCCGATAAGCGAGTGAAGAACTCCCCCTGATCCCCGTTCGGGGCATAGACATTAATCAACGCCAGATCCCTTCCCTCCAATCGCCCTCGGATTGCTACAAAACGACCCTCCGGGTCTATGAGCTTGTCCAAAAGTTGGAATGGGACCCCAGCTCCGATCCATATCAAAGTACCCCTGGCAAATGCAGAATAAGAGGTATAGTATGTCTGGCCTCTCCACCTTTTCTGCAGAGCAAGCCCTTCAGACTGGGTTAAGTGTGTTTCTTGAAGCAGCGCAATCTGAATCCCCCTCCGCTTCAAATGAGAAAATACCTTATATCTTTTAGCCATTGTGTGCATACCCCGTACATTCCATGATAAAAATGTATAATTGCCTAATGACGCCATAGCTGTGTTTCAAGCCCCATCTGTGTCCAATCCCGTGTAGGGCTAGCATTTACCACTTGGAACCCTGTTCTCACTTCACACACCATCAGTAGATCAGTGATAGATACCCACCATTCATCACTCCCCCTAAACATACCCCAACAATTAACACCCCAACTCCCTCTCCCCAGGACAAAAGTTAAAACAGCTCTCATCCAAACGACTCAAAATCTTAACTAGCTTATTGTAATTGGGGTTACTCCAAGTTCTTCGAAGGAGTGGGCCATCCCTCTGATCCCCACTACCGGATTACAGGGTGTCGTAGTACTTGTGGACCCATTTTCTCGCCCATCTGGTGAGGATAACCTCCACAGCAACAGCCAGTGCTCCCTCCTCACTAAGCACCACGATGTCCGCCATTGGAAACCTTCATTACTAGGACAACTGCCACAAGAGCAGTTTGGTATGAGGGCTTTCATATGATAGTCAGAGGTGCCCGGAGTTATGACTGGTCCCGATCCGTCGGATACCCGAGAGGACTCTGACTCATGCTCTGAATCAGATGGTTCACAGTTCGCTGCAGACTGCACTTGTGACCCGCGATCCGAGCCGTTCAATGAAGCTGCTGCCTCCATGGCTTTTTGCCTCTCCGTTTGCATCTCCCCATGCGAAGGACTGTTTACAGTACGGGCCGTTTTGCGTTTAGCCTCTCTCTTCCGCCCATGACCGGGGACTTGTCCCGGAGGACCATTCCCCTCTTGTGGAAGCTGGTCAAGCCATTGCCATACCTCTTCCGCCGTAGTGAAAAACTGTGTCCCTTCTTTGGTTACTACTCTAAGTTTTGCCGGGAACATCATGCCATATTGCAGACCTAATTGGCGCAGTTTCTGTTTTGCAGCACTGAAGGTGGCCCTTTGTTTCTGAACTTCCCGGGAAAAGTCTGGGAAAATACGAACCTTGTGGTTGTCCATTGTACGATCCCCTTTGGTTCTACTTTGATGCAATAGGTAGTCTCTGTCTCGGTAATGGAGCAGCTTGGCTATTATAGGCCTCGGGGGGGTTCCCGGTGGGGGAGGGCGTGCCGGTACTCTATGAGCCCTTTCAATGGCAAAAAAGGGTGAAAGTCTATCGCCCGCTAAGCCCTCTCGAAGCCATTGCTCGAGGAACTCCGCCAGGCCTGTTTGAGGGACACTTTCAGGCATTCCAATCACCCGAATGTTATTGCGCCGTGACCTATTCTCTGCATCTTCAGCTCTTAGTTCTAAGGTCCTAATTCTGGACTCCAGCAGTTTTGTGGCCTTAGTAGAATCCTTGACCTCCGGGAAGAGCTCTTTAAGTTGTCTGTCTGTGGTGGACACCTTTTCAGCCAGGCGGCGGTGATCGTCTCGTAGTACTGTAAAATCCGTGGCTAATGCATCAATTTTCCCCTCCAGTGCTACCCGGGAAGCCGTTATAGCTTGCAGGACATCTTGAAGTGTGGGATCGGTATGTTCACCCCCCGAGGCTTCATTTCTGTGTTCGGGCGTATCTGCCTGTGTCTCAACTGTGGGCCCCTCTTTTTGTTCTGTGTCTCTTCGGCGACCGGTTTTACCCATTTTCTGAGGTGTAGCTTCAACAACGACTGTTCAATGGTCATTAAACATTTATTCTTTCATCCCAACTCGGTGCCCTGCTCCGCCAGGGGGATCTCCAGTCCTTCATTAATAAATAGCTGTTTCCAGCACACTGTGCCCGCGTGTGAGATTTATCGCCTCTTGTTACCAGCCATCCTCCTCACTCTAGACTACTGACCATTCCCGAGGGGTATTTCACTCCAGAAGGATGGGCCCCTCACTCCCTCCTCCTAGTCAGGGTGCGATCACATCAAGCCCAATTTCTTCACCGGTCATGGGGGGTACCTTCAAGTCTGACTGGCTCTCATCCTGGATTTTGGGGTCGCCTGCGCTCTTATGCTCTCAGCACCGCGCAATCGGGGGGATCTCCGCAGCACGGGGTCCTTTGTGCCGCTTCACCGTCTCGTCCGTGAGTCAGGGTGCGATCTCATCCAGCCCGATTACTTCGCTGTTCATGGGGAGAACCTTCAAGACGGAGTGGCTCTCAACTTGAATTTGGGGATCTCCTGCGCTCTTGTGCACATAGCGCCGCGTCATCAGGGGGAATCTCCGCAGTACGGGGACTTTTGCGCCGCTTCTCTGTCTCGTTCGAGTTCGCCCCTTCTAACCATTAGCTTCGCCTTTCTCGCTCCAGCCCCCTTCCGGCGGACCAAGGAGTCGGGCCGCACCGGAAAAGGCCCCTCGGATCCACCGCGTCTCTCTCAAGCAGTCGTCGCCAAAGGTAGGTTGTCTCTGGAGCCCCAGGAGAGATCCCGGCGCTATCGCCCCTTATCGAGTCCCATCCGATTCAGCCTTAGGGCGCGGGACGCCGCGCTGCGAATGCCCCGCGGTCCCTATTTGGTCTCCGCCGCAATACTGGACCTCTCTGTTCGTCGCTATGAGTCCCCAAAAGTATCCCCTAGTGCACCCTTCGTTCTCTGACTCCCGGGGGGATACACTGGAAGGGAGCAAGAACCTGCCTTTACTGGGTCCTCCGCCTCCTAAAACGCCGTTCAAGTCGCGGCCGCCATCTTCTGTTTTTCTCTCCCTTCCTTGCGGCACTCCGTCGGGCGCTAATTCGGCCCCGAAATTCTCCTTTTTCCGGGGTCGGACCCCGCCAAATGAGTCTCCGGACCCCCCCGACCCTGCTGATAGTCCGTGGGGCGTGCAGGGGGTCCACCTCCTTTCAGACTGGACCGGAGTGGGGATCACTGGTAGGAGCCTCACGGAGAGGCTTCCACTGCCATTGGCGTCAGGCCACGCCCCCTGGTTTTAGTTGTTGTTGACTGTGGTTTAGTTGTGACTGTTCACTCCCTCACTCTTGCAGTTGTAGCTGTTGAATGTGAATATTGTATTGGAGCAGTATAAGCTCTATTTTGCTTGTGACAAATTTTACAATACATATTGTTTATTTAAAAATGTGTATGATTTTAAAATTGTACAAATGTTTCTGTATTTTATTGTGACTTTTGAAAATATTGGCACTCATTACAACCCTGGCGGTCGGTGATAAAGCGGCGGTAATACCACCAACAGGCCGGCGGTAATAAATATAATATTATGACCACGGCGGAAACCACTCAGACAGACAGCCACTTTAACACATCGACCGCCAGGGCAAAACCAACAGCCACCACGGCGGTAACCGCCAACAGCCAGGAGGAAGACAATGTACCGCCCACAGTAATATGACACACCTATCCACCACCTTTTGAGGGGCGGTATCAACGACATCAAAAGCCTGGCGGAAACACTGAACAAAAGGGAAATGACTCACCTCTGGAGACTCAGGGAAGTACCACGCCACCAGCTAGCCCAAGTCGCATGTGTTCCCCATGCTCTTCTACCTTCTGCTCCATTACTAACACCAAGGCCGGCAAAGACAACCATGTGACTACTGCCGCCTAGTACACAGGGGAAGGGGGGAGGAAAAAGAGAGTGACACACACACACACAACACGCAACACCCCCACTCCCAACACCACACACACAACCAGATGCAGTAACATAACATATACACCCGTACCCCTCAGGAATAATGCAAGGACAACTACTATAGTGTAAAAAGGCTGTAATAAGATAAATATAGGTGAAATTTGTGCATCCAAATCAAAAAGTGTATACATGTGTACAATGCAAGGGACACTTCCTAGTCCTCTGTGGGACACAGGGGCACATCACAAAGTCCAAGGCCCAACCTCACTCCTGAAACAACACATAGAGAACACTGCAGGGGCATCAGGTCGAAAAAAGACAGGCACCTCAGGGGGACAAGGAATGGGGGGGCACCTCAGCCGGAAGATGGTACAACACCACTGGTCCTGGAGGGGGCAACATGCCCTGTGCTTGGTCTTGGGGAGTGCAAGGCCACAGTCTCCCAAGTGGGTGATTTGCCCACTGCCTGGTCCTGGGGAGTGCAAGGCCACAATCTCTCAAGTGGGTGATTTGCCCACTGCTTGGTCTGGGGTGTGCAAGGCCATAATCTCTCAAGTGGGTGATTTGCCCACTGGTTCTGGAGGGGGCACTGTGCCCAGTGATCTTCATCCTGGGAAGGATGGGGTGAGTGGGTGGCTTCTCCACTGGTTCTGGAGGGGGCATTGTGCCCAGTGATCTTCATCCTGGGAAGCATGGGGTGAGGGGATGGCTTCTCGACTGGTTCTGGAGGGGGCAACATGCCCTGTGATGAAGATCTTGGCGAGAGCAAGGTCGCAGTCTCTCACCTGGGTGTCAGACCCACAGGATTTGCTGGGACCAGTCTGCACAACAGTCTATGGATGCAGGACTACACACTGTTGGCCGATGGTGACGGCTGCTCAGTGGTGGCAGAGATGGTGCTGGTGGCGGTGCTGGCAGTGGTGGGGGGAGGTTCCAGCCCTTTCTATGCAGCCTTGGACGGCTGCACACTGGGGCAGCTGCTGCTGGCAGTGGTGCTGGTGGCAGTGCTGGCAGTGATGGGGGAAGGCTCCAGCCCCTCCCCTGCAGCTTCAGACGGCTGCCCACTGGGGCTGCTGTTGCTGGCAGTGGTGCTGGTGGCGGTGCAGGTGGCGGTGCTGGCAGTGGTGGGGGGAGGCTCCAGCCCTTCCCCTGCAGCCTCAGACGGCTGCCCACTGGAGCTGCTGCTGGCAGTGGTGCTGGTGGCAGTGCAGGTGGCGGTGCTGGTGGCGGTGCTAGCAGTGGTGGGGGGAGGCTCCAGCCCTTCCACTGCAGCCTTGGACGGCTGCCCACTGAGGTTGCTGCTGCTGGCAGTGGTGCTGGCAGTAGTGCTGGTGGCAGTGCATGTGGCGGTGGCGGTGCTAGCAGTGGTGGAGGGTGGCTCCAGCCCATCCCCTGCAGCCTCAGATGGCTGAACCACCATGGTTGGTGGTGGGGGCTCCGATTGAGTCCCAGCACCAGGCCTCTTGTCCTTTTTGCCTGCTGGCGCAGGCCCCTTGCCCTTCCTGCCAGCAGCTGGGGATGCTCCTTGCTCCTTTTGGCAGCAGCTGGGGACTGCTCCTTGCTCCTTTTGGCAGCAGCTGGGAACTGCTCCTTGACCTTCATTTTGCCAGCTGGGGGTGCCTCTTGCCCTTCCTTTTTGCAGCGGGGGTGCCTCCTTGCCCTTCCTTGCAGCACTTGGTGCAGGCACTTTATCAGTGTGGCTGCCTGGTGCCCGGCATCCTCTCCCACCTGGTGTAGCTGTGGACACCACTGTGCCCCTGGACTGGGTGGCTGAGGTGCTTCGCTGAGTTTTGACCACCCTGGCATGACGAGAGGGACGGGGAGGAGGGCTAGGGAAGAGGTCAGTGTTGGTGTGGAAGAGCTTCTTAGGGACATTGGGGCGGGAAGAGGGAGATGGTTTGGGAGTGGAGGAAGAGGGAGTGGTTGTAGGGGGTGTCAGTCTGCTGTGTTTGGGTGCAGGTGCATGGGTTGGATACTGTTGTGAGGTGGATGGTTGTTGGATGTCTGAGTGCTTGTGTTTGTGCACTTTGGGAGGAGGGGGCACAGACACAGAGGGAGAGGACACAGGGGACGTCTGCATGGAAGTGGGGGTGGTGACTGCCAGTGATGGGCGCGTGCTGATAGGTGTGCTGGTGATGGGGGTAGTGGAGGAGGATGTAGTGCATGCTGTTGTGAGTGCAGATGCAACTGGGAGGGAGGTATAGGACGAGGAGTAGGGGACCACAGTGGAGGCAGTGGATGTTGGTATGTCTGCATCTGGATGGTGGTTGTGTGAGTGCCTGTGGGATGAAGTGTGGTGCTTGTGTTTGCCATGCCCACTCTTGCGTGTTGTCCTGGGTGCATGCTTGTCTGACTGTGTGCTTGGGTTAGGTTGGGGTTGAGAGGAATGGGATTGGGTAGAGGAAGTTTGAGGGGGAGGCTAGAAACAGTGACAATGGCTGCCATCAGAGAGGAGGCCAGAGCCTGGATTGATCTATGTTGGGCCGCCATGCCAGTGTGAATGCCCTCCAGGAATGCAGTTGACTGTTGCATTTGGGCTGCCAGCCCCAGGATGGCATTCACAACGGTTGACTGCCCAACAGAGATGGATCGCAGGAGGTCAAAAGCCTCCTCACTCAGGGCAGCAGGGCTCACTGGGGCAGGGCCTGAGGTGCCTGGGGTGAAGGAGATGCCCACCCTCCTGGGTAAGCGGCACAGGAAACTCTCTGAGGGGCTGCTGGGAGGGCAGTGCTGGTACGGGGGTGGCGGTTGTACCTGTAGCTGGGTTGGGCACAGAGGTGTCGTCCACCACCAGGGACCTTCCATCGAAGGAGGAATCCGTGTCCGAACTGTTCCCTCCTGTCCCCGCTGTGGTGCTCCCATCGCCGTCTATCCTACTGGTGCCCTCACTGTCAGTGGATTCGGCCTCCTGGGCCTTGTGGGATGCAGCTCCATCCGTCGCCGGTGCCTCAGCTCCCCCGCCAGATGATGCTAATGCACATAAGGACAGGGTGACAAAACAAAAAGGGGGGAAGAGACAAAGGATACACTTGGTCAATGGCACCACCAACACCACTGTTGGCATCCACAACACACAGGGAACAGCCCTATGCACTAGGCAATGCATTACCAGTCACAATGCTAGTCACCAGCCCATGGATAGAGACTCCTAATGCCAATTGGGGCATACCTGAGACACACAGACCCCTACCCAGTAGTGAATACCTACTAGCTTTGTTGGAGGTATTTTGCATCAGAACCCTGTCCAACATGGGACCCACTCTGCAATGTCAGGCCTGGCTTAGTGGCACCCACAGGCCCACATCCCCTACCCAGATACCACCACACCAGGTTTAAGTTGTATATTGGGGCACTGTACAGACCCCCTTGTGGCTGCTGTGATGCCCTCAAGTGCCTATCCAGCTCTGGATAGGCCACCGCCAGTATGCGGCCACCGGGGGGGGGGGTCAGGGTTCGACGGGCATCCATTTCCCATTGAGAGGCCATCCCCAGCTGGGCCTCTGCCATCTTCCGTGCCCAGCGTCTCAGGTCCTCCCACCGTTTGTGACAGTGGGTGCTCTGCCAGCTGTAGACCCCCAGGGTCCGCATGTCCTTGGCAATGGCACGCCAGATACCCTTTTTCTGATTTGCGCTGACCTGCAGGGAAATGGACACAGGGAAAGATATTAGTCCGACCGTCCTGCCTGTTACACTCATGGCCCATCATGCCCCTTCCCATCCCCTTTAGCACAGACATGGCCCACCGTATATGTTGCACGCTGCCCAGGGCACATCCACCACCCACCCTCTACATGAGGCCTTCATACACAGCACTCAATGCATTCACGCCCCATGCATCGTACTCTCGGTGTACTCACCTGGTGGTCTGGAGGCCCATACAGAATTCGGTACTGGGGTAGGACACCATCCAATAGTCTCTCCAACTCCACCGAGGTGAAGGCAGGGGTCCTTTCCCCAGTGACACGAGCCATGGTCAGTTCCAGACAAAGGACATGGCAGCACTTGCAGTGTAGGTCCTCTCCTGTTGAAGGTCAGGTAGCAAGTGAGAGAACAGATAGAAAATGGCGGTGACGTCCGCTAGGGTGCATACCGTCACCGCCGGTGTACTTCACCATTGGCCACTGTACCCAATAATGCCCAATGTTATACAATGAGGAGTTGCACAGCGGTTTTCGACCGCCTCCCGCAACGGCACACAACGTCAGCTAAATTACCTCATTTCCACCTGTCCCTCCAAACAGGACAGGCGGACGCCATTTCGGGGGGGGGCAGGCCATGGCTCCTAACTGCGTCCCAGTACACATATGCACCATTGGGACCTCTCCAACAAAATACTGTTACAATCACAACATGCATTGAACTGTAGTGGTTAGAAATAAGAGATACTGACCAACTGCTCACCATTTTGCCCCATAGATTGCAACCGCTGCGGATGAATAGAAGATGGAGACATACCCACGTGTACAGACACCTGGTGGACTTGGCAACAATGGAGGACAGGCACATTATCCTCACATATAGACTGGACAGGGCCACAGTCACAGAGCTGTGTGCCCAATTGGAGCCTGACCCAATCTCGGCTATCCGTCACCCCACTGGGATCCCCCCTCTTGTGCAAGTGCTATCAGTGCTCCATTTCCTGGCAACTGGCTCCTTTTTAAGTGACAGTGGGCTTGGCAGCAGGAATGTCTCAGCCAATGTTCTCAATAGTGCTGACCAGAGTGTTGTCTGCCCTGATTAAACACATGCTCAGCTACATCGTTTTCCCCCAGGTGGAGGATTTGGCCACAGTGAAAGCTGATTTATATGCAATGGGACATATCCCCAACATTATTGGGGCAATTGATGGTAAACATATTGCATTTGTCCCTCCCCCCCTTGCAAAATGAACAGGTGTTCAGAAATTGAAAGAGCTTTCACTCCATGAATGTGCAGATGGCGTGCCTGGTGGACCAGTACATCTCCCACGTCAATGCAAAATATCCTGGGTCTGTGCATGATGCCTTTATCCTGAGGAATAGCAGCATCCCGTATGTAATGGCTCAAGTCCGGATGCACAGGGTGTGGCTACTAGGTGAGCCCTGATTCCTCCCAGTATATGTTGGTGAATGGGTATGGTGTGGGCCCTAATGGTTGGTGTGCAGCTAGCAGTTGTCCATCGATATTTGCAGGTGACTCTGGTTACCCCAACCTCTCATGGCTACTGACCCCTGTGAGGAATCCCAGGACGAGGGCAGAGGAACGTTACAATGAGGCACATGGGTGAACAAGAAGAATTATAGAGAGGACCTTTGCCCTCCTGAAGGCCAGGTTTCGTTGCCCCCATCTAACAGGTGGATCCCTGTACTACTCACCCAAGAAGGTCTACTAGATCATCGTCGCATGCTGTATGTTGCAAAACCTTGCCTTACGTCGCCAGGTGTCTTTTCTGAAGGAGAATGAGGCTGGAGATGGCCGTGTGGCAGCAGTGGACCCTGTGGACAGTGAAGATGAGGAGGCAGAGGATGAGGATGAGGATGAGGACAACAGAAGTGCAATAATTTGTCAATACTTCCAATGACACACAGGTTAGACAGTGTAACTTCACATTTAATTGACAGTTTTGTGTTTGACATTGTCACTGGCAGGCTGATTTTCCTGCTTCTATGGCCACTCACTGTACCCTTTGGCATCTCTATTTGCAGATATTTGTGCCCCAGTATTGCTCCTGGTGTGTTGACTGCAGCCAATTACAGGTCATTCCTATGTATACATTTCTGTACAGTTGATTTTCAATGTTTAAACCTTGTTAAACGAATACATACTTAAATCATTTGACATACTCCATACTTAGGATGTTTATTTAAGTGCTAAGAGGTAGAGGGGGATGTACAATGGGCTGGGGTGGTGGTGGAGGAAAGTCCAGGTTACAGTCCAGTCTACTTGTATCACAGGTGCATTGTCCAAGGGGGCATAGGAAGGGGAGCAATGGCAGTTCAAGGTGGACAGGGTGACAGAGTGGGACACAAGGGTGACAATCAGGAGACTCTTATTTTCTGGCTGGAGTCTTGGCAATAATCTCTGGCTTTTGCCGGGATCGCAGGGGAACGTTTGCGGGGTGGTTCTCCTTCTGCAGGGAGAGCGGTTCTGGTGGCCTGTTGATCCTGTGGCGGGGCCTCCTATCCACTAGCAGCAGCGGAGGTGGAGAGCAGTTCATCGGTTTGGCTAGTGGTAGAGGCCCAGTGCGATGCCACTGCCTCCCTCATCTTGTTGGCCATGTCCCTGCAATGAAGACCAGGGTGGTGTTGATGTCCTTCAAGTCCTCCCTGATCCCCAGGTACTGTCCCTCCGGCAGCCGCATGTTCTCCTGCAACTTGTCCAGTGTCTGGACAAGCGTATCCTAGGAATGTTGGTATGCTCCCAGGATCACGGTGAGTGCCTCCTGGAGAGTCTGTTCCTTGGGCCTGTCCTCTCCCTGTTACACAGCAGTCCTCCCAGCTTCCCTGTTGTCCTGTGCCTCTGTTCGCTGAACCGTGTGTCCACTGCCACTGACCCCAGGTCCCTGATCATCCTGTGTTTGTGACGTGACCTGGGGCCCCTGTAGAGGTGGACACACTGCTGATTGATGTGTCCTGGGGACAGAGGTATGGGCCTGCTGGATGGGTGCGTGGTGGTGTTTCCTGAGGGGGGAAGCTCTGTGGTGGTGTGAGAATGTGCCTGGGTAACCGACTGTCCGGAGATCCCTGAAGGGCCAGGTTGGTCATCCAGATTCAGGCGAGCAGGGCTGCTGTCATCACTGTGGGCCTCTTCTTGGGGGGACTGGATGTTGCTGGCACCTCTTCTCCGGTGACATTGGCTGGGGGACCTGTGGGGATGTAAATGCAGTGTTATTGTTTCTGCGTGTGACATCATGTGCATGGTTGTGTTCCCCTATATGGATGTTGTTGCCCTGGCAGATTTTCCTTTGTGTGAGTTGGTGGGCTAGGTGATTCTCTCCAGTGTGCATGCAGTGGTGATAGGTATCCATGCAGGTATGTGAGGGGTGTCCATGCATTGGTGTTACATGCAGGGCTTGGTATTGGGATGAGTGGGTTGTGATGGTGGGGTATGTGGGAGTTAGTGAAGTGATGGGAGTGAGGGTACGGGTGGGGGATTGTGATGGCATGCAGGTAGGGGGGTGATAGTAATAGAGATTTGACTTACCAGAGTCCAGTCCTCCTCCTACTCCTGCCAGGCCCTCAGGATGCATGATTTCCAAGACTTACTCCTCCAATGTTGTTAGTTGTGGGGGAGGAGGTGGGGATCCACCGCCAGTCCTCTGTACAGCTAGTTGGTGTCTTGCTGGTGGGGAACGCGCCTTCCCCGTAGGTCGTTCCACCTCTTCCTGATGTCATCCCTTGTTCTTGGGAGCTGTCCCACGGTGTTGACCCTGTCCATGATTCTCCGTCATAGCTCCATCTTCCTAGCAATGGATGTCTGCTGCACCTGTGGTCCAAATAGCTGTGGCTCTACCCGGATGATTTCCTCCACCATGACCCTTAGCTCCTCCTCAGAGAATCTGGGGTGTTGTTGTGGGGCCATGGGTGTAGTGTGAGTGGTGTGGTTGAGGGTGTGTGGATGATGTGTTGGGGTGTGTGATGTAAGGTGCCTGGATGGTGTATAGGTGATGATGTTATGTGGCTCTGGTTGTGTGGGTGCTCTTGCTGTATCTCTCTCTGGTGGCAATTCTTTCTAGTCGTAAAGGGTTGTGGGTACTGTGGGTGGGTGTTTTATAGTGCTGTGGGTGTGTGGGTGTGGTGTGTGTATGTGTGTCAGGTGTGTGTAGTTTGAATTGTCCAATGTGGTGTAGTTTTGTTTGAGTGTGTGTATTTTGAGCGCAACGGTATGTGCCGCCAATGTCCGCAGTGGTGATTCGTGGGTCATAATGTGGGGGTGTAGTTCTGTTGGCGTAACGGTGTGGTTTTGGACACCACCAGTTTATCACTGACCTTTGGGCTGGCGGACTTGTGTGTGTTGCTGTACAGTGAAGGATTGGTATGTGTGTGTCATAATGATTGGCGGTTATCCGCCGCGATGGCGTTATGTTGGCGGCAGTCGGCATGGCGGTAAGCGGGATTTACTGCCAATGTCATAATGAGGGCCACTGTTCCATTTATTTCCTCATTTTTCCACATGTTGTTAGTGCCATTTCTTACATCTATTGATTTCTATGAGAGAGTTTTGCAGTACCAGAAGGTAGCCATATATTGTGCATGATTTACTCCATGGTATGGTAAAAGTATATTTGAACCTATTTCATGAGTAGAACTAGAGCAGTAGATGTAGGAGTATATTTTGTAAATAGCGTTTGTTTTACTCTTTTGTGGGTATGTTTTTGTATTTGTCTGCCCCTCCATAAATCCCTGCTTACATTTACCTAACCTCTCTCGTTTATTAGTAAATATTCTCCATTTTCCAACCACTCCCTCTTGTGCCTCTCATATTTACTGCAAAACTGTACACCTCTTTCTGGTGTAATCTGCACACTTGTAGCAAAGATCTCCACATGTAGGAGACTGAATAGGCAGAGCAGTAATTTCTGGGCAGAGGTATATGAACAACATTTGTGAGCACATAAAGTTGTATTCCAATTACCTCACTGCCGGAGTAGTAATATATGTAGAGGCAGCCGATTGATGTTGGTGATGCATTATTGCCCATGCTGCCATTGTTCAAAAGGAAAAAGACAGAAAGCCTCAGAAGACATTGTGATTCCTGTCACTTTCTGTTTCAAAATACTGGCTCTGGCGTATTGATAATAATTGGCATATTGTAGACATCTGTGGTATGATGGTTCCCACCTTTCATACCGCAGGGCACGGCATATTGGAGGTAATACTGAAGTTGAAGGCAGGCTTCAATAACCACAATCCACTCTTGACATAGTGCTGCCACGGTGCTGGTAATTACTGACATACTGGGAACATTCATGGCAAGATAGTGCCCACCTTTGATTTTGCTAACCCTACCACAACAGTGGTGATTCTGGGTATGTTGTTGATGTTAGGACAGGCAAAGTAGTAACTCATGGGCATCCTTGCCAGAATCAATTTAAGTATGACAAAGCCACATGTGAATATATAACTACATGATTACTTGTTGTTAGGACACCAAACGTGCTTAGTTAAAATGACAACAATTTGAAACGCTGGTATTTCGGGTTATAAAAGCAGATTTTTCCCAGAAAGTGATACTCTTTACATTGGAAGAATTACCTTGATTTTACTCAAAAGAAATATGCACTTCATTGCAAAAAATATTTTCATAAACTCTTAAGCTGATGATTGGGGATAAAATAATTGTTTTCCCCAAATATGTTTACAGCAGAATTTTGAGTGATTATCACGTCTCTGAAACCGAATCTTTGACATAGGTCTCCAAATATGTACGGTCTCATTAATCTGAGAGCCAGCCGTCGTTGCTGTATGTGCCTGATAAATCTGTCTGCTGTACTTTCTGAGATCACAAGACTTGAGTATTTGTTACCACTCAGCCACTTCTTAAGAGATTTTCGAACATAACGTGGTTCAGAAACTTCTTGAGACAGAGTGGACAATTGAAAAGAAGTGAAATGTAGAGGTGTAGATAGAAGTTATGTAAAATGATCAGCCTTGTGAAATTGGATTATCTGAACCACATGTAGCACGACCTTTTAAGGGAAATGATGCTGAATGCTGCACCAGTTACTCACCTTTTTAGCAAACTACGCTAATAGCGGGAAAACCTGCAACGCTCTTGGGGAGGTTTGACCTTGCTTGGCGGTGTCAAGGTACAGAGATATATCACGAGTGTCCTTAATGAGTCTATAGCTTTATAGGAAACGTTTGAGAAAACTGGGCTGAAAAGTGAACTATTAAACTTATTTTTTAAACGTTTCTTTGAAAAAGGACCTCAGCTTCCAGAATCCCTCCCCAAGCCAGCAGTTTTGCTTGTCGCTGGAAACTAGGAGTCGTTTTACACCCCACACTTAAATTTCCTGCAATGTACACGTCCCACATGTACAATTTTGCATCTTGTTGCAAGTCAGTTAATCAGGAAGGCAAATCCCTGCGAGCACCCTTCTCTGTAGCGTTATCTATGAAGTTCCCTTACTGTGGAGTTACACTATCAAACAAACATTTTAAAATCATGTTTTTTCTGTATGGCCTTTTCCATATTGCCTGTTTTTATTGTGTCGTTATTGTATAGTGTTGTTTAAAAAAATATACAAGATCAAACTTACATTTCGCTTTTTTAATCCTACGTTCTCTTTTTTTATGTAAAAACTCTGTTAAGTGCACGTGAAAAGGTCTGGCAAGGTTCCCGTGGTCGATAGACGAGTACCATGTAGCTTAGCTGAAGGATGAAGAAAATCGGGTTGAAATGTAAGTGGGTATAAAGTTAAGTATAATCCATGAAATCGCAAAAAGAACAAGACAAATGTGTATATCATTACATTGTATGTGCTCTCTTGTGAGGAAGGAGGGTACGAGGGCTGAAGTACTTGGCAATAAGAAAAAAAAATCGCATGTCTCAAATGGGTGATGAAGTTTCAATAATGGGAGGCGAGAGAAGGTCACCAACCTGTGGAATGATGTGACGGGAAGGACTATATACTAGGAGGTATTGTGGAGGCCAGGCCAGTAAAAACAAACATTGGCATTGGCAAAATTAATTGGTTATTGTTTAATGGAAAAATGTTCTCCAGTTTCAGTAAGACACAGAACGTGTAGCTCTTGGGTAGCATACCACATAACATAAATGAAAATTGTAGCAAGAAATTGTAGCAAGGTGGCAGTACAATGTGGTATGATTGGGGGCCTTACCATGTATACTAGTATGTTACCCAGAGGTGGACCGTGGATTCACACCAGTAAACCTTAGCTCAGTCCTGGTTGAGTGGCAAAGAGCAATCAGGCTACTTAGAGGAACTTGTGTTAAACATTTCAAAACATCAACATGGACGATAAGTAATTGACACGACTCAAAAAAATCTGACACCAATTTAGAAAAATAAAGCAGATTTTGATATTAATTTAGACATCAAACCAAAGTCGAAAAGTTGCAGATAATTGTAGTTAGCAATTTTAGAGTATTGGTAGTGCGCCTGGTCCTTAGTAAGTAAACTTACAAGGGGACACGTATAGGCCGATTAAACTTTTGGATCGCACAAAGTATCCAGTGACCAGTGCTACTAGAATGCACTATAACCAATCAACAATCACTATTCGGAAACATTAGTCGTTAGACAACTAGATCAACATTTCATGAATAACCACAACTCAATATACGTTTTAACAATTTTTGTTTCCCTATTAGTTACAATTCTAGTGCATAAGGTTAATTCAGACTTTATTCGATCAACTCGGAATTAGTTTATTAGCGACCACCAATAACATAATCTAATCAGAACTTGTGAAAACATATGCTCTAATGCTTCAGCATAAGCTAACAAAGAAGAATATGTCAAACAATAGCAGAGCAATCAGCAATCAGTTTGTCTCTGTTAACGTCATCCAAAGGACCCTTACTTAACCCAGATTAGCATTTAGCATGTGGGACGTCTTGCAAAACCAATTTAGAAACATGAATTTGGAAAACATCTAGCTAGAAGATAAACTATAAAAAACAGTGCAGTTGGTACCTAGAAAGAAAGGCACAAAAGTGAATCAGTCACTTTGTCATAGCTACCTATCCACAATGGATCAGCAACAAAGTCAGTCTTCGTCTTCAGGTCATCAATTGATCAGCAACGCATCAGGCTCTCAAGAGCATGAGCCCAATTACAGAATCACGTATCGCATCTTCTGACATCATCAATTCACCCCTCGCATCTCTTCATCGAATCGGAAGTTTTTGCCTTTTGTCATGACTTTTTATTAGAGTTTTTCAGTACATCCCACTAACTCCTAATTAGTCAGTCAATCACCAGTTATTACCCTAACCAATAATGTCTATTTTACAAATATATAAGTTCTAAGATTACACCATACTCAGTTCGTTGATTGGTCCACTGTACGATGTCCTCATCATCCGGCTCTGCAGGTATTGAAAATGTTGCATGTTCTTCTCCAGTCAGTGTCTCTATTGTTTGAGTCCTGGGAAAGAACATCTTGTCTGCTCTACACAACATATGTTGCGATTTGGTTCGCTCATCTCCTGTCCGTCAGTACATTGCAGAAATTTAAAGTTAAGAAGACTTTAGCAGCGAATGCTTCATGGTCAGTTCAATACATCAGTCTTTTCTAAAGTGCTAGTAATTCAGCTTCGGCATGAGGCCTGGCAACTAGGCCACAACGTCAGCTAAGTTAACTTCTATACTATAATGCAAAACATAGGTTCTACATCTCAATATGACATAATATTACATTATTATTACATATTTTCATTATTTCACGCATTTTTAATCATTTTAGTATAAATTCGCATAAGTGGCGGCCATTCTCTGTGGGAACATTTTCAAACGTGCACATTAATTTTTCTACAATTAATTTCTCTATGAACTTTTTGTTATTCAAAACATATAAACATTCATTAATAATTTCTAATGAGCATATCTGCTTCAACAGTATTAAATAAATCAGTACTTTGTAGAGCTGTCTAACTCTAATATTGCGGTCAATGGGAGAAATCACAGTATGCAATCAGTCACATGTGGGGTGTGCTCCGTGAAACCTACCTGGGGTTAATGTTTTGCGGGTCCCTAGTTCAAGTCTCAACAGACAGTATTTTGTTACCTTGCCCAGGGAGTCCAATTGCAGAGGTGCTCTGACTGTCCTTGGTGCTGATGGGATCTGAGGGAACTGTCAAAATTGCAGCACTTGAGAAAACTACACTTGGAGATGGATCTACCCTCTACCCTCTGTAGGTAGAGGACTTTGAGGTTCCAGGGCCTAGATTCCACACCTGGAACTTCTCTACCATGTCCGGTGGCTCTGGGTGCAGAGGTAGCCTTGCAGCTGTGAATTACCAGACGACCACGCTAAAGATGCCCTGCCACTCACTCAAAGTCACCTTCTTCAGAATGCAGGAGCTCAGCAGTGGGGTAGTTGCCAATGTCATTCACTATTGTTAGTAATTGCTCTGGAGTCAGTGGTGTTCGAGAAAGGGTTGGTTACCGGGCTGGTGACCAACAAGCCTTGGCAGTGGCTAAAGTAGTCCATGAATACTTCATTAGCTGGAGGTGGACAGGAGTGGTGTAGCAACATGCAACTTGGTGTGAGCCTCATTTCAACTCCCAGAGTACAGGTCACCATCTCTCTTTGGCTCACTTTAGAGGCGCCTGATTGGTTGCACTTCTTGTGACACAGCACAACAATTCTTCTGCAGGTTGCAGGGGCCTGGTTCCACCAATCCAGGGGAATCTGCTTCAGCTTCTGGTGTCCACTGGAGTTCCTCATGCAGGAAGGGATGAGCTTTTGTCGCAGGCATATGTCAAACACACGGTTCCAGTATATGGTCTCCTCATGGCACTTAGGTGTCTTATGTTTGCACTGTGTGTAGTCTGAAGTCCTGTTGGCGGTGACGGCCTCTTCTCTTTTCCTCTTCTCAAAATCAAAGTCAGAACGAAGGTTCTGGTACTAGGGGAGCCCCTTAAATCCTAGTTTAAGGGGTGTTAAGGGTGTGGGGACAGTGGTCAATGAGCTACTGGTCCGTGAGGCTAGCCCACCCATGTAGTTACAACATCCTGTGGGTGTTTATCACCAAGAATGCTTTATTTCAGGGTCTTCCAGCATGGCAGAACCCTTCCTAATCTGTACAGACCTCCTAGCCCTCCCCCTAGAAGTGTGGCTAGCCTTTTGGGGGTGCACACCTCCTGAATTACTAAAATTCCTTATTGTCAGCTTGGACAAGGCAGGAAGGGCTTTGTCCGCGAGTGGGGGACAAGAGATTACATATTAAGGGCGGTGAAAGCCTTTGAGGCTCACTACCTTGATTACTGTTAGAAATGGGTTCTCTAGTTTGCAGTGGTTTGCACCGTGTCCAAGTAGGGACCGGAACTCTAGTCAGAGTAAGGGAGTCACACAGCTACCATAACCCCTGCCCACCCCTATGGTAGCTTGGCACGAGCTGTCAGTCTTATTTCAAAGGAAATGTGTAATGTATTTGGAAACAGACCCCCAGTAACACAGTGAAAACACTACAACAGGACTCCACACCAGTTTAGAAAAATAGCCAATATTTATCTGAATAAAACAAGATCAAAAGTACAAAAATCCAGCATACACAAGCAAAGATATCACTTTTAAAAAGTTGCAAAGGGTCTTACTCCAGAGGAATTAATGGTTGTCTCTTATTAGCACACAGTACCGGGGATGCGTCAAAAACAAAGACGATGCAGGGTGCAGAGCAGGTGAGGCTCCTGAAAACAAAGTGATGTGGTGGTTCCCTACTGCAGAGGGGAGTTAATGTGCCAGTTATGTACTGGCAGGGCAGGTGATGTATTGGTTGCATACTGGCAGGGGAGTTCATGCCTCGGTTCTCTCCGTGCAGGACAGATGACGCATCAGTTTCCAGTCACGCAGCTTCGGTTCCTTGCTCCTGTGAGGGGTTCATGCAAAAATGGCACCCAGGGATGATCCATGGGAAACTCCAGATGCGCTGTGATGATAGAGGTGTAGTGGAACAGGCTCTGCGTCAGTCCTACAGGCAATGCATCAATTCTTCCACTGCAAGGTAGTGCTGAGTTGATTCTTCAGTCACAAGGCAGGTGTTGCATTGATTTTCAGCCACTGCGATCCAATGCTTGGATTTTCTGCCTCAGGATACCATTCTCCACTTCTAAGGGCGCAGAGACTGGATTTGGCACCCTTTGTCAAGTCATGACTCTCAGTAGAAGAGTCCAGGCAATGGCAGATGAAGTCTTCGATGTCCCTGATACTTCTAACAGGAGAGAAGCTCAGTTCAAGCCCTTGTATAACCTTGGAAAGCAGGATGTAGAAAGCAAAGTTCATTTTTTTCACTCCCAGGACAGAAGCAGCAAGCAGCAGCTCAGCACAACAAAGCAACAGGGAAAGTGGCAATCCCTCCTACAGCATCCAGCTCTTCTTCCTGGCAGAATGTCCTCAGCCCAGAAGTGTTATGAAGGTATGGTCTCAGAGGCCCAATACTTTTCTACCTTGGAAGTAGGAAAACTTCAAAGGAAAGTCTTTGTTTATACACAAAATCCTGCCTTTTCTGCCCAGGCCTCAGAAACATTCCAGGGGGTTGGAGACTGCTCTGTGTAAGGACAGGCACAGCCCTATTCAGGTGCCAGTGTCAGCTCCTCCCACCACTCTAGCCCAGGAAGACCCATCATGATACCTCTGAGCTAAAAAAAAATAATACCCGGATTAATCCAAAACTTCTAAAATGTAGAAGTTTTATTAAATTTCATAATAGGATTGTGCCATTGGGGTACTTTCTTTTTTAGCTAAAGAGATAGGTGAGTGAAAGAAAGAATCAAAATCTTGTAAAATTAATTTTGTGAATTTAAGGATGATAGAGGATGATTGGAGACTCAGTTAAACTGTTGGAGTTAGACATGGATAACAAAGCCAGTAGAGGAAAAGGTGAGACTAAACCTTTTTCAATAGTAAGCCATTTGGGTGAATTAGGTGGATCCATCTAATCAGCCTTGCTTTAAAATACAATTTCCATGGTACTTTTTTAAATCTGGTAGGTTAAGACCACCATTGAGCTTTGAAATATTGAGTTTATTACAGCTTAACAGTGGTAATTTATGATTCCTGATAAACTGGGATATGAGTTTATCTAGTTTTTTGTTTTATAAGTATGAGAGCGAGAGTTGTATGGGAAAGACAAGCAATACAATATGTGAGGTGCAGCAACCATTTTAATTGACTCCCCACCATGAAAGATGTAATGGAGACCAGCTGTACATTTATCTTTAATAATTTGAGAAAGTAGGTAGTCACAGTTTAAAGTAACAGATTATTTAATGTGGTACGAAAACATAATACCTACATTTTTATTTTGTCTTTTTGCCATATGGAGTCGGTACTGGGTAGCATATCAGGGGTACAAAGAACATCTAAAGGAACACATTCTGTTTTATTAGTGTTTAACATATATCCAAAAATAAAGGAATAATTCTTTATAAGAGTAAGGGAATAGACATTTTTCAGGATTACTAATAACTAGTAAAACATCATCTATGTAAGCAGAAGCTTTAGCAGAAATATTTTTCATAATAATACCTTAAGTGTTGTTGCAGTTTTGAATGCCAGATAATAAAGTTCAACTATCAAGAGGAAGAGTAGAGGCAGCAGTGGGCACCTTGTCTAGTTCCTCTGAAATGTGGAAAGAATATGCAAAATAGTCCATTCACAAATAACCTAACAGAAGGGGGTCAGTAAAGAGCAGAAATCATTCACACGAATGATTCACCAAAATTTAAAGCACAAAGGGTATGAAATAGATGCTGCCAATAAACGTTATCAAAAGCTTTCTCAGCATCAAGTGCCAGCAGGGGTAGATAGAGATCGAATAGCTTATATTATATGGAATAAAAGTATGTTACTATTAATAGAATATCATTTTTTGTAAATCCTGTTTGATTCACTTGAATGATGGTCAATAAAATGTTAGTCTAGAGGCAAGAATTTTTGCATACATTTTACAGTGTTGATTAATTAGCAAGATAGGGTGGTATTTAACAACTTCAGTGTGATTGTTTTCCAGTTTTGGAAGTACAATAATCAATGCTTCTGTGAAAGATCTGAAGAAATACCACTATTAAATAATTACCAGTATGGTCTTAAATATCAATATTTTCAATCATGGAGTCAGAGATTGCACAGATTAATTTTTAGAGGATAGTAAATAATCTATTCATGAATATGAAATATGAGAGTTAGAGGAAAAGGTAAAATCCATATGTTTAGGACATACATCAGCAAATTTGGTATTTTTAAATAGTGTTTTAAGTGCATGGAAAGCTCTAGGGAGTCTAACTGGAGTAAAAGAAACTCTATTTAGTAGCAGATCACATATTAAGGTAAAATCTCCTCCAACAATAAGTGAAACATTGGCCAGATTAACAATTTCAATAGTAATATTATTCCAAAAGTTGCATCGTCAGCCATTGGTCCAAAAATATTGATTGTCTAAATTGTAGCATGCAGAAATCTACTCTTAGTATCAGAACACTTATCTAAGATTTGAAATTGATGTTTGTTAGAGAATAGAAGTGGTAAGCCATTTTTTCCCTGTGGCTGGAGAGGATAGATTGTGACCTACCAATTTTCTTTTCATATAAGACAGTATGTTGTCATCTACATGCATTTCTTGAAGCAAGCAAATATCAGCCTTGTGTCTAGTTAAATAATGTACTACTTTCACACATTTAACTGCATATCATAAACCTTTAACGTTAAGAGATACAATATTAATTTTGCAATATGTGTTATAAATTTAAATATTTAAAAAAAACAAGAATAGGCAATAAAACAGAAAAGTATGAATGCAATCATGAGATTGAAGTAGCTCTGAGAAAAGATGAGGACAAGCATATTGAATACAACAAACAAACATCAATAGTAGTGTGGAATCATACACACGCATGGACAAGAACAGCCAGGGGAAAGTACGCCCTTAAGATAAATATCATTGTAGAGTGCCAATTTTTAAAGGATAGGTGTAAAAGGAATATCAGTGGAGGGTTTCCTGAGTCTCCATGGAAAAAGGAAAATGAAGATCCAGAAATATGTGAAGATCCTCAGGGTGATGAAATGATTTAGAGATGTCATCTTTCCATATGCGCATAGCAGATGGGTCAAAGAGGCCACATTTGAAACCTGAATTCAGTAGTAATAATTGCAGTGCAGATAAGTAGTTACATAGCAAAATCCTGAAGAATAAAGATTTTGTTGCCACTGACCAGTAGGATGGAATTTTTCTTGCAGCTTTCCTTATCATTGCTAAATGGTGGTTACATAGAACTTTGAAAATAACTTCACATGGTTAAGTTTGACCAGGTTTGCGGAGTGATGGAATATGGTTTATCAATATTGAATATTTCTGGGAATTTGGGGATCAGAAGGGCAGGTAGTAAGTTCTACAAATATCTTCTGCAATTAATGCCCTCTATACCCTCAGGTAAATTAAAGATTCCTAAATCGTGTTGTCTAATTCTGTTTCACAAGTCTAAGAGAAGCTTATTCATAGGGATAATTTTGGCTGTGATAGGAAGTAATTTGTCTAATTTCGTTTTGTTGTCTTGTATTTTAATATCGTTGTTGGGAACTTTCATAGACAAACTAGCCATATCTTTGTGCATATTTTTAATCTCTATGGCTATGATATCAGTATTAGACCTAACAGCCTGTAACACTTCCAGAAGTTTGGTTAAGGATGGATCAACAGCTTTAACAATTTTGGATTAATGAGGAGGTGGTGAAACTGCTCGCTTATGTTTCTTAGCATTACTAGTGACATGTTTGCCTTCCATGTTAAAATGTTCAAAAATATTAAGGCAATATGTATAATATAAGAGTGAATAACATGGAAGAAAGTCTGACCAAAGAAAGTATCAGGTGCTAAAGCCAGAAATGGGAGAGTTGTAGGCCCTATCAGTGTCCTTTCCTGAAGAAGGTTCTGCTTCTCCTGGCAACAAAGCAGAGGAGTCTCAGTGCAAGTCTCAGCCACAGCTTACCTCAAAAGGCCCAGGAAAAATGGCCCTGCAGACAACAAAAAAGCAACCACCAGCAACGAGCGGCAGAGGAGGTAAAGCAGGGACCATATTGGTCCCATAATATCTGTTTAAAAGATCGTCAGACACCGGAGTGCTGCAGATACTATTGTGAGGTGGCCATTTTGTTTTGCTCCAAAATGCAAAAATTATTTTGGGGTTAGCTTCAGATAGGCACTGAGTATCCAGGTCTGAATTGTATGCAGGTAGTGCTTGATTCGTTAGATGTCTGAAGTAGAGTTGTGTATCATCGCTATATTAGTGAATCTTGAAGCTATTATCTTTCAGTCAATACTATTCAATTAGCTTCTGTGAAAGAGCCAGGTCTATAGGTCCTTCCTGAACTGAGGTAATGATCATGACTGCCTGAGGTGAAGAGGCAGGGTGTGCCAGCTCTTTGCTGCAAGATAGGCAAAGGATCTTCCTCCAGCGTAGGTATTCCATATGCAGGGTATAGTGGCGAGTGCCTGTTGAGCAGAGTAGAGAGGTCTGGAGGGGGAGTAAAAGGTGATGCAGTGGTTTAGGTAGGCAGGTCCTAAGTCGTGGAGAGCCTTGTATACCTGGACAAGGAGTTTGAAGTTGATACTTTTCTGGACAGTGAGCCAGTGGAGGTCTTTTGGGTGTTTCGTGATGTGGTCGCGGTGGGGGATGCTCAGGGTGAGTCTGGCGGCGGTATTCCTGATGTGGTGTAGTTTCTTCATATTCTTCTGGGTGTTGCCGGCAAAGAGGGCGTTGCAAAAGTTGAGTCTGCTGTTGACCAGGGCGTGGGTTATGGGCTTGTGACTGTCATTTGTGTTCCATTAGAACATTTTCCAGAGAAGTCGGAGTGTGTGGAAACAGAAGGATGCGTCACAGTTGATTTGGAGGGTCATGGCGGGAGATTAATCCAGGATGAAGACATGGTTGCATGCATGGTTCATTGGGGTAGAGTGGGTGCAGAGTGTCGCAGGCCACCAGGAGTCATCCCAGGTGGATGTGGTGGGTCCAAGGATGAGGATCTCGGTCTTGTCTGAGTTGAGCTTGCAGCAGCTATCCTTCATCCAGGCTGCTACAGCTTCTATCCAGTTGTGGAAGTTCATCTTGGCAGTTGTAGGGTTTTCGGTCAGTGAAATGATCAGCTGGGTGTCGTCGGCATAGGAGACAATGTTCAGTTTGTGGCCTCTGATGATAGATGGGAGCGGGCCATGTAGATGTTGAAGAGCGTGGGGCTCAGTGAGGAGCCCTGGGGCACTCCACAGCTGATCTCTGTAGGTTCCAACAGGTAGGGTGGGACTCTCTGTGTTCTGCCAATCAGGAAGGAGCATATCCACTGTAGGGCCTTGCCGTGGATGCCAGCTGCGTGGAGTCTGGAACAGAAGTTGTGGTGGGAGTCGCGTTGAAAGCGGCGGTGAGGTCCAGTAAAATGAGGGCTGCTGTTTAGCCATGGTCAAGGACCGAGCGGATGTAATCTGTGCCAGCAAGGAGGGTAGACTCCATGCTGTAGTTGATCCTGAAGCCCGACAGGAAGATGTACAAGATGTTGTTATTATTGATTTGTTTGTGGAGCTGTGCGTTGATGGCCTTTTCAATGACCTTGGCTGGAAAAGGCAGTAGAGAGATGAGGTGGTAGTTCTTGAGTGCCAGACAGTCATCCGTGGCTTTTTTCAGGAGCAAGCGGATTTAGGTATGCTTCCAGTCTTCGGGGAAGGTAGCCATCTTTAAGAAGCAGTTGAGGGTGTGGTGGAGCTCAGGTGCAATGGAGATGTTGGCTTTGTTGAAAATGTGGTGGGAAGAGGGATCTGTGGGGGCTCCCGAGTAGATACTATTCATGATGGAGTGGTTTTCGCCCATGATTAGGGCAGCCCAGCAGAGCAGTCCAGTCCTCGAGGAAGGTAGCCATCTCCAAGGAGCAGTTGATGGTGTGGTGGAGCTCGGGTGCAATGGAGGTGTTGGCTTTGTTGAAAATGTAGTGGGAAGAGGGATCCGTGGGGGCTCCGGAGTAGATACTACTCGTGATGGAGCGGTTTTCGCTCGTGATGAGGGCAGCCCAGTAGTGCAGGATCTGCAGAGGTTCGGGTGGTCTGGGCTGGATGATTGTAGGTGGGTTCGGAAGGTTTTGGGGTCCAAAGCTGTCATAAATGTCCTTGATTTTTCGATGGAAGAAGGTGGCTAGTCTATCACAGAGGTCCTGGGATGGACGGATGTTTGCAGCTTCTGAATGGAGTTTGGTGAACTCGTTGACTATGGCAAAGAGCTCTTTGGCATTGTGTGCAGTGGCGTTGATACGATCCTGCAGGACAGTTTCCCTGGTGGATTAGATGAGGTGGTGTTGAGAGATGATGGGGATTTGAAAGCCGGAAGGTCCTCTGGGGTCTTGTTGTTCCTCCATGTTTTTTTCTAGATGTCTGCAGGTGGATCTGGAGTCCTGGAGTGTGGGAGGAACCAGTGGGCCTTCTTGGGGTTGTGTTTGCCTGAGGTAGTTTGGAGTGCCACTTGGGTGTCGGCGCATTCAGAGATCCATTGGTGGAAGTTCTGTGCCAAGATGTTTGCAGCCGTGGCAGGGGAGGTGGTGACTTGCTGGGAGTGCTGGTGAGTTGCTCCTTGGTGATCTGGTTCCATTTCCTATCTGAGGAGTGGAGGATGCTGTGGCGGATGGTAGGTGTGGTGATGGAGAAGTGTATGCAGTTGTTGTCGGTCCAGTACAGTGTGGAGGTGCTGCCAAAGGTAATGTTGTTGCTTGTGGAGAAGATGGGATTGAGTGTGTGTCTGGCAATGTGGGTAGGTGAGGTGACCAGTTGCTTTAAGCCAAGGTGAGTAGAACACCAAGTGGTTCCATGTCGATGTTGAAGATGACAGTAGACAATATAGAACCCTAGGGGACTCAACAATTGATATGAATCTTTTAGGACCTGGTGGTACCCATGCACTTTAAAGATCCGGCTGAAGAACAGGCACACCAGATTCCATATGTAAGAATTTCACAGCACACTGCATCCAGCATAGACTGTATTCCATGCCAAAAGCAATGTGTGAATCTACAGCTGTTCACCAGTGGAATCCATAACAAAGTGTCCATTCCCATCATCTACCAGTGCAACAGGGTCAGATGGCTAGGTCTCTAATGGGGTCATCCAACAGGATGAAGTTATCATAGTTGGCTGCCTAAGGTACTAATCTGACTGAATTGACCTTATTGAGTGTCTTAGTTTATTATTTATGTTTCTCCAGAGTTTCACCTGACCACTAATGCAAAAATAGCCACTTGTGTTCAACACATACACAGAGGATCATTGCTTAAATTATAAGCAGCACACAACCCAGCTTTGTCAAAGTCAGTAAAGCTAGTTTATAAATGAAAATGCAAGCCAGAAGTCTTTAGTTTCGCCATTGTGGGTTTTCATTATTGTTTTTCTTACCTGTCTTCTGACCTACATCATCATCACCCATTTCCTGGATTTGGTATTGGGACTGTTATTCTATCTTAAAAATAGGTGACTGAATGTTTACTTTAATGCCTTAGCATCGATAATACTCGCCTCCGTGTCTTTAATAAAATTAAGACTTTCCTTCATAAACTACTAGGAAACTCTACATTTTCTGTCATCATCTGCAGTTAGGCTGGCTTTGCTTATTATATATGTGAACTGTTTGATAGAGATCCTTAATTACTGTGCTCCATCACATCTGAGGTGAAGCCTTGTGGACATCCTACTCCTAGGAAGAGGTGTATCCACTGCTCTGCTTTTGCACTTTTAGGGCATGTTTACAAGGAACTGGTGCATCGGCTCCAATGAGCCAGTTTCCTTGCCCTGCCCTGCACCCTTCTAACAACACCATGGTAGCACAGCGCACAATGGCGCTCTTTAGCACAACTGCGCCAAAATTCTTGGGGCAGTTGTGGGTCTCTGCTGGACTAATACCAAAAATTTTGGTGCTAGCCCAGCAAAGCTCAGGGAGACCCATAGGATATAGCACTAGAGTCAGTTTAACTCCTGCCCTGGGAAGGCGTTAAACAATTACACAAGAATGGCACAGTAAAATCTTGTATATTTCATTGCGCCATTTTTGTTGGGCCTCCCTGCGGAGGAACACATCCCTTCCAAACATTATACCTGGTGCAGGTGTAATGTGGCTCAAGGGTTTACAAAGTGGCACAATTATAACATTGCACAACTTTGTAAATACAGTGCAGATTGAGGGCCTGTTTAGTGCTGCCGTAGCATAAAAAAGATTGACGTTGTGAGGGCACTAAGAGGCGCAAGGGGCTTGTAGATATACCCCTTAATGCCTCTCTATGGTAAATGGTAACATTTTGAGTTTGCCGACTGAACTCTATCCAATCTCCCTCTGGCTGATGCGCTTATTTAGAGTTGGTCAAACATCTCAATTTAACACGGCAATTTGTTTAACAACCACAGTGCAAAATTAGACTGATATAAATGAAACTTTACCTGGGCCTAATGTAGATGCTATTGTGATTTACTTATTTTCTTAAAGAGATTTAAGATATCAAATAACGGCCGAAGGTGATATCTGTGACTCACCTTGGTGATGTTTTTTGGTGCACAGGAAATGCGTGTGTGTAGTCTAGTAGCTAAGCTGCTGGTTTCGTAGGCACCAGGACCTTAGTTTGACTGGTGGTATTGCCAGGTGAACAGGGAAAATCACTCCATCTCTTTGGTCCATAGATATCAATTGTAATATGACTGTGTTGTTCATAAATGTGTATGTAAACATGATGCACTAGTTGTAAGTGTAAAAAAGTGTTAAACAGTAACTTCCTCCACATTAAGCACGGTTTTCCTATTTAGTCTAATGTGGCATTACTGTTTTGAAAACATAAAATACAAGCTTTTGCACGGGAACGTTATGGCCGTGAAAACAAGCAACGCCATCTTTAACATTGTATTCCCTTTAAATGTAAATCAGTGGTAAAATCACCTTTGTTGATTCTGGTGACACAAAAACCGAATTGCCCGAGATTATGCCTTTACACCGTGTTACGTAATTACATTATTTATTTAGGATAAAAATCCTATTTCAGGGCCACTGGAAGACTGTGAAAGATCCAAACGCGAGCGCCTGCTGTTTGTTTTAAGCACGATATTCCACTTTCTTAGCTTGAAATGTGCCCTTGCTCAAAACGCTGATGTTAAAACGTATTCTCTGCTAAAAATAGTGCAAAATGCTGAAGCCGTCGTTTTGAGTGATATCGTAATCGTGTGTAAATGTTTGTGCATTCCTCATAATTTCTGCACATTTCACCCAGACTTAACTTTACCTCAATTAAACAAATCCATAGGTGGGCACCACTGTTGCAAGCTGCATCCTGGTATCACTTTTTGCTGCTCTTAGGACCATATTTATACTTTATTAGCGCCGCATTTGCGTCATTTTTTTACGCAAAAGCAGCGCAAATTTACAAAATACAATTGGGGCATATTTATGCTCTGTCTGCTTTGAATGTGGGTCAAAAAGTTTGACGCACATTCGGCAAAAATCTTGCACCATATTTATACTATGACGCCCGACCCCACGAATGTCAAAATTCCTCTGTGTGCGTCATTTTCTGGATGCGGGAAACCGCCTTGCGTTAATGACATGCAAGGTAGGCGGTCCCGTCCAAAAAATTACTTAAACACCTGTGCGCCATATTTATGCTACCACGCAAAAATCCTGCACGGCCGGGAGGCGGAGTCGGAAAATGACGCACAGCCCGATTTGCGGCAAAAAATAACGCACAGGTCAGGACAGGCGTTAAAATAGGGCAAACACACCAGTATTTAAGGAAAACACACCGAAGCAAAAGCAGAGCTCCAAAAGTAAGACATGGAGGTGCTATTCATCCAGCATGCACGAAGATGCAGAGCACAGGACCAATACCAGCAGCTTCCACAACACCAGCAGGGACCCCAAAGGCAACGCAGAAGGCAGGAGAGGATATTCAGGACCAGGACAACCGTTCAGGGACTCCAGCAACAAGACATCATCCATAGGTACAGACTCAACTGGCAAGCCACTCAGCAGCTGCTGCGCAACATTGAGCCACATCTGGCACCCAGCTTGCAGACACCCCACATCATTCCACCAGAGACAAAGCTGCTAGCTGTCCTCCACATGTTGGCAAGTGGCTCGTTTCAAACCACTGGTGCCCTGGTTGCCAGGATCACACAGCCCTCATTCTCTGCCTTCCTACCCAAGGTATTGGAGGCCATCATCTCCCTCACACCCCACCACATCAGCTTCCCCAACAAACAGCAGAAGCAGCAGGAGACCAAACAGGGCTTCTACCAAATCAACGGCTTCCCACACGTGCTTGGTGCCATTGACTGCACACGTACGTATTGTGCCACCTGCTGCAACAGAACATCTATACCGCAACAGGAAGCACACACACTCCATCAATGGGCAGGCCATTGTCGATCACCGGGGATTGATCACCAACATCTTGGCAAAGTATCCTGGGAGTGTACATGATTTACTCATCTTCTCCCACTGCACCATCAATCAACACTTCCAGGATGGACGATATGGCAATGGCCTACTTGTTGGTAAGTACAGAAACCTACTTATATACACACAGCACAGCAACCACACACTAAACATACACCACTACATTGACACGTGGCCAGGAAGCCACTGAGGTTGTGACACTGCTAGTCATGTGTGATATCCTGACCCATTTGGATACACACCTATGGACAAATGACAGATGCAAATAACAACAGATGCCACTCCAGAGACACAAGGGACCAATTTAAAACAACACAATGACAATGACATGGCCTTAACTGGCAGTACAACTTGGAAGATGAATCTTTCAATATCACATCAATAACACTCAATCAAACACCCTTCCAAGCAATAAATACTGTGTAAGGTGTGTGTAATGTGTTTTGCTGCAGGTCAAACACCATGAGACACATAGCATGATGATGATGACTCTAATGAAGGTGAAATGGAATCATTGAGGCAGTACCAATATCTCACATCACTCCTGCTCTGACATTGCCCACTACCAATAAGCAAGTGGACTGTGCTAAGAACACATATTGATGTGACAATATTGAAACTGCACATTCTTACACATACGATTTGAGCCAATTACACATATGCACAACAGATGTACAGGCATATGGACCGTCAACCTCACAACCAAGTTAGCCAGCTGAACTGTACCAGGTTCAGTAGTATAGGTACACGTTTGAATAGTCAACTCAGATAAATAGGTCTGCAGAGAACTTGTCACACATTGGATATTTGTGCATTGTCAATTGTCAATTGTCAACACGTCAGTGCTGCCAACTTATGGAAATGTGTTGTACATTGTCACCTAGCCAAATCAAAGGGCCTCACTGATGTTTAACAAATTCTATTGCGTATGTTAAATTGGATGGGATGTCCAGGCCATATAGATGCAACCGTGTTACCACCACTGTGGACTTGATTCTGTGTATAGAAGTATCATGTCACCCCCAGTTAAGACACATGGACACCTCTTTCACATGACATAATGCATGGGAGTACACAATGTACTGCAAGTCTACAAAAATACTGCTGACATCTGGTCAATCAGCCAAACACCAGTTCAGATAATGAAACAACCCAATGCTGATGGTACGTCCTAGAAGCCTAGGATTCCTCACAATAACACAAACACAGACAACCCAAGAGAACAACTGCCATGCAAAGTGATAATCATGGTGCAAACAACATCAACATTTTTTCACTCATTTTCTCTTTCAGCTGATCAGGGGTATGGGATCCAGCCATTGATCATGACCCCATTTCAAACCCAAGCACAGCATCAGAGCATGCCTATAATTAGGCACATCGGAGGACATGCACCATAGTCGAGAGGGCCTTTGGCATCATGAAGTCAAGATTCAGGTGCCTCAACATCACCGGAGGCAGCCTCCGATACTCACCAGAACTGCCCTGCAAGATCATTTTGACCTGTGCCATCCTGCACAACATTTGTGTAAGGAGGAACATTCCCCTCTATGAACCAGACAAACAAATGCTTGAAGAGGAGGAAGAGGAGGATGTTCTCCATCAACATGAGGGGGGCCATCCAAACACTGCAGCAGGATTACGTCGGAGACAACACATTTGCCAAAATTTCTTTTAACTATAGACACCATCACCACTGTCTTACCATATGTCATTAAACACCTATTCTAATCACTATATCATGGTCTCGGTAATCATTTATGCATAACATTATCCCTAAGATTCATAATCGGAGTGTAGCCTCATGGAGCATTGCAGAAATACAGATTAGGATACTGAAAAATCCACATCACATTTGATGGGTATGAATGTACACCCAACTTCACACACACTGTAAGTGACATATATCCTGTCCATTTCACATTTGAAGGTCAATATCAGAGGACCACAGCTATTTCACACACACATGTTGGCAGCATGGTTCATTGCAGCATATGGCACACAACAAAGACACTATCATTCAATAAGGAACAAAAATGCCTCATACATGAGGCAGTGGATGTGCTATTACATTGGTAACAGGAATGTATGACCAGACCCCTGACAGCAGTAAGTGTGACATCAGCTATCTTTGCAAGGAGTATGTGTGACAAGAAGTCCATGTAAGCTGCAAATGGATAGCACGAGTGCCCCAGGTATGACTAGCATTGCTCACAAGACATCCCCTGCACATGCCATCCCAGGTCATAAGTCCTGCCACTGCCATGCTTTCTGTCTCTCCCCACCCTTCTCCAGGGGGCCCTGGAAATGGGCTATTTGTACCCAGATAATCCTTCATCTACCCACACCCAGACTCACATTCTGACTCCAGTGTGCTTCCCTCCTTAGTATGGTATGCCATAGTCATAGCTCATCTGTCTGCATGGACTTCTGGTCAGATAATGCACTGCCTGGGAGTCTGTAGGAATTGTAATCACCTGTCCATTGCTTCCCATGTGAAAGGCACTGTTGGCCCTTTGAACTTGATTCTCACCTACAGGACTTGTGAGAGACTGAAGCTGCACACACATGTGAACACTTCCATGAAGACCAGCCATTTGAACATGCATTGCCCTTGCTGCTGCCTGGAACGGCATAGAAGCTGCCATTATATGTATATCCCTGGTATGCATTGCCGTATATATCACTTGTGTAACACAGGCCTTGGGTTATTGTGTAACGTTGCAGCACACAGGACAAATAAAGTTTACATTTTCCACAGTGTTGTTCCAGTTTTGACCAGTCTCAGTCTGCGCACTGTCTATTTGCCTTGTTCATTTTTGTCCCTGATTGGTCCTGCATCCTGTTAGCCTGACTGGTTCCTATCTTTGTGTTACCATAAAGGTTCCCTATGGCTACATTTGTCTCATAGTTGCTTTCCATGACCTCACTTTCCTCCTGGGGTATTGTGTCAGGTAGGTCTACAGTGAATACTCAAATACATTGTATAGCGTAATCAGTTTACTTATCGTATCATGGGATGGGACATGTCTTCGAATAGCCTAATCATGGCCCATCCCTTGTCTGGGTTTCATGTATGTATAAGTGACAAATAGTGACAGTGTACCATGGCTGTATGCATGGATTGGGTATGGTGCCTCCAGCACAACAAACAACCTTTTCTAATGTGCATGAAAGGACAACACATGTTTGTACCCTGACAGTCCACACACTAATTCACATCGGCCCCAACCTATTGATGGGGCTTGCGTGAATAGCTGTGAAATTAATCAGCACAGAGGCACTGATGTTCCCAGCTGCAGTGGGAATTTTAGAGGCCACCCTGTGTACAAATGTTGGTTTGTCATGGGAGATGCTTTTTGTCCCAAAATTCGGGGAAGTTCACACAGCATTTGTTGCTTAGTGTATGATAAACACATTTCCTTACTCATTTCCACACTGAATAGCATCTGATGGTTATCCACACTGACAACACATGCATACAATCACATTTGTGAAAACACGTCTTGTGATGTTCACACAGTGGGACAACCAAAATTGAAATAGCCAATTCACAGACATTGACACACAGGCAATGAGTTACTGTATTGAGTTGTGTAGCCTTGCTATCATATATTGACGCACAACCTGCTCAAACTGGGTAATACCAATTTGTATTCCAAAAGTTTGGGGATCTATTGCGTCAGTGAAGAGTGCAAATCCGGTACAACAACTAGAGGATCATGGTCTGCAGTAGTGTGATCTGCCACATGTGCCCATACACTGGAATGCACAATGTAGGTGCAAACAGCCTATCTCTGTATAGTTACAGCTGTCATGTACTATAAAATTGTGAGAAATGACCTAAACCCAGTAAAAGACATAAATTTTGACTCCTACGCGTAAAAAAAGACGCACATGCATCAACAAACACCAAATATGCGTAGAAAAATGATGCTCACTACCATGATACATCTATTGGTCCTGAGCGGTAATTCCCACACTGTACCCCATGAAATTGGTTAAGAATGAAAAATATTTGGAAATATGGATGTGGGGTAATTTCTAAGCATGTGCATAAAAGAAAATAATGCACAGACTGTAAGTGTTGTAATATTTTGACGCATCATAATAAAAACGCACCGCATTTGAGGCAGGAAGTGATGTAATAGGATATCCTGTTTACAGAATTGGTACAGTGGGTGTACTTACACTTTCACTTTCACTTTCACTTTGCAGTCTGTGATTTTTCTTGACTGTGTGGCTGTGTTTGGACTTGTCTCTGTGAATATTGTGAATTTGTCTCCTGTGTGCTCTTTATATTGTCTTTTGTTGTTTTCTAAGTTTCTGTGGTATCCTGTGTAAGTGTATTTCTGGTGTCTAATTTTGTCTTTGTACTGTTGGGAGTCTGTTGTGGGTAGTGTTGGTCTGGGAATAGTTGGGCAGTTTTAGGGGTATTTACTTTTCATTTCCCCCTGCTCCTTTCCCTTCATTATCCTCTGTACCTCTTAATACCTTTATTATTTCAGTCATGTTGGGTAGGCCACGTCTGGGTAGAATGGGTGAGGAGGAGCTGGGGGGATTCATTTGGCTGGTGTGTCACTTCCTCCCATTAATGATCGAAGCAGGTGGCAAGGTGATACAGGGGTATCACACAGAGGCAAGGAGGCTCCGGAGGTCAAAGGTCCTGTACCATCTGCAACGCGTCTACAACACACCGCGCAACGACCACCAACTAAAGCACCGCTGGGCTAACCTTGTTTCCAGGGAGCAAGACCTGCTGGACCACCTGGGGATTGTGATTGGTGGCCCTGTTGGTGAGCACAAATCAGAGTAATGTGCACATTTAAATGCTTTGTAGTGACAGTAGCAGATTTGTTCATATGCTGCAGGCAATGTATTTCACATGTGGAATGCAAGTTAAACATACAGTGGCCCTGAGTTGTACAATAATTGCTACACATTACCGTCATTTGTTGACGCAACAGCTGCACTGAGTTACTAAAACACAACTGGAGCCTGTAAATTAGTGCTGCCTTCAAGTCAATAGATGATGCAAATGTGGCTTTAACATATTAGGCATGGTCTGTGAGTGTACCAGGAAAGACATGTTTTTCACCAGATATTTTCAAGAATTAATGTGTCGCCCAATTATTTCTGATACATGTCTGAACTGTATGCTGACCCATGCACAAGTGCTTTCTAACCTCAGGTAACATCTTAGGCTGATAGTTTGACTTGGTTGTGCCGCAATTAAATTAGGGATGGATGCCAAAGTAATGCACACGGGTTCATATCTAAATGTTTGGTGCTACTTTCCATAGCTATAGCACATAAAAGGAAGCAAATGATACAAATTGAGAGATAACAACTCTGTTCATTGTACCTGTGTGTTTTACATTTGTCTTGGGCACAATAGCTGGAACAGAGCTAATGCATTTGCCATCGGTGTTACTATATAGCCATGAATTTGTTAAGTTATGGGATCATCATGGGAAACCTGACGTTGGAGAATGCATGGTCACAATGTATTAGGAGCATGATGTTATGCAAGGGACGTCTGACCAATTCCATCATACATATAAAGTTCCCTTATACTTTGCTAGTTTTGTTTGGTACACCCCTGCTGATCTAGTGCAGCATATGTTTAATAACTAACTTCCCAGTATGGAGGCTATCACAGACATGGGTGTATGCTAAGATCAGAAGACCAGCATTCCTGTGACTGCTGCTATTCTGAAGGTACATGCAAATTGAAACCTACATCATCAGGATTGACACACTGGTCCATTTGCCAAACCATGTGTCAATAATATGACAGTGTCAATTTGCTGTATAGCCACTGATCTACCAACTTGGCAAATGTAAGATGATGAATGTGGCTCACTGTGATTTCCAAAATCCATAATGGGTACACAGGGCAATGAGTGACACATTTCAGGTGCAATGATTACACCTGTGCCCATGCAGTCTGTCATGGATGACTACAATGTACACTGTCAGCATATATCTCCTTGTTGTATCCACATATTAAAACTGGTCAATCCATGGCTAGCCTCAAACTGTCACCAATTACAGCACAGGATCCCTGCCATTATGGTGTCATAGGAGGCATATGTGGCTCAGGCTACACTGTGAATGTAGCATATGTAACCTACACACAACACAGGCCCTACATGTAAGGGACCATAGAAAGCATGATAAATCATGACCTTAAATCAACCCACAGGTGTATCACACAGTAAATGATTGTCCCTTGATGCATAAGCCACAATACCTGAGTGACTGGTATTGCAGTGCTAAAGGAAAGTGGCTTTGCATGTCTCTCATTACTACAAATGATGAGAGGAGTACACTCCATAAATGAGTCTGCAACTAATTGATGAAGTATGTTTGTCACCACATGATAGTTAGGGCCACTGCATGTGTGCAGATATGTGTGTATCACTCACTGGAGTGACCGAGTCTGTACATGTTTGCAGTGGTATGTCTGTTGGAGTATCATCATGCCTGAGAGGCTGGACTTTCAGCTTTAATGTTACACACAGTAATTTCAGTTGAAAGTGTTGTACAGTGCACAGACATTGAGCACATTTCTCCCTTCCATGCTTTACAGGTGGACCTGCCCCCTACATAATCAGAGAAGTGGCTCGATTTGCAGACCCAGACATATCCAGTAAGTGTTGATATTTCAGTTCTGTGTTGTGCAGCTGTTGTGTGATTGACTCCTATGTGTTGGACACATAGCAAGGTAAGATGTGCTGGTAAATGATCGGATATGTTACTTGAGTGGAGTTTCACTTTTTTCCCACTTTGAGTTGGACAATCAGTAGCTATAAGTCATATTTTGGGATTGTAGTGCAGCCCTGTAGGCATGGCCATGGCTGACCATGGTGACATTTGTATTTGAAATTTTTCTAAAGAAAAATGAGCAGAGGCCCATATTCATGATTTAATCAGCAAGTCAGACCCTGAATCTCACAGAATAGGGATGCCAAAGTCTTACCCACAGACGTGAGCCTCCCTGTTCACTAATGAACATGTTCAACTGTCTGTTTGACTTCCTAGCAGCATTTAGCTCCACATGTTGTGCTACGTGTATGTGGCACTTGAGTACAATGTCATAGGTGTGCATGCAGCTCATGCCCAGATTTTTGCTTGCATCTATCTGCTTATTGTAATACAGATATTAGTGGTATTAAATGATGTTGACAATTGTCTGCATTTACAAACATAAATGTGGATGGGATTGTCCAAGGTTTGGGTGTATCCTAGTTGGACATCCTCCTTACCTGTGGTGGACTGCCCAAACCCATGTACAGCTGTCCAAAGCTTCCTGGGTGTCCTTGATGTTTGAAAGTATGTGTTGGTTGTCCATTCCCCTCCCTGAGGCACAGACTTAGGGTTATGAAATGTGTACCTAGGTGTGATGATCCACGTTTAGTACACAGACATGTAAATCTTTAAATCACTTGTCCAAACCTAGGGTACCCACTCATGATTAGCAACTGCATTCCATCCTAGCAATTCCATTTACAAATCACAGATCTTGTGGCCCTTGATTGTCATCCAGAAGATAGTCATTAGTTGGCCTGTCACATGTAGAGGACTTGCAGCATTTTTTATGTGACTAATGGCTGAACAATGATGCATAGGTCATTTAAGTTGTAACACATCTTTTAGAGCATTGTTGTGCTGTTAGATAGGACATGTGGAGGCTGCGTTGGCATGTACTTTCTCAGGGAGAATCTGTGATCTGTATGGTGATATGGCCTGTTTCAGATACATTAGATGTATTGTCTGATTGTCATCAGTAGCTATATCATACAATGAAGTACCTAATGTTTGGCTTTATCTTTTTTAACAGCAGCCAATATAAATGCCATCCAGATTCGTGAGTTTCAGCACTGGGCGATGCGTTACTGCCACATTCTGGATGTGGAGTCTGGGTTCCGCCACATGGCACCGCGTTCTCTCCATGAAAGAGCCTCAGGAGTGTGGAGGGCATTTGCCCCAGGAGGCGCTTCAATGTCCACAACAGCCACCACCACCAGCACCACCACTACCACCCAGGTGGCACCAAGGATATCAGGCACCACTGCAGGACCCTCAACCTCCACTGCTACAGGACCACTGACAGCAGCACCTGCACCTCCCCCTACAAG
This sequence comes from Pleurodeles waltl, assembly GCF_031143425.1. Taxonomy (NCBI): domain Eukaryota; kingdom Metazoa; phylum Chordata; class Amphibia; order Caudata; family Salamandridae; genus Pleurodeles; species Pleurodeles waltl. Next base: position 471,850,935 of record NC_090450.1, read on the forward strand.
CATGGCACCACCAACCGGACACACATCTACAACTGGCACTCAGGCCAACCCTGCTGCAGTCATTGACCCTGCAGATTTCAGACTGCTGATACAACGTAACATGCAACGTATATTGCGCAGACTGAACAGGCTGCAGCAGGAGGTGATGGCAAGAGGGTGCGTGCCATCAAGAAGACCCTGAGGAGGGCGAACTTGTAACAATTATACCCTCTGCCATGATTCTCTCCCATCCCTCCTCTTTCCTGTTTCTTTTAATTATTGGGGTAAGGGGGCTAAGTGTTAGGTTAGAATAGGCTGTTAGTTTAGTTAGCAGTAGTGGGTTGGGGGGTGGGGGTATTGTATTGTAACATTGTAATAGTATTTATATAGCGCTTACTACCCCTGATGAGGCGTCGAAATGCTTTTCGACGAGTAGCACCCTACTTCGGAACCCAACAAGAATTAGTGATGGATTAGTACAGTTTTAGTATTATTATGAGTTAAATTGAGCCGCGGATATGAGAGTTTGTTAGTTAGATTGACTGGAGTAATGGAGGGATGGAGGAGGAAAGATTCCAGAAGTGTTAATTGGGAGTATATGTTAATAGGATTTAGGCTTGGGATGAGTAAAGGGAGATGGAGGAGGGAAGAGTCTGTGGAAGGGGTTAGGGAGATCATAGTAGCAGGGTGAGATAAATGAGGGCAAATTTAGTAGGGTTGTTTGGGAGGTCATGGTAGTAAAGTGAGGTTTGGTGAGTTAGATGTGGAAGTGGAGGGAAGAGCTTAGGCAGAGTTATTTAGGAGATGAAAGTAGTAGAATGGATTTGGGATGAGTCAGAGTGGGTATGGAGGATAGATTGATAGAGACATGACATATGATGATGGGTAGAAAAGTGTGATATAGGATGAGAGCAGGGATTCATAGATATCTAGTATAACAACCCAACCAGGAGCCAAGTAATGACCTGCGAACATGGCAAGCACAGAACAACATACACACATACACACATATATATATTTATATATAAATCCTTAACAGATAGAACCATAACCATCCGACGGCTGCACCACTCCCTTGGTTGAATCCCAATCCATAGAACGAAGTAAAGTTCAACAATACGGAGTTAAATTGTATCAAGTTTATTCCATATAATGATTACACAGTATCCTGCAGTGAATTGTCAACGCGTTTCGGCAAAACACCTTCTACTGGATATTTATATATATATACACACACACACACACACACATATACATACACACATGAATACACACACATATGCACACACATATGTACACACAATACATATTTAGAACCATGGGTATATATACTTAGTTAAACAGGTTTAAAGAGTGTGGGTCTATTTTATTGTTATGACTTAGTAGCGATACATATTTTCTAAAGAAACTATACATAACTAGAAATATACACATAATCAGAAAAAATATTTATCAACATAGGCATATGCAGTCCATAGTTGTTTGAATATGGTGGTTGTGAAGGAAAGAGCCAACTCTTGAGTAGTTTTCTGAAGACAAGAAAGTTATCTGTGGCTCTTATAGTTGGAGGTAATGAATTCCATAGTTTGGCTGCTTGAACGGAGAAGGATGTACCACCTATAGTCTTTTTCTTGTATGGTGGTGTTCTAAGGCGGGGTGCCAATCTTGAGCGGAGGTTTCTTTGTTGGGTGTATTTGGTTATTTTGTTTCTGATAAAAAGCGGTCCTGTTCCATGTATAGCTTTGTGGGTGATACAAAGCAGCTTGAAAGTGCATCTTCTGGCAACGGGTAACCAGTGTAGTGCTCTCAAGGCAGGGGAGATGTGGGCTTGAAGCTTTACATGTAATAGTAGCCTGGCTGCGGAGTTCTGAATACATTGTAGTTTTTCATAATAGAAAGTGATGATCCATGGTAGAGGCATAAGCCAGTTTGGATAGTACAAGCGAGATAGTAGCTTGCACCTTGTGTGGAAATCCGAGGTGGGGGAAGATGCGTCGTAGAGTCTTCAAGGTGATGAAGCTTGTTCGTGCTAATTTGTCCACTTGGGCGTTCATAGTTAACTTGGAGTCCATGGTGATTCCAAGGTTTTGGATAATTGAGGAGGTGGTCCGAGATCGTCAGGCCAGACGTACAGAGGGTCATAACTTTTCCAGTCACCACATATGAGTATTTCTGTTTTGGAGGTATTTAGTTTGAGATGGCTCCAGGTCATCCACTGATCAACGGCTCTGAGGCAACAGAAGATTTCTGAGTTTTCAATGTTTTTGGGGCACTGTAATATAAGTAGTATTTGTGTGTCATCTGCATAGTTGTAGCATGTGAGATGAAAATCATTGATCAGTTCTGGTTATGATATCATGTAGATGTTGAAAAGCAAAGGTGAGATGATTGATCCTGGGGGGAGCCCTGCTTTTGTGAGGTAGGGTTTAGACGAGAAGAGGGGCGTGTAGATGATATTAGATCTTTTTTGAAGATAGGAAGTAGTCCAGTCGAGAGCAGTCCCTTGTATGCCGGTTTCGTGGAGTCTTTGAATTAGGGTGTCATGGTCAACCGTATCAAAGGCAGCCTAGAGGTCCAAGAGAAGTAGTGCAGCTACTCCATTGCGGTCGACTGTGTTTTTAAGATCATCCCAGATTGCTATGAGTTTGATTCAGTGCCTCTTCCTTGGTGGAATCCAGTTTGGAAGTCTGAAAGTATAGAATTGTCTTCAATGAAATGTGACATCTTAGCGAATGCTGCTCTTTCTATCAGTTTGCCCAGGAAAGGTCCATTTGTGATTGGTCTGTAGTTGTTAGGGTCCTGCGGGTCTAGGTTTGTTTTCTATAATAACGGTCGTATGTATGCCTTTTTCAGGTCTACAGGAAAAGTTCCTGTAGTTAAAGAGTTGTTGATGATTCTTCTTACAGGTGTGGCAGCAGAAGTAGATAAAATAATGTTCTTGAAAATATGTGGTGGACAAGGGTCAGAAGGGCAACCAGAAGGCCTGCTTGCTTTGACCAAATCCATAAATTCACCTTGGGATATTTGTTAGAAGGACTGTAGAGGCTGGGTTGGTTTATTCTTAGAGGGCATTTTAGGAAAGGGGTTGGTGCTGATGGTTTTCTTCTGTTTTAAATAGGAGTCCAATGTGTCTGCCTTGGTTGTGTAATGAGTTGCCAATTTGTTTGTGAAATCTTGAGTAGTGTGATTACTTCCTTCCATGCATGTAGGTTTTCAATATTAATTGAGAATTTTATAAAATTCCTTGGTTGTAGGTTTAGCATTTTGAATTCTGTGTGAGTGGTACCTTTTTTTTAGCTTTTTTGATTGATGATTTGTATATTCTGTTAATTTTGTGTAACTGCAGTTTGTTTTGACTGTTGTTTGTTTTGAGCCAGTCCGCTGCAACTTTCTGATTTGTTGCTTTATCTTTTTAAGTTCTGTGTTTCTTTAAGGTGTTAGTTTTCTTTTGTTGTGTTTAGTTTTTCTGAGTGGTATTAGGATATCAAAAGCTTCCTGTAGCCACTCATAAAGTTTTGGAACAGAATTAATTGTATCTAGATCTGTGTTGGCTGTTAGTTGTGTTTCTAAGTCACCCATATTGAGTTTGCTCCATGGTCGATAGGTGCATGCATGTAAGTAGTTGTGGGGTGTGTTGATTTGTGGAGTTTTATGTTGGAAAGTTATCAAATGGTGGTCTGACCATGTGATTGGCGTGATGCTATGAACGGTAACTAGTTCAGGCTTAGCAAAAATGACATCTATGATGTGTCCAGCAATGTGTGTTGGATTGTGTACAATCTCATGTAGGTTCAATGCGACTAGGCCAGTGGTGATAGCATTTGGATGGGGCATATTGGGTTTGTCAAACCAAATGTTTAGATCCCCAAGAATGCATAGGTTGGAGTATAGTGTAAAAAGTTTTGAGACTGTATCTAGAAAAGTATCTGTGAATGTCGAGTTGTTAGGTGGAGGTCTGTAAAGGAGGAGAAAGTTACAGGAGGAAGTTGGAGTAGGGTGGCATCTGGTGAGGAGGGCTTCACAACCTTGTATGGAAATGTTGTCTGTTTTACTGAGGTTTATTGCCTGTTTGAATATAATAGCTAGTCCACCTCCTCTCTTACCTATGTGGTTTTCTGTGATGGTTTGATAGCCCGGAGGAATGGCTTCGTGCAACACTGGGGCCATGTCATCTCCCAGCCAAGATTCTGTTTTGAATAGTAAGTCAGGTTGTGTGTCTGTGAGCAGGTCGTAGATGTGGTGCTTGTTTTTTGAGAGTGATCGAGCATTTATGAGCTGGCAGTTTAGAAAAAGTGTGTTAGTGGTAGTGTTGTTTTGTTTAGGAGAAGGGTAAGTAGTATAATATGAGCTTGAAGCAGGATTGTTGTTAGTTGTGATAACTGTGTGAAGCTCACAATAGTCTTGCTTTTCAATATAGTGCTCCTCTTCCAGTAGGATAAGGAGGCATTTTGTTGGGTCTGTGTGTGTGGGTGGTGGACTTGGTAGCTGAGAGAGACATGAAGAGTGTACTGTTTTTTGTAGGGTAGTCTTATTATGTAATAGATAAGGGGATGCGAGTTAAGAGTGGCATGTTGTTTATTTTGTTTGCGTCTGTTTAGTGTGGATGGAGTATGGGTTAGGGGTGGTGGAGGAGCATGTGGATCATGATCTAAGGCTTTAAACTGTGCAATGGAGGAGAGGCGAGTGAATGAAAGTTGCTGGGTTGGGGTGGTTGTGGTAGGTGTTTGTGAAGAGTGAGAAAGTAGGGGCACAGATAGGACGGGACTCGTATTCTTTGTGTAGTCCTGAGGGTGGGAGTAGGTGTGACGATAAGTATAATGAAGTTTGTGTTGAGTTGATGTGCTGATGTGTGTGGTCTGTATTGTTTTTGTGGAAAAGTGAGAGGGGATATTGATGTGGTTGTTTTAGGTGAGGGATTTGTGTGTGAGTTAGTGCTGGTGAGTGGAATTAGAGTGTTAGAGGGGGGTGTTGATGTGTTTTGGAGATAAATGTATGAAGTGTGTAAGAGGGGATGGATGTGTGTCAGGGGACTTAGGGGGTCATTTTGACCTCGGCGGTCTTTTTTAAAGACAGCCAAGGGACCGCCGTGCGGAAGACCACCAGTGGTGGCGGTTTACCGCTCGGCCTATTATGACCGTTGGCAGCTCTCTGTCCTTTTACGGACGGAGAGCCGCCAACAGCCATACTGGCGGGAGGCGGGGAAGTGGAGGTCACGTCCTGTGATTCGCCGTGGCGGTGTTCTGTTGGCGGTGTGGTGTCGGTGGAGCTGCCCCCATGGCTCCCGTCCCCTCCCGGAGGATCGTCCGACCAGGTAAGTTGATCGTCCGTGAGGGGAGGGGTGTGGGGGGTGTTGGGTGTTGTGTGGGTGCATGGGGGTGTGGGGGTGTGTATGTAAAGGGGGTGTGTGAGTGCGTGTATGCCTGCGGGGGTGTTGTGTTTATGGGAATGAGTGCGTGTATGTCTGTGGGTATGTCTGTATGGATGTGTGCGTGTATGTTTGAATGTGGGTGTGCGTGTCTGATTGTGTGTGTGGATGTAGGCATGTATGTCGGCGTGTGTGTGTGTAAGTATGTAGGTGGTGCCTGCGTGCGTGTTGTGTGGGTATGGGTGAAGTGATGTTGGGGGTCGGGGTGGGGAGGGGGGCCCTGCCACCTTTGGGGGGTGGCAGGGGTGATGGGGGGGTTCGGGAGATAGTCAGAGTGGAGGGGGGGTGGGGGAGACCCCTATCAGTGTCAGGGAATGGATTTCATGGCGGTTCAAACCGCTGGAAATCCACGGCGGTAAGCCGGGTCCAAATTCCGCCGGCGGTATAGTGACGGCCGCCGGGCTGGGGACCCAGGTCTCCAGCCCGGCGGGCGGAATGGAGAACCGGCGGATGCCCATGGCGGTAACCGCCATGGTCATAATTCCACAAAGTAAGACCACCAGCCTGTTGGCGGTCTTACCGCCGGTTCTCCGCCTTCCGCCAGGGTCATAATGACCCCCTTAGTGTTAGTTGTGATGACTGGGAGAGGTAATATGTGTGGTGGAGTGAAGTGTGGGGATTGTATGGTTGTGTGTAATTGGTGAAGAGAGGGTAAGGGTGGTTGTAGATGGTGTGTTGGAAGGCTGGGTTTGGGCATTGTTATGATGAAAGGTGGTCTGTGTGGGGCAAACAGAGGATAGTATTGTTGGTTAGTATGAACAGGGAGTGTGTATCTGGAAGGCTGAGAGAAATGTATAGTGTGGTTTAGTGTTGTGTGGGTGATGGCAGGTTGTGTTAGTGGGAGTGGACATAGTAGTCTTTGTTTTTGTTGTGAGAATGCAGGTGTTTGGCTGTTGTAGTTGTGGAGGATATGTGTATATGTATTGTAAAATGGGTATTGTGTTGGGTGATGGGACATTGCAATCTGTATGAGGTCAGTTTGTGATACATGAGTTGGATGTCTTTGCAGATAATGTGTTTGCATGTTGACGGATGTGTAGGGACTGTAATCATTCCTGGTCATTAGAGAATTGGGCAGCATTTCTGGCCCTATGCCCTATGCCCTAGGCCCTACCTGTCCCGAACAGGCCCAAACAGGCAACTGCCCTTGTCCTCTCCTCCCTTTGCCTCGACGCCCGGGCTGAGACGCCCTGAGTCCTAGCCTTTAATAGCCCTACTGGCCTATATGAACCTGGTCCTAACCCTAACTAACTGGATTTGTAACCCTGATTCAAACAACTAATGGGAGACCCAGCCCTAATCACCATTCATACCCCCAATTCTGACCACCAATCACAGCCCCACCCCTAGAACCAGCAACCAATCAGATTCCGAGTTCTATCCACCAATCACAGCCCTAGAACCAACAACCAATCAGAATCTCAGCCCTATCCACCAATCACAGCCCCAGCCCTAGAACCAGCAACCAATCAGATTCCCAGCTCTATCCACCAATCACAGCCCTAGAACCAACAACCAATCAAAATCTCAGCCCTATCCACCAATCACAGCCCCAGCCCTGGAACCAGCAACCAATGGAAAGACCAGCCCCCAACAACCTATCACAACAACATTCGCAACAACCAATAGGAACTTATATAAGGAGCAAGTTAACTACTGAACAGTCCATGTGGCCAGAGAGGAGGCAGCTGCTGCTCTAGTCAGAATCTCCTTGGATACAGACAGGCTGAATCTACACTTCCAAGCTAGCAGAGTCTACTTTCCAGGTAAGGGAGAGATTGTTTAAAAACAAACACTGGAGTACTGCTGGTCGCGCGCTCAGAAATGTGGCTTTTTTAAGGCCAAAACAGGGGGAGCAGACAGTTTCTAAACACAATTTAAATCACAGAAACAGATTAAACAGTCTCCTAAAACACATGCTGCAAGATGTATGTAGCCTTTTTAATTAGAAAAGATGGGGGAGGGGGTTTATGAAGTCATGTGCCACAAACCAGAAATGTAATTCACACAGTCACAGCAACAAAAAAAAGAAAAAAAAGAATTAACAAAACACCACTTTAAAAGGTCAAGCTGCCTGAAACACAGAGAGTTCACAGTAAAACAGGGACAGGTAGCTGAAAAAAACACTTTTGAACAAATAATACTATTTAACCAGAGAATTCTGGGGGCTCCTTCCCTAGGTCTTTTAGCAATCCTTGAACACTGGGCTGTATTAGGACACAGGGAAGATGCTGAGGCTCACAAAATGGAGGTTGTGATATTTTGAAATATTATTGTTATAATGTGTGTCGGATGATGTTGGGGTTTTGGGGTTCTTAAAATAAAATTAAAAAATATATATAAAGAAATAAAAATACAAAAAAATATATATTTGTTTAGTAGAAGATAGTATGTGTTTAGGTTAGTGTATGTTGTCCTCCATGTGTCCAGTCTTATAAGGGGGGTAGGGGGTTGATGTTTAGAGTGTTTAGTTAAATGTGATAAGTAACTTTAGCTTAGGTTGGTTAGGGCCAGTTGTGGGTAATGTGTAGTTAGGATGGGTTAGATTAGTTAAGGTGTTTCTCCAGGTTTTATTATCCTTTTTGACTGTTAAATAAATATTTAGGTACTCCTTTACAGTATGTGTCATATGTTTGGGGATCAGGGCCTTGGCATGGGTGAACAGTGTCTCTTTAGTATTTGCATTTGTGTCCCATCCTGCAACCAAATCCCAATTGAGCTGTCACATTGGCAGCTACACCAGAGCTACTTTGCTAAGAATCTGCCATCCATTGCACCCACCACTCAAGGTTACTATGGATCCCAATGTGTTGTTATTTTCTATCTCACATACTTTGGGACCAGATTTGGTATTGAGGACACTGCGTTACGTCTGCCTGCAGCCCGATGTTCAAGTGAAGCCTTATAAGGTGAGTGATGGTACTCAAGTAGTATAGTATACATGACTCACACCTATCATTTGTTACATTGTACTGCCAGCTTAATTATTTGTACGTACTCTCATACACATCCATTCCTGCTGTATGGTGTGTGTTGTGAAAATTGTGACAAATGTCACATACAAAAGATTGTCTAGTACAATAATTTTGAGGCAATATTTTTCAGCTTAGACATCCCTTGAAGAAGACATATTCTGTCCAACACAGCATTTTAATGTATATTTTTGAGTTACCTCAGAATTGACCTTCATGAAGGGTAGATGATGGTATAATCCAGACAACAGTGCATAGTTATCAGCCCACATTCTTTCCATGCAGTTGTATTGACATTCTATGATCATTGACATGAGGCAAACATCACTGATCTCCCTCACGGTTGATGTGTCACATTACACAGAGACAAAGTGGTTGGGTAAGTGCTATTTATTTTAAAGTGCTGTATTGCTATATTTACATTGTCCATGATTGTGAGTCCATTAGTGTGACACCTTCCATTAAGATCCTACACAAGTGCAAAAGGACATGTCATTCGACATGCTGGGGTGAAGTGTCATACATTGCAGAGGGACATGATTTGCCAATGAGTTAGTGAGAGACAATCACAGGGCAGAGTGACAAGATAAACAGTGGGCTGGAGAACAGTGCTTGAGAGCAGCTGTTGGAAGACTAGCATGTTACAAAGCACAGGACCTTGGTTATAAGTGGCCAGGTGGCAGGGACTAGTGCTACCGGGTACTCTTACGGGTGAAGGTAATCTGTTCCACAGCTTCATCTTCTGATGTGTGTGTTGTCTCCTCTGCCCTTGGTGGTGGTGGGTGTGAAGGTGCAACACACACCTCAGTGTTTGAAGACGTGGATTCAGACATCCCAGTAGCTGCCAACTGTAGGGCTATTAAGGGTAGTACTGCAGCAAGGAGGAGATGCTGGTTCTTAAGAATAGCAGCCACATCACTGTGGTAGGCAGCCAGGTCGGCCCTGAGGGGGTCAATATTGCATTTGTGCACACGTTGAAAGGTTTGTTGTTGGAGGTGTTCTGTCAACTCTCTTACAGCTGTGCTAATTTCCTTCACACTTTTTTCAAATTCTTGCAAGACTGATGTTCACCCTTGCATGGCTGCTGCCTGTTCTGCAGTTGACCCCTCTAGGCTGGCTGCCATATTTTACATCCCCACCCGCACCTCCTTGGCCAGCTCCCGCTGTACTCCAACTACAGTTCTCTCAAAGCTGGTGTCAGTGTCGTCAGAGTCCTCACCTGGGTTTGAGCTGGCAGGTCATACAATTGGGGTGGTGGGTAGGTCCTCTGTGATGGCTGCTGTATCTGTGCTCCTCCTTGCAACTGAGGGTGGGGTCTGGAGGGTTCCAAGGACATGTTGGAGGGTCTGCTGGCTGATGTTTGTAAGCTCGTCATCCATGTCATCAGGGAAGTCCAGGACAGGCATATCCCCAGGAGAGCCATTGTCCTCTGCAATGAGATATTGTACAATTAGTGTGTCTGTGTTGTGGCATTTGTAATGTGATGTGCCTGCCTTCCTATTTGTTGCACATTGTGATATAGGTTCCTGTTCATTGTTCCTGTCTGAAATATTAGCATTCTCCCAGGCCTATGCCCCACCTGCATGTCACATGTAGTGTGGTCAGTTTGGGGACTTGTCAGCATCACGTCCTTTAGGTGTTGGTTCTGCCCAAATTGTATAGTGCCACCTTCTTGTCCTACTCAACCCTCCGTCTACTTCCATTCTCATGGTGAGGCCTTGTACTGGCTGTGGGTGTTCTGATGGCACTTGAACCACACTTAACAATCTGGAAATGAGCCAGTCTCAGATATTTCACATCCAGCTATATGTTGCTGAGACCTAGCATAACTATGTATAGCATGGGCATGGCACACTACATATGTCAGCATCGGTAGTGTGTAATGTTGATGTTGGGGAATGTTTGCTACATTGGATTGCACTGATGGTCCTAGCTGTGTTCCATTTCCTCTTCTGACTGTGAGGGTGTATTTCACTAGCCGGTGACATATGTCCCCCCCCTCAATGCTGTTGTCTGAGCATTATGACATTTGGGATGTTGCATGGATTAATTGGAGCTATTGTGGCCCAGGCACAGGGTGGGCCCTGACATATGCAGCATGGGCATGACATTAGTGCTATGTACCTCATAATGTTTATGACAATGGCTGATGTTTGTAGCAACTATGGACATTCACATTTGACAGGATTAGAAAATTTGTATTGATTTCAGGGGATGGATAACGTTGTCATTCTGAACCCTCTAATTTGGGTGTGTTTGATCCATCGGGACTTTACTGCCATTAGCTACTTGACCTGCACACACACAGCAGAGGTGGTAGTGGCAACTGTTGTCAATATTACATTCCACTTGCGGATATGGCCTGAGACTGTTCATTGAGCCCTAGTTCATGTTGGGAGAATACCAGCTGTCAGGTGACAGCAGGCCAGTTTTACGTTGTACCCTACCCCCCTGGACTGGCTTTACTTTTCCAACATCCTTGGCATGGCAGCATTCCCCCATGCAAAGGTTGTTGGTGGCGTGTAGTACTGTGCACCAGGTTTCTTCTGAACAGCCCATGCGCCCGTGCCTTGCCCCTTTACCCATGCCACTCCCTGAATATTATGACTTCCATGCATTGTGTAGTAGGTATGTCCCCCCCGGTTGCAGTTAACAATTAGACATTTTAGTTCCCCATGCAACTTACCCTGCATCTGTGTTGTCTCCTGGTAGTCTGCGCTGTCCTGTCCTTGAATGCCTGTGACGATCTCCTCAGGGATGACGGCTGCCACCTTCTCCTCCATGTGGTCCAGGGCCTCCTGCCATGCTGGACTCCCACCTCCAGTCTGCAGTGCTGCCTTCCTGTTCCTGGCCATCTTTTCCTTGGTCCTGCGCTTACAGTCATGCCAGCGTTTCTTGCACTCGATGACTGTTCTCCGTACTTCTGCCACATTGTTTATCTTGTCAACAATTTGTTGCCATATTGCCTCTCTCCTCCTAATTGGCAATTTTGAGGTGACAAAAAGTTGGTGCTGGTGTTCCGTCACCTCTTTCACCAGAATTTATTGCTCCTCTGCACTGAACCAACACTTTCTTTTCTTCTTCTCCCTCTCCTGGGTCTTTTGTGGGTCCTCCTGGCTGGGTCCTGGTCTGTTGTCATCTTCCTGGGGTCTGTCCGAGCATCTGAGATCCATTTTGGCTCTCCTTAGCACATTTTGAAGTGTTTGCGCCGCTTTTTGACACAATTGCATCAAAAAAGGCGCGTATCCGGTTTACAACGCCGTAAACCGGTTCACAGTCCTTTTCGCCACGTTAACGTTGTTTTTCTTTATGAAGTGACGCATTGGTTTGAGTAAAAAAAAATGACTCACACCTGTGGTTTGCACCGGCGTGCATCAAAGTATAAATTTGACACCTGAGCGGCGCAAAGAAATTGCGTTAGCTGGCAGTAAATGTTTTTACGCAAAACTGCGTCGGCGCAGCTTTGCGTCAAAAAGTATAAATATGCCCCAGTTGTATTTTGTAAGTTTGCGCCGATTTTGCGTCAAAAAACGATGATTGTATTTTGTAAGTTTGCGCCGATTTTGCCTTAAAAAACGACGCAAATGCGGCACTAAAAAAGTATAAATATGGGCCTTAATGTCTTTGGAGACCTATAGTTTAACCGCTGTGTGATAATCGCAGACAGTTTTTAGTCCAGTTGTTGCAGTATACGTTTAAGACTTTTCCTCATCTAAACAATATTTTTTCGCTTCTATCCAGATCCTTGCCCTTAACTGATCCCCATTATCTTGTCTACTCTGATATATATATAAACGCTCCAGAATGGAATTAGTCTATATTAGTTTCTGAAGAGTAGCGCTGCATCTTCAGTTGCTGAATGCGTGCCTTATGTCTGTCTTTGTTCTGTAACTATAATCCAATTTGAAGAACTGATTTCATACAGTCTAAGCCCTGCAAGTTATGATGGAATTCAGAGTTTTTTTTTAATGAAATGAGTAGATGAGAAAAATAAGGCATGAAGTAAGCAGGTATGATGAGGAGCTTGGCTTGAAAACTAATGGCACGCTGTAAAGGGACCATGGCGTGAATGACATCGTAAAACAAATGAACACTCTAGTATGCCCATGGTTGGTGAATGGTATAGATGGAGTTCTTGGAAACAGAACTATTTTTTACAGTGGTGGCCCTATATATTTTGAACAGGTGTAGCACAGAGGCTGAGATTGCACAGTGCCTGGTGTGTGCCTACTCTTTCTGCACTGTCAGGAAGTAAAGCTTGTCATGCTCTTACTAGATTTGCATGTGTTTTGTCATGGAATAAGCTTGCACTTCTTCTGCCCTAGTTCCGCCTAAAGTATACAAAAGTAATGAATCTAATGCTTGAATTGATCTCTGCCGCTGGTAATCACTTGGGCCACATTCCAGTCTATCCTTATTTTGCACACGTCACCTCAGCTTGGACCCAGCCATGTGCAAATTAGTGTTGGTGCTGCTGCTAATGGGAACAGGCCAGTCTGAACTGCCAGGCCAGGTCCTCCCTGAAACGAACCACAGGCAACCCAGGACTGGGTTTTTCCTTTATAATGGGCTCATCAGCGGGGTATAGTTTGGTTCCAGGGACACAGTGTGCACAGGACCCGCATTTGGGCATACCCATCTCACCTATGGCAACAAATTAAAGTATACAAAAAGTGATGGATGACATGCTTGAACTGGTACTTATTTTGCACACCATGTCCCCTCAGTTTGGACCCAACCATATGCAAATGAGCCTCGATCCTGCTCTAATGGGAATAGTCCTACCCAAACTGCCAGACCTTTAGTATGTCACCCTAAGTGGAACGGGTTTGCCCAGACATGGGTCACATGCACACTGTGTCACTAGAACCAAGCTACACCCGACTGATGAGCCCATAACAAGGTCACAACCAGACACAGGCTGCATGTGTTCCAGTTGGGAGAGGACCTGGCTTTGCCACACATTAATAGTGATTTCTAGCTTGCATGCTTAATTTGAGTTGGTGATTTTTACTCTTGAGTGCATAGTTGCAAGCGCACTGACAATGGTGGATTAGATCTGTACGAGAGTCTGCCAGGTGTGATTTGTAGTATTCCATCAATCATTTTCTGATTTTGCATTCCAGATTTGGAATTTTGATCTTGTTTCTGAAGTTTCATGGGCTGTAATGGATTGTTTTCCTTGACTTTCTGACTTTTTCTTCCTTTGCAGGGTAAAAAGACATGGGTTTATTTAGTTTATTGATTTAAACTAAGTTTTTTGATTGTTTTCCTGTTGTACTGTGACAGGTTAGTCTGCCAGGGAACCGTGCTGGGTTGGAGATATGCCTTCACAAAGCAGTGCTCTGATTGGTTGGTTGCTGATGAAGCCCCTGTCTGAAAGGTTGACCTTTGTCAGAGCCAGGCTGGGATTGGTTAGTGTTCACTAGGTTGTTTGTTGCGATTTTGAGTTGATTGTCAAATTTGTTCTAAGTGAAAATAATGGGAAGTTTGTTAGTAAAGTCTAAGGTTACTGTAGTACCTAGGGAGGGTCAGAAAGGAGGAATGCCTGCCTACTAGATGATGAAAGAGATTAGGGGCCATATGTACGAACACATTTTCCCATTGACCCAGAATGGGAAAAACCCTTTGCTACATCTGGCCCTAGGTGCTATATGCATACCTGGATTTCAGACTGGAATCATTTCCATTGGAGGGTACATTTAATATTAGAAAGCTAGATTTCTTGAGACAAAGCATGTATGGCATGAAGCCAGTCCCTATACCTAGACAGTTTGAAGCTCCTAATAAATGAGATCGTATGGCAAGAGAGAAAGAAAACAACAAAGCAGGTGAAGAGCTTATTCAATCTTTGGCTTTAGGGTAAAATGGATCAGCAGTAGAAGAGTTGGAGGGAGGATGTTATCGAATGTCTAAAAACATTCCCTGCTAAAATTAATGCGAATGATGGTGAGGACAAAACAATAAAAAGAAGAAAAGCAGAGTAATGATTTGAACAAGGAGAATACATTTATAAGTGAACTTTGAATTCTAGACCTCCTTCATACACAGTAAGATCAGCAGGGACAAGTGAGACTAGCTCAGGACTTGATACAGATGCTGGGGAGATGATGGTAAGGTTTCACAGAGTTCTACTACTACTTTTGTGGTAAAGAGTGCACCAACAGAGATAGAGATGGTTCAGTCGGGAGTACAGGTTTAAGCTGCCGCACCTGTAAGAACAGTTGTGGTTGGAGAAGTTCCTAAACAAATTAATATTGGCATTCTGAAAAATGATTTTGGTGAAATGCTGCAGGGAATTGTTGGCTTAAATAGTCTTATGCAGATTTTCAAGAGACATACTTAAGTCAAAGACCCTGAGAAGGATGAGGCTAGTGAATTTGTGTCTGCTTTCATGAATGGTTTGAGGAAAGACATCAGTAATCAAATTTAGAAGAGTGAATTTTGTTGGCAAACAAAGAGTATAGGTGAAATTTTGGAACTGGTGAAATATAGCAGTGACTATATTGATATAAAACAGAAAAGAATTATACCGAAGTTGATCACAAAACAAAATAAAATGATGAACGGAGTGTTGAAACTTTTCAAACACTCACCCCCAGTCACAGATCTGGGTTTAATCCATTGTTATTTTTCTCCCCACGTCACCCCAGTTTGGACCCAGCCATATGCAAATCAGTCTTGACCCTGTTCCCCAAGGGAACAGTCCAGCCTAAACTGCTAGGCCAGGTCCGCCCTGGACAGAAAACATGCATTCTGGGACCAGTTTCTGGGTATCACCCTTCATCAGCCAGACTAGCTTGAATCCAGTGGTGCAGCAAGCAAGGAACCCACGTCTGGGCATACCCCTGCCACTTAGAGCACACAAAGCAACATCACAAAACAAAATAAAATGATGGACGGAGTGTTGAAACTTTTCAAACACTCCCCCCCAGTCACAGATCTGAGTTTAATCCATCATCATTTTGCTTGCCACGTCACCCCAGTGTGGACCTAGCCATATGCAAATCAGTCTTGACCCTGTTCCCCATGGGAACAGTCCAGCCCAAACTGCTAGGCCAGGTCCTCCCTGGACAGGAAACAAGCATCCTGGGACTGGCTTCTGGGTATAAACCTTTATCAGCAAGTCTAGCTTGAATCCAATGGTGCAGCAAGCAAGGGACCCATGTCTGGGCATACCCCTGCCACTCAGGGCGCACAAAGCAACATCACAAAACAAAATAAAATGATGGACGGAGTGTTGAAAGTTTTCAAACACTCACCCCCAGTCACAGATCTGGGTTTAATACATCGGTATTTTGCTTGCCACGTCTCCCCAATTTGGACCCAGCCATATGCAAATCAGTCTTGATTCTGTTCCCCATGGGAACAGTCTAGCCCAAAGTGCATAATCCTTTTGTGTTGCTAAAGTTGCCCTAAGTGGGAAGGGTATACCCAGACGTGGGTCCCTTGCTCACTGTGCCACTGGATTCAAGCTAGCCTGGCTGATGAAGGGTGAAACCCTGAAACCGGTCCCAGGATGCTTGTTTCTGGTCCAGGGAGGACCTGGCTTGGCAGTTCGGGCTGGACTGTTCCCATGAGGAACAGGGTCAAGACTGATTTGCATATGGCTGGGTCCAAACTGGGGTGATATCCCGTCCAACGTATTCCGATTCCCACTTAATACAATGGGACCATAATTGACTGATGGGATATCTATAATATTTGTGACGGAGTAACCTCAACCCCCAAACTCTAAATCAGGCCCATACTGTCAACAATGAGATATGAGATTTTTCTGGAAAAGAGTTTAGACTGATTAAAGGAGCAAAGGCAGTTAAAATAAAAAAGAATCCAGATGCAATTTTTCTTAGAGCTTGACAATACAGACTTACCACAGAAGCAGAAGAGGGAATGAAGCCAGTGTGAATAGATTACTGAGCAGGGAATCCTGCGGGAGGTACTTGGTAGTTTATGTAACTCTCTTGTGATGGATATTAAAAAGTCAAATGGCAAGTGAATAATCATGCATGACCTGTGCAAGATCAATGAGTTTGCTCCTACATGTTGTCCAGTGGTACCAAATCCAGTAGTGATTTCATATTCCTTCAGAGGCAGAATGGTACATAGTCATTGACTTAAGCCAAACATTCTTCTCACTTTCTTTGCAGGAGGAATCAAAAATTATTTTTGTGTTTCATTTTTTGAATAAGGCACTCATGAGTTGTGGAATCCCATAAGGATATACAGAAAGTCCTTTGATTTTTAGTCAAATTCTGATGGAAGATTTAGAAACTTTGAAGTTGTCATGCAGTTCAGTCTTGGTTCTATATATTGCTGACCTAATGGTCACATCTAAGACAAAAGAGAACTGTAAACTTTATGCAATTGCCTTGTTTAATCATCTAGCTGAAAATGGACAAAAGGATACTCTGATTCAAATGCAGTATTGTAAAAAGAAAGTTATCTGTCTTGGACACCATATTGAAGAAGTTGTAAGAAAAGTCTCAAAAGAGCATGTTTCACCAATTCTGAAATTGAGAGATCTGACCCCCTGGAGGAAGGTTTGAATATTTCTTGGAATTGTTGTCATTGGATTCCAAAATTGTCATTGATTTCAAAGCCTCTAGCGAGGATCCAGTTATATTTGTTGATGAATACATTAATGCATTTAAAGAACCGAAAGAGAGTTTGTGTTATAAAGTCACACTCGGGATGTCTGATTATACTTTATAATTGTTTTTGTTCTGTCATGAAAGAAATGGATGTGAACTTTCAATTCTTACATAGAAACATGGAGGTAATGTGTCCAGTGGCACATCTTTCTGTTGTGTTGGATCCAATGGCTGTGAGTCTTCCAGGTTGTTTGAAACTAGATGCAGCTATTTGGATTGCCACTGAACAAAGTGAAGGGATTGTTATGGCCCACATTTTAATTCTTTGTGTTCCACATTCAGTTGGAATCCTTTGAACAACACTGCTTCCTATTTCAGACACCGGTTTTGAAGATAGAGAAAATTATGAGATTGATGACGAACCGGCCAACAACTGTTTGGAGACGACTGAGTTATATTAGGAGTCAAGACCAAACATTAAACACATACCTTTGTAAATGGTTGACCTAACATTGTTTGTTTATGGTTCTTACATGAGATACCTATGTTTCTATTTCTGAGACTTTAGAAAAATCTTCTCTGCCAAATGAAATTTCAGCACACGTGGCAGAATTGGTTGCATTGCCAAGAACTTGCTGCTTACCAGAAAATTTGGATGTGATGATATATGCAGACAGCCAATATGGTTTTGGTGCTGTCCATGATGATGTTCAGTCATGGTCACAAAGGGGTTTTATTACATTCGCAGGGGCCCCTATGGTTACATATTGGGTTTATTAACAGCCAAACAGAAGAAGGATATGGTCACACTTGGAAATAGGTATGCAGAACAAGTGGCACCATATTGTGCATTGCAAGATGAGACAGTTGCACAAAATGGAAAATTGAAAATTGAGAACTGATTCAGTACAAAATGCAAAAAATGTTAATTATTTATTTATGAATTCAATGCAGCCTTTTATGGGGAAAATGAGAGATTTGCAAGAGGATGTCCCAAAGAAGGAGAAAAAAATGGGAGAAGCTAAAATACAAAAAAAAGTCAGGATTTCTATGTGAATGCCAAGCATAGACATATCTTACCTGATTCGATGTTATGAGCAAGTATTTCAACAATAGGACACACACTGGCAGAGTTACCCTGATTTGAACATTCAAGAAGTACTGGGAAAATACAGGATTTCAAAATGTTGCTGAAGATGTTTTCAGCCGATGTGTGGGGTGTGATTTAAATAATCAAGTTAAAAGAACAGTCACCATTATGAATCATATTGGCAGGGGGCGTGGCCAAGATGGCAACCGGAGCGGCAGCTTAATCTGCAGCTCTGCTCCCGGCTGACTAAAATCTCCCTCGTCTTTTCCGGTGGATCGCCTGTCTCCCCGCTGACCCGGATCCTCCGGCGGTGCTTCGACCTCAGCCGGACGGGTGCGTGACCGGAGAGGTAGTGGGGAGGAGTGCAAGGTCCGACCCGGGATTCGAGAAGGTGGGGCCTGCGGTGCATCGTGCACCTCCACTGGCAGGAGTACCTGACACAGCTGCGGGAGCGCGGGCGGGTCCAGTTGACTCGCACCGCTCTACCAGAGCGTGAAGGGGCTGCGCTCGGCTCCTCAGCACAGACTGAGCTGCACGGTGCTGCGTTCGGCCGTGAACAAGCACTGGAGGTGGCCTATCGGTGGCACATGTCAGGCCACGCTGCTCAAGTGCTGCTCGACCCGAAACCCGTGGTTGAACACATCCCCTTGCGCAGACCAACGGGGGCGCCGGCTGAGGTGAGGAGTAGTGCAACGCGGAGGTGCCGCGCTACGAAGACGAGACAGAGGGCACAGGATTCGTGGACTGTTGTGGGGATACTTGGGCCCTGACGCGAGGGCATGTGGCCCCGTGTTTCCGTGCCGCTTGGCCCTGGAGTGTGCGACGCAGCATTCTTTACGATTAAGGGCAGGTGGGGTCAACCCCCTACATAAGGGGTGCAACGGAAAAGCACCTGGCAACACCCATGCGACCCCACAATTGTTGACGTGGAACACATCCCCAGGTCTGCTTTAGCCATTACCTGCCTGATAGGGGTCCAGAGGAACAAAGTTCATGATGTATGGTGATGGGACCCTGATGTCATGGTAAGGGGTCGCTAGCCTGAGAGTTGGAAGACCTCTCCCTCCCGTCGCTCCTCTTGGTGGAAGCACTTGAGGTGGACCCGGACAGGCGGCCCTCCCCTGGGGACCCTCCCCACTATCGAAGGGGTCGAATGGGCAAGCCAAAGACACAGAGAGCGCCCATGGGGACCATGGACGTGCCTGACGCCCCACCTAAAGAGCAGGACAAAACCTTCCAGGCGCTGCAGCAGATGGAAGTTACTCTGCACAACCACACTTCGTAGTTTGAGAAGGTGTTACAGGTCATCATGGACACCAAAAGCACCCTGGAATCAAAAATTGGTGAAGTAATAATGGAAGTCAACTTACTCCAGACAGACCATCGTGCTCTGGCTGACCGGGTCACAGATGTGGAAAAGGATCTGGTTGAGTTGTCCCCAGCAGTTAGAACACTGCAGGAGAAGATGCTCCATCTGTAGACGGAGATGGATGGACTGAAGCGCAGGGCCGAAGATGTGGAGGGCAGATCGAGACAGAACAACATTCTCCTAGTGGGGTTCCCGGAGCGAGCTGAGGGCCCTAATGCCAAACTGTTTGTAGAAAAGTGGCTCACGGAGACTGTCTTGCAGGACAAAATCCCAAAATTCTTCTCGAATTAACGGGCCCACAGAGTACCGGGCAGACCACCGCCGCCAGGAACATATCCTCGCCCCATGATAGCCAGGTTACTTAATTACCGAGATAGGGACCTAATATTACAACTATTTCGCAAAATAGGCCCTCTGCAATTTGAAAATGCATCGATCACGGCCTACCCAGACTTAACCGTGGAAGTTCAGAAGAAACGTGGTTCCTTCTACCAGGTAAAAGAGCGCCTCCGTGAACACGACATTAAATATGCGCTCCTGCTCCTGTTCCCCGCCAAACTTCATGTACAGAACGGTTCCAAAGTGCATATCTTTACCTCTCCAGAAGATGTTTGGACCTGGCTCCATGCCAAGGGCCTGGCTCAGTCCGTAAGGTCGGAGATCGCAGAGGAGGGCTGGTCATCCCCCAAGGTGAAACGCAAGCGGCGGTCGCGCTTGGGGATCAAGCCCACTGCAGAGCAAGTGGTGGAAGAGTGCTCTCGTCTGCTACAGGAGATGATGTGATTTGTGGCCGACCCCCCAGTGGTGATGTTAGATCAAGCAGACACTAAACCTGAACATGAGACTCGCTCTGACTCTGTGGACTCCCTCCTGGGTCCACTTCTCATTCCGCACTCGGCTGATGACATTTGAACTGCACTACCCGTCCTGGCATCTATATGGCCCATAATGAGCCGAGACCTTTGGTTTCCCACGCAACTGGCTGCAGGTGTTATTGTTGATCTGGTAGACGTGTGGTGTTGGACACATGGCACAAGGCCTCCCCCGTTCAGGTACTAGGCAGCGGGTTGAGCGCAACCATCCGCAGGGCTGGAAACTTGAACCTCTAGATCTTGCCTACATCATCTACACCCCATTCCACATGGACCTGTTCAACCTTATGCCTGCTTGCAGGTTCTGTTTTGCTCTTTCATATTCAGTGCTAATGTTTAATATTGTTATTTTTTGTTGTTGTTTCCCATTGGGGTTCTCCCATTGTTCTCTCATGGGTTTGTTTCATCACTGCCACATATCACACTCATCCTGGAAGTCGGAGAGCACGCAGTAGGCTCTTGTGGGCGAATACGTCAGGGGTGGGATGTCCCGGGTGCTCCTTGGGATCATCATGGGCTGGGTCCCTTGTGCTCCCCCACCAGCTAACCTCTCTACATTTCCATGACCACACAAGGACAAACACACATCCCAAGGTATAACATGCTTACATGGAATGTGAGGGGGATGACAACACTGCGCAGGCGACAGCGCATACACCCCTATTTGAAACAACACCACGTGCATTTTGCTATGCTTTAAGAAACACATCTATCAGATGCCACTCTAGAAAAAACACGAGTAAACTGGAAGGGGCAGTTGTTTGGCACTATGTCCTCGTCCTTTGCCCGTGGGGTAGCAATCTGGATCGCCCCAGGGGTTCCTTATGTGGTCGCTCACACGCAGATTGATCCCGATGGTCGATATGTGGTGTTTGAGGGCAGCCTGGATGGTTCACCACTGTCACTAGTGGCACTGTATACTCCCAATACTAATCAACACAGCTTTCTACACACATTATCAGCAGGGCTACTCCGAGATCCAGCCGTGGATATCATTTGAAGTGAGGACTTTAACTGTGTCCTGGATATTCAAATAGATAGTTCCTTCCCACCACTACCAACCTCCCCAAGTAGTCGGATCTCGCGCGAGCTGGAAGCCTAGACGTTGAAGAACGGCTTGTGTGATGTTTGGAGATTAGGAGACCTGACACAACGCGAATATTCCTTCTACTCCCCTACACACAGTTTACACACCAGGATAGACATGCTCCTCACATCGCCGGCAGTGGTACACAAGATACATAAGATACATGCGTCGGAATATCTGGCTTGCACCTTATCGGACCATTGCCCGTTGCATGAGGACTGGGTTGGGGTCGACCACGCACACGGATTCCCACATGGCGCCTGCAGGTAGAAGCACTATCTGACCCACCCCCCTTCTGTGCTGAACTTGCACAGTGCTTATCCACTTATTTCTTCCTGAATGATAATACAACATCCCACCGCACAACTGAGTGGGATGCCCACAAGGTGGTGGTGTGGGGCCACTGCATGTCTGCCTCGGTGGGGATTTGGTGGGTATTGGTTAGAGAGATGGTGGGGTTGGAGCTCAAGCTGCGAGAAGCAGAGATTGCAGTAGCTGGAAATGAGATGGCAGTGGAAGAGCTGCACTCGTTGAGGGCCAGTCACAGAGAGGCTGATACCAGATTGAGTAAGCATGACTATAGACACTATATGACACGTCAGTATGTGGAGGGAGATAGGGCGGGCCGCTTGCTAGCCTGGCTTGTTTGACAGACTTCTCAGCTCTCGCCCATCGGAGCAATCCCTTTAATCTCAAGGAATATAGTCAATTCTCAAGTGGAAATTAACAATGCCTTTTATACCTACTACCGGTCCTTATACTCGCCCCTTCCTCCTTCACCTGCACAGCAAATGGTTGACTTTTTAATGTCCGCCCCTCCCCCCCCGGGAGATGCTTGCAGACCACGCAAGCGTATGCATTAGATGGCCCAATCTGTATAGAGAAAATTCACCTAGCGCTATCACAGTTGGCCAGTAACAAGGCACCTGGGTCGAATGGCCTGCCAGTGGAGTACTTGACATCCCAAGCTAATCACCTTTTACAGCCATGGCCGTGATCCTCTTGATGTTCGATCATACCGCCCTCTTGTTTTGCTCAATTCAGACTGCAAGTTGTTGGGGAAAATTTTAGCAAACAGACTCCTTCCCTTTTTACCACACCTGATCCATGAGGATCAATCGGGGTTCATACCCGGTAGAAACACCTTCCTAAATATCAGGAGACTACTTTGTATAGTACACAACAACAACCCTGAGTCTCCCCCTGGTGCAGTGGCCCTGTCACTAGATATAGAAAAGGCGTTTGATACGCTGAGCTGGGACTTTCTTATTGACACGCTAGACGCGATGGGATTTGGTGCAGGATACATTAAATGGATCAATACATTGTATGCTAAACCCACGGCTCGCGTCAAAACGGGGCAAATTATCTCTGAGTACTTCCCAATAGGTAGGGGCACCAGACAAGGCTGCCTGCTGTCTCCCCTACTTTTTGCAATAGCCGTGGAATCGCTGGCTGTTAGACTACGCATGCAGGCACATATATGGGGCATCCCGGTACTTAACACACATCATATTATTTCTTTGTACACAGATGACGCCCTGATATATTTACGAGATCATGCTATCTCCATGGTTGGGGTGATGGAGACACTCGACACCTTTGCAACCATCTTTGGCCTGCGGGTCAACTGGTCCAAATCTTGCATTTTCCCTCTTTCCCCTGCACCATTGGAGCTCCGCTCAGCCCTACCACATTATCAACTACCATGGTGCCACTCTACTTTTAAGTATTTGGGTATACAGATATATCATTCTGCAGATGATCTAAGAGAAGGCAACATAGACAGGGTTCTTCGCTCAGTCCGCAGCTCTTTACCACTCTGGGTGGCTCTTCCTTTGTCACCTACGGGACGTGTGGCCATCGTAAAAATGCTCATTCTCCCAAGATTTCTATATTATTTCACAGCACTCCTGATTGTCCTGCCTCGCTCATTCTTCAAGTCCCTGCAGTCAATAATGACTGACTTATTATGGGACAGGGACAGACGTAGAGTAGCGCTGTCCATAACACAATACCCATAGAAGTAGGGAGGACTTGGCATGCACAATCTCAAACTGTATAATGTGGCCGCCCAATTGCAGTGGCCCGCCTCATGGCTTGGTGAGACCCCCTTAGCAGAACTTAGAGTGATCATGAAAACACTAGCGTCGCTTTCGGTGCTAACTTGGCTGTTAGACGGATCATGCCGTTCACCACATGGCTCCATTTTACTAGATGTTGCCAAATCGTGCTTGCAGCGATATGTCCATGGTAGAGGCTCCCTGATGCCATATTCTCCTTTGCTCCCATTGACACAACTACCTAGGGCCCAAGCTCTGACAGAGCATCATGACATGCGCGGAGTGGGTCTGGCGAACACAGGAAAGTTCTAGTTGGGCTTCACACTGAGGTCTTTTGGTGAGCTTATGGAGACCGCAGGGATTCATGCCGGCACCTTCCTAACATACTGCACAATCAAACACTTGCTGGGTGTCACGTGGGAACAGGGTAGTGCTAAACCGCAAGAATCACCACTACTTACACTGATCCTCTGAGTTGGAAGTACCAGGTGGCTCAATATCAAGATTATACTCGACACTATTAGCTAGAATTTGCCCCGAACTGACGTGCTCTAAAGCCAGATGGGATGAGGTACTCCCTTCCTCCCTGTCTCAAAATGCCTGGATGGCGGCACTATCTGCTGTCAAAAATGTCTCTCGCAACACTAGACTCCGCTACACTCAGTTTAATTATGTGCATTACTCTTATTTGTCCCCATCCCGCATAAAACAGATATACCCTGTACCCGCTATGTCCCAGATGCGCGCAGTCATCAGCAGATTTCTACCATATGGTGTGGAAATGCACCCCATTAGCCACAGCCTGGCAACGTATCACTGACACTATAGCCGATATCACTGATCATACTCTGAATATGGAACCTGAGTCTTGTCTGCTAGGTCTGCGCCTCCGTTCCAAAGGGGACAAACAGCTACACAGATTTATCGACCTGGCCTTTATAGTGTTTAAGCTGTCGCCAGCGACTCATTGGAAGGCTCCACACGCTCCGGGGTATGCCAATTGGCTGCGCGACCTGCTACAATGCTCTCACGCGGAGGCTCAAACACTACGCCAATTACAATACAGAGGGCTGGCCCAGGGAGGCTCTGAAATATGGTACGCTTTTGTTGTTAGTATGGAAGCTAAGAACGGCACACACACACCTTAAGTCTTATGAGTATCACATGGTATTGAATAGACAAATAGTCCCCTCCTACCCTTGGGTCACTTGCGCCTCGTCGGGGGTAACCTGCATGTCTTACCCGCCATACACTATCGGGTAGCAGCAGATACCGCGCACGTAGGACACTAATTAAGATATTGCCTGCTCGTAAAAGGACCAGCCACGTCAAGGCTAGAACCGCCGCCGACTGACAAACTTCCCCAATATATCTAGGAATACGAAATTAGTAACTAATGTGTCCCCAGTACATAAATAAATACATTATTGCGTCCCTTGTACCAGACACGGGTAAATCTCATCACCCCACACGCAATACAACCTCAATAATCGATACTAATGTGGCACAGTTCATTTTTATGTTTTCATAGTACATCTATATGTGTATTGCACTGTATAAGTCTATACATGTGTACATGAATGCCCGTCCTAGTGGGCAACTGTTCTGACAATCTTTACTATGTTCAATAAACAGATTTTTTTTTAAATGAATCATATTGGCAAATCAGAAGCCCATTTACAAGACTTCAAGCAGATTTTATCGAGAAGGCAAATTGCAATGATTTGGAGTACTTCTTAGTAATTATCTGCTTACTTTCTAAATGGGTGGAAGCATTTATTGCAAGGAAAGCAGATAGCCCTTCAGTGGTCAAAGTGTTGTTGAGGGAGTTAATACCGAGATTTGGCCTTCCAACTTCTATTGAGACTGATCGTGGGGAACATTTTAAAAATGAAGTATTGAAAATAATCTGCACAGCGTTTTTGGCACTGTCAAGAAAAACTGGTAAACTTCTGTCCTTCACTGGTTTAACATGGCCTTATGCTCTTCCCCTTGTTTTGATGAGCATGAGAAATACTCCTGACAGAAAGACTGGCTTATCGTCCAACAAGATTATCATGGGAAGTGTAATGAGGCGTGCATATGTTCCTTCAGATGCACTATTTTCCATAACTGATGACATTGTGCTAGATCATTGTATGGGGCTGGCTGATATGGTGAAATCTGTCTCTCATTAGGTGAATGTGGCAACAGAAGAATCCAAGGATATTGTGTGCCAGAGCTTGAATCCTGGTGACGATCGTAGTCCAAAAGCACGGCCAGAAGGGGGGCTTCGATGAGCCTTAGAATTGGCAATATCAGACAACTCTGACAAATAAAGCTGTGAAATGTGCCATTGTGCCACAGTGGAACTAAGCTGTGCGCACAAAATTAATAAGAGCAGCTGAAGCAGTGGATGACTCAGTTGGTCCAGATACAAGCACACAGAGCCAAGCTGAAAGTCAAGCTCAAGTTCACAGCATGAATCTGGCGGGGATGTGGGGGGATACAAAAATAGAAAAAATTGAAGCTGGTGAAGATAGTGAGCAAAGTAACACCAAAGGGGTGAAGTTTCAAGTTAGTAAAAGCACTGACAAAGAAAATGAAATTCCTGAAATCCAGTTTCAAAACAGCGACAAAGGGATAAGTGGTAGCAAGAACAATTAGTCTCTGACCCAAGCAATGAGAAGTTGCAGTTGAAGATCAAAGTTACAAAGACTTACAAGAAATAATACTTTCACTATGAACAGAACAGACAAAGACAAAGCTGATCAAGTTTCAAGTTCGAGTTTGCATCTGACCTCAAGCCAAAGTTTTTTGTAGAGTAAAGAAATGCTGACAGACTGTTGCTGAGAGAGAAATTGAGGAAGATATTCCAAGGAAGAGAACTTTCAAAAGAAAACAATGTAAGCCAGAGGCGTGGCCTGAGAGACAAACAGATTTTGAAACTAGTGGATGTGACTCACCAGTTGCCAAAAGATCAATGAGAAAGAGGGTTTCAAACTGAAAATACGACTCACCTGAATAGATGTATTTAGCTACAGTTTCAGAAGAAGAAGAAGATGATGAATCTGTGTTGGATGATTCTTCATTAGTGAAGCAATAGTACAAGTTTTAGAATGAATCAGAGACTGCTTTTAAAGCAGAAATAGAGTCACTTTGAATTTAATAAAAATACTTTCTAAAATATTGAGACTGCTATCGAACAAAAAGAACTGAAATCTGAAATTAAATTTTAAAATAGGCTGTGAATGGGAAATTGAAAATACCATTTTTGCTTTTTGTGTTTTTAATATTATTTTAATAAAATAAGAAGAAAAGATGAAAAGGTAGTTTGAAAACAAATTTGGGATTCCTACCAAAATAGGAGTTTTTTCTCAATAGAAAATGGAATACAATGCTGTGAAATTGCAGGGCTAGAGTTACTAATAATAGTAGTTTTAGAGGAACTGTTCTGTTGCTTGCTGGCTACTGTGGGATATGATTCAGGTCATTTTCGTAATACGAATTTTGTAAAGAATTCAGCTAAAACATGATATGTGCGTAGAGGACAATGAGCAGATTTAAGGATAATGTATATACTAAAATAATTAGAGAATATGTAGAGATAGTGAAAGTCGGTGGGTGTTACATGTGCACCTACATTCCTGCTTCAGCTGGGGAGGGTTCTACTTACGTTCATCTTTCCATTATAAACTAATTGGAGGTCATTACAACCCTGGCGGACGGTGTTAAAGCGGCGGTAAGACCGCAAACAGGCCGGCGGAAAAAAAAAGGGAATTATGACCGTGGCGGAAACCGCCAACAAAGACAGCCACTTTAACAATCCGACCGCCACGGCGGTACAGACAAGCAGCGCGGCGGTCACCGCCAACAGACAGGCGGGAGACAAAGTACCGCCCACAGTATCACAACCTACCAATTCGACACTTTTTCCGGGGCGGATTCACCGTGGATAAAAACACGGCAGAAACAGCCATTTCAAAGGGAAAACGCTCACCTCAACACACTCCACGAGGAAGGAGGGCACCATGGAGCCGGAACTCCAAATACTCCCTGTGATAGTCTTCCTGCTCCTCTACGATCATCAGCAACGCCGGCGCCGAAGACAACGGTGAGTACTGCACCTACGACATAGGGGAGGGGGGAGGCAAAAGTCAGGGACACACACACGCAACAGCCCCACCCCCACCCCGACCCTCACCCACTACAACACACACACCAATGCATATCCAAACATCACAGTAACAACCCCCAACCCCCCGGAAGAATGCAAAGACAAAAGGAAATGAATTCAACCATTGTAATTTTATCAAAATACAGTAAGCTAATATATACAGATATATATATACATTCAACAAAATATACATCACGATTAGTAGTGCAGGTATGCACCATTCAATGTCCGTGGACCACTGGGCCCAAAATGCATGGGCGAGGCCCACATCAGATACCTGACCAGAAACGGAGAGAACACTGCTGGGGCATCAGATCGAAATACAACAGGCTCCTCAGGGGGAAGGGAAGGGAGGCACCTCAGCCATATGACAGCACCACGCCAGATCCACGACGGGGCTCCATGCCCATTGATGTATCCTGGGGAGTGCAAAGTCACAGTCTCTCAAGTCTCTACAGTGGGTGGGTTGCCCACTGTACCATCCTGGGGAGTGCAAAGCCACAGTCTCACAAGTCTTTTCAGTGGGTGGTTTGCCCACTGCTTTATCCTGGGGAGTGCAAAGCCACAGTCTCTAAAGTCTCTACAGTGGGTGGGTTGCCCACTGTACCATCCTGGGGAGTGCAAAGCCACAGTCTCACAAGTCTTTTCAGTGGGTGGTTTGCCCACTGATTTATCCTGGGGAGTGCAAGGCCACAGTCTCTCAAGTCTCTATAGTGGGTGGGTTGCCCACTGTACCATCCTGGGGAGTGCAAAGCCACAGTCTCTCAAGTCATTTAAGTGGGTGGTTTGCCCACTGTACCATTCTGGGGAGTGCAAAGCCACAGTCTCACAAGTCTTTTCAGTGGGTGGTTTGCCCACTGTACCATCCTGGGGAGTGCAAAGCCACAGTCTCACAAGTCTTTTCAGTGGGTGGTTTGCCCACTGCTTTATCCTGGGGAGTGCAAAACCACAGTCTCTCAAGTCTCTACAGTGGGTGGTTTGCCCACTGTACCAGCCTGGGGAGTGCAAAGCCACAGTCCCTCAAGTGGATTCTGTTCTCCACTGGTTCTGGAGGGGGACTGGTGCCCAGAGTGCTTTATCCTGTTAAGGACTGAGGTAGTGGATTCGGTTCTCCACTGGTTCTGGAGGGGGACTGGTGCCCAGAGTGCTTCATCCTGTTAAGGACTGAGGTAGTGGATGCTGTTCTCCACTGGTTCTGGAGGGGGACTGGTGCCCAGAGTGCATCACTCTCCCAGTGACGGTCCCAGTTCCGTCACTGCCCCTGCCGCACATGGGCTACCGGTGATTGACTTGGCGGTGCTTGCCCTGTTCAGCGGTGCTTGCCATGGCGGTCTTTGCCCTGTTCAGCGGTGCTTGCCCTGTTCAGCGGTGCTTGCCATGGCGGTCTTTGCCCTGTTCAGCGGTGCTTGACTTTGCAGTTTCTGACCTGTTCAGCGGTGTTTGCCATGGCGGTCTTTGCCCTGTTCAGCGGTGCTTGCCCTGTTCAGCGGTGCTTGCCCTGTTCAGCGGTGCTTGACTTTGCTGTCTCTGAACTGTGCAGCGGTGTTTGCCATGGCGGTCCCTCATTGCCCAGCGGGGCTGTGGCTGCCGGGGCCCTCCTGGGCACTGACTCTGGCGGTGGTCTCCTGAGCAGTGATGATGGGACTGCCCTCCTGGGCACTGACTCTGGCGGTGGTCTCCTGACCAGTGACAATGGGACTGCCCTCCTGGGCACTGACTCTGGCGGTGGTCTCCTGGCCAGTGACGATCGGGCTGGCGGTGGCCTCCTGGGCAGTGGGATGATGGCGGCTTTCTCCGCCGTGCTGCTCTTCCCAGACTTTGGCGCTTTCTTCTGCCCCTTCCCCACCTTGGGAGGAGTCACAGCTGAGTCGACACTCCCCCCGGGACCCTTGTGAGCGGCTTTGCCGGCTGGAGGCTTCCCCCTATCCCGTCGGGCACTGTCCAACTTCTGGTGCTTCACAGGGGGGGGGGACTGGCTGCTGTGCTTTGGCTCCATGTCACACTGGCTGCCCTGGTGCCTGGTGCACTCCACATACCTCTAACGGGCACCACTGGTACCGTAGAGTTTTTGTCTGAGGTGCTAGTACGGGACCTATGAATTGGAGGGGGGGTGGTGGGAAAGAGGTCAACGTTGCTCAGGAAAGGTTTCTGACGAACACTGGGACGGGTAGCTGGAGGGGGTCTGGGAGTGGAGGAAGAGGAGTTGGTTGTAGGAGGTGTAACTTTTGATGATTTGGGTGCAGGTGCATGTTCTGGAGGCTGTCGTGAGGTGGATGGATGTTGGGTGTGTGTGTGCCCGAGTTTGTGTACTTTGGGAGGGGGCGTCACAGACACACTGGGAGAGGACACAGGGGACGTGTAAATGGTAGTGGGGGTGGTGAGTGCAGGTGAGCGGGGTGTGTTGGTGGGTGTTCTGGTGCGAGTCCTAGTGGCTGTAGTGGTAGTGCATGCAGGTGAGAGTGTAGGCAAGACTGGGAGGGAGGAGGGAGACGACGACGAGGGGGACACAGTGGAGGCAGTGGATGTTGCTGTGTCTGTATGTGGGTGATGCTTGTGTGAGTGCCTGTGGGATGTGTGGTGCCTATGTTTGCCTGAGCTTCCCTTGTTTGTTGACGTGTGTGCAGGCTGGTCTGATGGTGTGCTTGGGATAGGCAGAGGTACAGGGGACTGGGTCTGGGTGGAGGAAGTTGGAGGGGGGAGGCTAGACACAGGAACAATGGCTGCCATCAGTGCTGAGGCCAGAGATTGCAGGGTTCGATGATGGGCAGCCTGACCAGAATGAATGCCCTCCAGGAATGCATTAGTGTGTTGCAACTCCCTTTCTACACCCTGGATGGCATTCACAATGGTAGACTGCCCAACAGTGAGTGACCTGAGGAGGTCAATGGCCTCCTCACTGAGGGCAGCAGAGGTGACAGGGGCAGGGGCTGAGGTGCCTGGGGCGAAGGTGATGCCCACCCTCCTGGGTGAGCGGGCACGGGGCGAAGGCTGAGGGGCTTCTGGGAGGGCGGTGCTGGTATAGGGGGTGGCGGCTGTACCTGTAGAAGTGGGCGGCACAGATGTTGCCGCCACCACAAGGGAGCTCCCATCGGAGGACGAGTCCGTGTCGCTGGTTGCTGATCGGGTGACCGCCGTGAAGCTCCCCTCGCCCTCCGTCCCACTGGTGTATTCAGAGTCCGTGGTGTGGCCCTCCATGGCCATGTGGGATGCAGCCCCCTCGTGCTCCGGTGCCACTGTACCTCCGCCTGATGATGCTGATGCACAAAAGAACAGGGAGAGCACAAAAAGGGGGGGGGACGACAGAAGAAAGACAGGTTGAGTGCATGGCTTACCGCTACCGTTGGCGGACAATACAGACACAGCAGCCCCCTGCACTACGCGGCGCTGTTGGGCTCTACAGATGCAGTTCCTGGGATATGGCCTACATGGCAATGGTGGACATCTGCACACATAGATGACACAGGGGCATGTATACCTGTACTTGGCACTCTACAGAGGTGGGGTGGAGTGGCACATGGCCTGCATTACAGAGGGGCCTAGCCTACGGAACTCGCCCTGGCCTAGGGAAACCCACAGCCCTCCTCCCCCACCCAGACCCCTGCATTGCGCGCAAAGTCAGCAGAATGATGTTTGACTCACCCCCTTGTGTCTGCTGTGATGCCCTCAAGCGCCCATCCAACTCCGGGTAGGCCACCGCCAGGATCCGGAACATCAGGGGGGTCATGGTGCGACGGGCACCCCTCCCACTTTGGGAGGCCATCCCCAGCTGAGCCTCCGCCGTCTTCTTGCTCCAGCAGCGAATGTCCTCCCATCTTTTACGGCAGTGGGTGCTCCGTCTCTGGTGGACCCCCAGGCGTCCTTGGCGATGGCACGCCAAATATCCTTCTTCTGGTGGGCGCTGACCTACATGACATGTACAGGGGAAGAAGAGAAGTAATTACCAACTGCACCGTCGAAGTGAGTGGCCCACATCCCTGCCCTTGCCATGTGGCACATGCATTCACAGTCCTTCATGCTCGCAGAACTCTGCCCCCTTCCTTCTTACAACCAGCCCTCTCCACCCAGGCATAGCCCATACAACTTGCACCCTATGTACTCACCTGTTGGTCTGGAGGACTGTAGAGTAGCGTGTACTGGGGGAGGACCCCGTCCACGAGCTTCTCCAACTCCTGTGCAGTGAAGGCAGGGGCCCTTTCCCCAGACGCACATGGCATTGTCTCTTCCAGACCAAGGTCACAGCAGCACTTGCAGTATAGGTCCTCTCCTGTCGAAGATCAGGTATCGAGTGATTGAACAGCTAGAAAATGGCAGTGACGTCCGGAGCGGTGACGTCCGCGGCGGTGCGTATCATCACCGCCGGCGCACTTCGTCATTGGTTCCTGGGACCCATAGGGTCCAATGTTAACCAATGCAGCATTGCGCTGCGGTCTTCGACCGCCTACCGCAACGGTGTACAACGCCAGCGCAGTTACCTCACATCCAATTGTCCCAGTTTAGAGGTCAGGCAGCCGCCATTTCAGGGGCCCACATGGCTTCATTTTCAACTGCGTCACACATACCTAGGCCTGGACTCAACACACTTACAGACAACTTTTTGGATTATGTTTCGTGTTCTGTGTAGCTTTGGGTACATACCTCTAAGTAGCTTGACTCTGTGGTCGCTTTTGTCCTTCCTAGGCACTGTCAGCTGGGACATGTGAGGAGATGGCGGAATCCTCCGGTGTACCGACCGCTGGTGGACCTGTTGACAATGGAGGAGCGACATTTAATCATCACCTACAGGTTTGACCGTGCCACAATCCAGGAACTGTGTACCCAGTTGGAGCCAGACCTGATGTCAGCAATCCGCCATCCCACAGGAATCCCCTCTCAAGTGCAGGTGCTATCAGTGCTCCATTTCCTTGCAAGTGGGTCATTTCACACAACAGTGGCCATGGCATCAGGGATGTCCCAGCCTATGTTTTCCAACGTGTTGTCCAGAGTGTTGTCTGCCCTGCTGAAACACATGAGGAGATACATCGTTTTCCTTCAGGTGTAGGATTTGGCTACTGTATGCCCTTGGACATATCCCCAGCATCATAGGTGCCATTGATGTGACCCATGTAGCTCTGGTTCCACCCCACAGGAGTAAACAGGTGTACAGGAACCGGAAGAGTTATCATTCGATGAATGTACAAATGGTATGTTTGGCAGACCAGTACATCTCCCAGGTAAATGCTATGTTACCTGGCTCTGTGCATGACGCCTACATCCTGCGGAATAGCAGCATCCCTTATGTGACGGGTCAACTCCAGAGCCACTGTGTGTGGCTATTAGGGGACTCTGGTTACCCCAACCTGTCATGGTTATTGACCCCAGTGAGGAATCCCAGGACCAGGGCAGAAGAACGCTACAACGAGGCCCATGGGCGGACTAGGAGGGTGATCGAACGCACCTTCGGCCTCCTGAAGGCCAGGTTCAGGTGCCTCCATAAGACAGGTGGTTCCCTATTCTACTCACCAAGGAAGGTGTGCCAGATCATCATCGCCTGCTGTATGCTTCCCAATCTTGCTTTGCGACGCCAGGTGCCTTTTCTGCAGGAGGATGGTCCAGATGACGGTGTTGTGGCAGCTGTGGAGCCTGTGGACAGTGATGAGGAGGAAGCAGAGGAAGAAGACATTGACAACAGGGACTCAGTCATACAGCAATATTTCCAGTGACACACAGGTGAGAACACTTTCTTGACTACTACAAGTACTTTCACACTTCTACCTCTATCCTGTCTGTCAATTTCAACCAGTATTTGGTAACTGAGTTGTATCGGTTTCACAGGTGTGGTTACCAACGTGTGTCATCTGCTTGCATCCTTCATGGACTTGTGATGTGTGACATAGGTATGTTGACATTACTATTGAGAACGGATTTTGTCACTGTCATGGCTAATACACATTTTCAAAATCACGGACTGACTCCAGATTGTTTTGTTCTTCAAGGGTGTTTATTGAAGTGCTAATTATTGGAGGGGGTGGTAAAATGGTGAGGGGTGATAGTGGGGGAATGTCCATGGCAGAGTCCAGTCTATTAGTCTCACAGGTGCATTGCCCATATGGGCATAGGAAGTGGAGCTGGGGCAGTTCCAATATGGACAGGGTTACAAAGTGGGACAGTGGGATGACAATCAGGGTGGTCTCATTTCTTGGCGGGGGTCTTGCCATCGTGCTCTGTCCTGTTCCTGGATCTCAGGGACCGCTTGCGGGGTGGTTCTCCGTCTGCAGGGGATGGGGTGCTGGTGTGGTGGTCCTGTAGCGGGGCGTCCTGTCCACTAGCGCCGGCGGAGGTGGTGGGCAGTTCATCGTCCATGCTAGTGTCAGAGGCCCCTTGGAGTGCCACGGTGTCCCTCATGGTGTTCTGTATGTCCTTCAGCACCCCTACGATGGTGCCCAGGGCGGAGCTGATGGTTCTGAGTTCCTCCCTGAACCCCAAATACTGTTCCTCCTGCAGGCGCTGGGTCTCCTGAAACTTGGCCAGGACCGTAGCCATCGTCTCCTCGGAGTGGTGGTATGCTCCCATGATGGAGGAGAGGGCCTCGTGCAGAGTGGGTTCCCTTGGCCTGTCCGCCCCCTGTCGCACAGCAGCCCTCCCAGTTCCCCTGTGTTCCTGGGCATCCATCCCCTGGACCATGTGCCCACTAACACTGTCCCCAGGTCCCTGTTGTTATTGGGGTGGTGGGTTATCCTGGGTTACCTGTTGTGGTGGACACACAGCTGATTGACGTGTCCTGGGGATGGAGGTATGGGCCCGCTGGGTGGGTGCTGTGCTGGTGTTACCAGAGGGTGGAAGGTCTGTGTTGGGCTGTGCCTGTGCAAGGGGAACCGACTGTCCCGAGGCCCACGATGGTCCGGGCTGGTCATCCGGATCCAGTTGGCCAGACCTGCTGTCATCACTGTGGGCCTCTTCTGTGGGTGGAGTAGAGATGTCTGGACCCTCCTGTCTGGTGACGTTAGGTAGTGGTCCTGCAGGGGTGTAAAATCATGATTATTGCATCTGTGTGTGTCATGGTGTGCAATGGGTGGGTGAGCGTGTACCCCAGTGCTAGCATTCCGGTGTGGGGGCTTGTGTGATGATGGTTGGGGGGGTGTTATGGGTATGTGCAGTGGGCATGCTTTAGTGAGGGGTGTCCATGCTTTGTTGTGTCATGCAGGGCTTGGTGTTGGGATGGGTGGTTTGTGTTATTAGTACATTAGTGAGGAGTTGGAGTGATAGGGGAGGGGGTGAGGGTGGAGGTGTGTGATAGCATGCAGGTAGGGTGGGGGATATGATAGTTAAGATTTGACTTACCAGTGTCCATTCCTCCACTGACTCCTCCGAGGCCCTCAGGATGCATAATGGTCACAACCTGCTCCTCCCATGTTGTTAGTTGTGGGGGAGGAGGTGGGGGTCCGCCGCCAGTCTGCTGTACCGCAATGTTGTGCCTGGAGACCACAGAACGCACCTTCCCTCGTAGGTCGTTCCACCTCTTCCTGATGTCGTCCCGATTTCTTGGGTGCTGTCCCACTGCGTTGACCCTGTCGACTATCCTTCGCCATAGC
Organism: Pleurodeles waltl; assembly: GCF_031143425.1. Classification (NCBI taxonomy): domain Eukaryota; kingdom Metazoa; phylum Chordata; class Amphibia; order Caudata; family Salamandridae; genus Pleurodeles; species Pleurodeles waltl. The sequence continues at coordinate 471,886,110 of NC_090450.1, forward strand.
TCCATCTTCCTAGCTATGGAGGTGTGCTGCACCTGTGCTCCAAATAGCTGTGGCTCTACCCGTACGATTTCCTCCACCATGACCCTGAGCTACTCCTCGGAGAACTTGGGGTGTCTTTGTCGTGCCATGGGGTGGTATAGGTGATGTGTGGGGTGGTGTATGTGGTGATGAGTGTGGTGATGTGTAGTGGTGTGTGGTGTTTTGTGCGTGGATGTTGTGTGGGTGATGGTGTTGTGTGCCTCTGTGTGGTGGGGTTGTCTATTCTGTGCTCTCTCTCAGGCCTTCGTCAATCAGTTTTTGTCGCAGGGGTTTGTGGGTGATGTGGGTGTGTGTTTTATATTGTATTGGGTGTGTGGGGGTGGTGTTTGTATGTGTATCAGGTTTGTGTAATTCGAATTGTCCAATGTGGCGGTGTTTTGGAGATGTGTGTGTATTTTGGGCGTGGCGGTGTGTACCGCCAATGGAATACCGCGGTTGAAAGACCGCCGCGTGGATTCGTGGGTCGTGATAGCATGGGGGTGTTTCTGTTGGCGTGACGGTGGAGGTTTTGTTTTCGCCAGTTTATCACTGACCTTTGGTGTGGCGGACTTGTGTGGGTGTCTGAATTTCGGCAGATTCCGAGATGTGGGTCATAATAGCTGTGACGGATTTCCGCGGCCGCGGCGGTGTATTGGCGGTCTTCTGCACGGCGGTAAGTGGCTTTTACCGCCAATGTTGTAATGACCCCCTTTGTTTTGTAAAATATATAAGTTGGGATTTTTAATCAAAATTAATCACTTTTTTCCTTATTTGACTGATTTCAATGTGTCTTTAAAGGATTTAACCCTTATAGTAAATAATACAGAAATTAATTATGTCTAATTTTTGGGAGTGGTTGCCCAAAACAAGAATGATACTAACACTCTTTAAGGTTATCTATGTCTTTTGAGTAGAGAAGAGTATCATTTCATTTAAGAATACGAGAGAGGAGTAAACATTGTAAGAAACTGGGAAGAACTAAAGTTTGCAATAGAACAAATGAAAGGAGACCAATATAGATAAACAGATTTACATCCTGGATTCATCTGTAGGGGTGTCAATGAATGATGTGCATATTAGGCGTTTGTCTGCCATTGTAGCTAGGCCGGCATTAGATATAGCAGCATCATTTAAACTAGTAAATGTAAAAATGGTAGCTGTTAGAGCTATGGTTTTGCAACATCATCTTGCATTAAATATTCTCTTGGCAAAAGAGGGCAGAGTCTGTAAGGTGATAACAGCCAAGAGGTATTGTGCTTTCATACTTGACAATAGTTGAGCTATTGATTCTTGTATCACTGATCTAACTAATCTTTCCCATGAGATTAATTCTCTTGAAGAACCTGGGTTATGGGAAACTGCAGGTTCATGATTTAGTCAGCTAGGGAACAGATTTAGTAAGATTGAAGAAGGACTAGGAAATGTAAGTGTAAATGCTTTTAGGCTATATTAACTCTAGTACTAAGCATAATGTATGCAATTTTTCTGTTTCTTTTACTAACATTTTCTGAGTGTATGATTAGTAGATATGAAAACCAAAGATAAAGGAGAAAAAAGACTGAACAAAAGGAAAAATAAATGGAAATGGAATTAGAGAGTCTCAAGGACCATGGGCCACATGTAATAATGGGAAAATTTGCAAGTTCCAATTTGCGAATCAATGTGAATTACAAATAGGAATGTGCAAATCCCCTGGACGTACGATGAGAGGCCTCAAATTGCGAGCCAGTAGTAAGTCACATCGCAATTTGAGGATTTGCAAAAACGCAATTACCTAAATTTGCGAATGGCGTTACAAATGACCATTTGTGTTGCACATTGCAAACGGCACCGCAAAATAGAAAAAAAAACTTCTTAATCATGGGTAATCCCTCTGAACCAGGAAGTGCCTCACAGAACCTGCCTGGAGATCAGCCTGTGTGGAGGAGGAGTGCAGCTGCCATTCACACCACAGGTCTTAAAATCCCAAGGGAGCCCAAGCAGCAGCAATGACAAGTCAGACCACAGAAAAAACACCTGGAGGAAGAAAAAGAAAACTTAAGATCTCTGAAAAGGAGTTGTTGATACTCACAGAGGAGTGCTGTAAGAACCATGATGTCCTATTTGGGAGGGCATCAATAACATATCCATGGTCACAGAAAAAGAAGATCTGGTAGGAAATCCAAGCCAAAATAAGTGCCATTAGAGTCACACTCAGCTCCATTGATGAAATCCCCAAGAGGTGGTATGATCTCAGGTCACGTACAAAAGAAAGGGTGGCTCAGCCACTCACAGAATCCTGGGGAACTGGCAGCGACCCCCAACAGTACCACAACCCACTGTACTTGAGACCATGGTAGAGACCACAGTGGAGTTGGAGGCTGTTGTGGGCACTGGAAACATCAACCGTTCTGCCACAGGAACATCACAAAGTGTACAGTATTTACTTTGTCACAACTCAGACCCCACAGCTATGTCCAAATTCCAGTGGTCCAGCAGCATGTATCATACATTTGTTTACCAAATGTAAAGTATGTAACCATCACAGTGCATTATGGGTAATATAGTCAAAGAAGTCAGCTTAGGAGTCATATGCACATTTATTGCAGTAGACATCAGAAAGGTAACTAAAATGTATCGCTTTTGTCCCACAGATCCCCCTGAGGTACAGAGTGAGGATGCAAATGTTGAGGGAATGGATGATGCCAACATGGCAGCAAAGGAACCAATCCCCATATACAGCACCACCGCACCACACTGTTGCATGATGTCAATGTCACCAGAGCCTGCAGCAATGGATGACAATGCGGTCCAGCTGCCACCAAGTCCAATCCCAAAGTCAACTGTGAGTCAAAACCAGCGTCTTTCAGTGCGTGGGCACAGGAGGCTTCATGAGTCACATAATGCTGTTGAAGATGATGACAATGCACAGGTGCTTGTTGTTTTAGAGGCATCCCTGCTCCAAAGTCAATGCCTGAAAAACAAGCATTTAAAAATATTCAGCAAGAATATTCAAAGCATGTGGCAGAACATGTCTGTTGGCTTCAATAACATCGGGACACAATTAGCAACACTGAACACCAATGTAGTGAGCCTGACCACTACCATTCAGGAATTGTGCCAGCAAATGAGGGCTGACTGAGCCCATTATAGGCATCAGGATCGTAGAGCTGCTGCTAGAATTGATTGGCAAAGTAGTTCCATAGGCAGATTGGCCACTTATACTACCAGTCTCTCCAGGAGAACCGTCGCATTGCAGGTGGACATCTTATACTTTAACAGTACTGTTTCCAGGGTCCTAGGACAGATCACTGCTGCTGTTGAACTTCTACAGATGTCATATATTGCAAAAGCCACAGGAGATGCTCCTCCAGATAATGAGGAAAATTCCAGTGTGATCAGCGTATCTGTTACTGACGCCCGGGCTTGTGTCTCAGTAGCAGCAGTATCCCTGTTGATGATCATGCTGGGACAGGGCATGTTGGACGTAGCCGCACAAAGCAGTAATGCACACTTATCTGTAGCTTGACACTAACACATGGGTATTATTTGTTTGGTGGTGTAACCAACACTATTTTGTAGTTCACTTACCACTTAGGAATCATATACTTCAGAATCACATGGCAAAAAGAGTAGCCTGACATTAAAGCTTGCTTTAGTTACAAAAGCTGGGTTCACTTGCATCATTTATGTGAATGCAGTGTTACCCAAAACATACCTAGCAAAGTAATGAGTTGCTATGTGATCCAGTCGGTGTCTCCCCTCCATTGCTATTGTCCAGTCCCCAGGCTTTAGTAGTAGTACTTTAGGTTAATGATCTTCTGAGTTTGTGTGCTCCAAATTGACGTGTAGCCTGTGACTGGTTGCTATGTTATGTAGGGTGGCACAGGCTGCCACAATTGTGCATGAAACGTCTGGGGCATACTGGAGTGCACCTCCACTTTTGCTAGGGCACCAGAATCTGGATTTGAGCATCTAGTGGGGCGATGGGCACTGTCATATTGCCTCTCATTGTGGTGTGCGGGGCTAGGTATGGGATCAAGATCCAAGACCCTAATGCAGAAGCACTGTAATGCTAAAGATAAGCTTTAGCATGGCAGTACCTGCTGTTAGATAGACATATACAAGCGATTTATGTTAAGGCATCATATCACCTAGTAAATATCCATCTTTAAACTCCCCACATTCCAGGCGTTGGTATACACTCCAGTGCCAGTAGATGTATGCGTCATGGGTCCTCCCTGGGTATTGCTATTCCTCCATTGCTATTGTCCGGTCCCCAGGCTTTAGTAGTAGTACTTTAGGTTAATGATCTTCTGAGTTTGTGTCCTCCAAATTGACGTGTAGCCTGTGTCTGGTTGCTATGTTTTGTAGGGTGGCACAGGCTGCCACAATTGTGCATGAAACATCTGGGGCATACTGGAGTGCTCCTCCACTTTTGCGAGGGCACCAGAATCTGGATTTGAGCATCTAGTGGGGCGATGGGCACTGTCATATTGTCTCTCATTGTGGTGTGCGGGGGTTAGGTACGGGGTCAAGATCCAAGGCCCTAATGCAGAAGCAATGTCATGCTAAAGATAAGCTTTAGCATGGTAGTACCTGCTATTAGATAGACACATACAAGCGATTTATGTTAAGGCATCATATCACCTAGTAAATATCCATCTTTAAACTCCCCACATTCCAGGGGTTAGTATACGCTTCTGTGCCTGAAGATGTATGCGTCATGGGTCCTCCCTGGGTATTTGGCCACTGTATCTTTGATGCCATTATGGGCATCACATATCACTTGGATGTTGAGAGAATGGGTATTTTTCCTGTTTCAGAATAGGTATTCGAGAAGTGACGGAGGACAAATAAGAACATTTGTCTGATCTACACACCCTAAAACATGGGTAATGTTGGCAATCCTTTAAAAGTTGGCTTTTGTGTTGTGTATTTCTGTTGCATTCCTAGGGAAGTATATGTAATTGTTCATGTGGATGAGTATGGGATCTAGAAACTGGTTAAATAAACGTGACAGTGCACTTTGGGACACCCCACCGGCAACTGCAATTACCCCCTGGTAGCTAACCGATGCCAAAAGGTGCAGTGAGCACAACACCTACACATGCGTTGGGATGGAGTTACTGCGTAGAGTGCTGCTTTCCATGGGGCTTTAACATAGCCATCAAACCCAGGATCAAAGCACTACTCAGACTGTATTTCTCATATTTTTCCTCCTCTATCTGCTGGAAAATGGGTAGCATGACTCTGAAAATTCACTTCTGTACCCTTCTACTCCTCCACTACTGGACAGCCAGGTATCACCTTCTCATAACAATCACATAAAGTGGAGCCATTGTGTAATCCCCTCATTCATTCTGTACCTCCTTTTATACTTTGCACAGATTTACCACCTCATTAGAATCAGTGTAAACTCGCATGAGCAAACTGGTGCTTTTTGCGACTAGTCTCAATTTGTGACAGCCTCTGACATATGGTTTGCGACTCGCAAATAATGATTCAGTATTTGTGAGTTGCAAAAAGCAATTGCTATTGTTACCGACTTGCAATTTGGTTGTATTGCTATTTCTTCCTGCCTACTGGTGTTCGTACATACCGAAACACCACTTTTTGGGTCACAAATAGGGTTGCGACCATTTTACGAGTCACAACATATTAACACATTAGGACCCATGTCTACAACTAGTTGAAGATGGTGGAGGAAAATGTTCAATAAAAAGTAAATATGATGATTGCTGAATAATAAAGTTTACAATGGATTTTAAGTGATTATTTAAAAATAAATAGAAGGTAGAGGTTGTCAAAACCTTTTCTAAGTGTGCAATTGTTGGTAACAAATTATTTTTGAAATCTAATGATTTCTATAATGAATTTAGTTGTAACTGATGAATTATTGTTACACTTGAAAGAATTTTATTTACAGGTTTAGAAGTGTGTTTATTAACATAGATTAGTTATGTCACATTTTTGATGAAACATCATTTTACTAAAATGGATGCTGTTTTGATGCTCTGTTCACCTTGATACTGCCAATTATCCTTCCCAAACAATGTTCCACTGCGTGTCCTCTTTCCCCACAGTCTTCGCAAAGCACAGGACACTATGGCCCTCATCCTGACCTTGGCGGGCGGCGGAGGCCGCCCGCCAAAAATCCCGCCGTCAGGTTACCGTTCCGCGGTCGAAAGACCGTGGCGGTAATTCTGACATTCCCGCTGGGCTGGCGGGCGGCCGCCTTCAGGCCGCCCGCCAGCCCAGCGGGAAAGAGGCTTCCACGATGAAGCCGGCTCGGAATCGAGCCGGCGGAGTGGAAGCTGTGCGACGGGTGCAGTTGCACCCGTCGCGTATTTCACTGTCTGCGCAGCAGACAGTGAAATACATTTAGGGGCCCTCTTACGGGGGCCCCTGCAGTGCCCATGCCAGTGGCATGGGCACTGCAGGGGCCCCCAGGGGCCCCGCGACCCCCCCTACCGCCATCCGGTACTGGATGGCGGTAGGGGGGGTCGGAATCCCCTCGGCGCCGCCTTGGAGGATTCCAAGGGGCAGCGGAAAACCGGCGGGAGACCGCCGGTTTTCCTGCACTGACCGCGGCCAAAGCGCCGCGGTCAGAATGCCCTGCGGGGCACCGCCGGTCTGTCGGCGGTGCTCCCGGCGACCCTGGCCCCGGCGGTCTAAGACCGCCGGGGTTAGAATCACCCCCTATGACACAATTGGTTATTTTTCCTTAAAGAGCATGTATTATAAATGAAACTTTCTTCATGTACCTAATTTAACTCTCTGAAGGAGGACACGTCCACGGGAAGCTCCAATGCAGACTTGCTAGCACCCTTGTGTTTGAGCCTTTGCTTGAAACTGTTTCATATTGTGTTGTGCATCTCTTTATTGTATTGTTGCTGTGGAAGCTAAAGGAATATTTCCTCTTCCTTAGAAATGGATTAATGTTATAAATATTTTTGAGACAGTCACCATTCTGATTTTCCCAATATGTGTTATTACTAGTCATGCCAAGCTGAATTGCAGTTTTTGCTTATTATTATTATTGGTAAACAAATGTATTAAAAACCCTGGTTTCGTGGGAGAGTCAGGGACGTGTTGTCTTCCTCACAGGATTCTGTCTATTTAGTGAGAGCCATTCCTTGTTTACCTAGAAATGCTATTGGAGTTCATTCTGAATCTGACAAATAGAATTTAGATGACTTCCTTTCCTACTAGGGTCTAATTTTTCTCATGGTTTTTGTTGTTTATTGGGACTTAGAATGATACTGACTTCTTACTATGTACTCTGTATCTAAGCTTTCATGGCATATATGTTTGTTTTTCTCTGTATTGCCTATTTTGCGATTTTGTAATAAAGCCCTTTATCTTTTTATTTATCCAGAACTCAGTTAATGAGTGATGTCAGACACTTCTTTAGTGCTCTGCTAAATTGATTTGTGGATCAGATGCCGAGGACAGTGGTGACTCTTACTGCAATATCAAGGGTCCAGGACCAGACAGACAAAGGTAGATTTGGGGTGATTAAAATATTGGGGTGCAGTCAAATATTGGAGCTCGGCTCGCACAGAAACATATGTCATAGTGCCACTTACCAGACTTGTGAACTACAAAATCAAATGTAGCTCCTAACTTTCTGTCTTGCTTCGTGTAGGCAATTAAGGGCTAATCATCTCAGTAGATTAGAGAAGTGAGAAAAAAGATACCAGTATCTCAGTTCTAATGGGCTAACAGCATTCTAGAAAAACATTATTTACCAGAACAATACAAGCAGCAGCAACTGGAAGTGTCTAGAGAGACATTAACAAAGAAAACACTATGGCCCACATTACAACCCTGGCAGTCGGTGATAAAGCAGCGGTAATACCGCCAACAGGCTGGCGGTAAATACCGCTAAATTATGACCATGGTGAAAAGAGCTCAGACAGACAGCCACTTTACCACACTGACCGCCAGGGTGGAATCGACAGGCACCACAGCGGTAGCCGCCAACAGCCAGGCGGAAATCAATGTTCCGCTCACTGTATTATGAGACAGGAAACAGCCACCTTTTTCGGGGCGGTACCAACGACAGCAAAAGCTTGGCGGAGACACTGCACGGAAGGGAAACGACTCACCATTGGAGACACAAGGAAGAACCACGCCGCCATGGAGCCCGAACTGCAGATCTTCCCAATGCTTTTCTACACCCTGCTCCACCACAAACATAAACAACGGTGAAGACGACCACGGTGAGTACAGCCACCTAGCACACAGGGGAGAGGGGGTAGGAAAAAGAGAGTGACACACCCCCACGCAACACACAACACCCCCACCCCCAACACCAGACACACAAGCAGATACAGTAACATAACATATTTACCCCCTACCCCTCAGGAATAATACAAGGACAACAGGAATTGATGAAAGTGAGTGTAATAATATGAATATAGTAGAAATACGAAAATTCTATCTAAAACTATATACATATTTACAAATAAGGGACACTGCTCAGTACTCAATCTGCGTGGGCCACAGGGCCACATTAAAAAGTCCAAGGCCCCACTTGACTCCTGCAACAACAAGGAGAGAACACTGCAGGGGCATCAGTTCGAAAATAGGCAGGCACCTTAGGTGGTGGGGGAACGGGGGGCACCTCAGACGGCAGATGGAACAACACCACTGGTCCTGGAAGGGGCAACATGCCCTGTGCTTGGTCCTGGGGAGTGCAAGGACACAGTCTCTCAAGTGGGTGACTTGCCCACATGCTCTGGAGGGTGCAACATGCCCTGTGCTCTGCCCTGGGGAGTGCAATGCCACAGTCTCTCAAGTTGGTGACTTGCCCACATGCTCTGGTGGGGGCAACATGCCCATTGCTCTGTCCTGGGGAATGCAAGGCCACAGTCTCTCAAGTGGGTGACTTGTCCACATGCTCTGGAGGGGGCAACATGCCCTGTGCTCTTGGTCCGGGGGAGGCTGGAGTTGGTGGGTGGCTTACCCACTGGGTCCGGAGGGGGCATCGTGCCCTGTAATCTTCATCCTGGGGAGGATGGGGTGAGTAGGTGCCATACCCACTAATTCTGGAGGGGGCATCGTGCCCTGTGATATTCATCCTGGGGAGGATGGGGTGAGTGGGTGTCATACCCACTGGTTCTGGAGGGGGCATGGTGCCCTGTGCTTCTGATCCTGGAGAGTGGAAGGTCACAGTCTCTCAGCTGGGTGTGATATCAACATGATTTGCATGGGGCAGGCAGCACAACATCCCATGGAGGCAGGACTATAGATTGTCTGCCGGCGGTGCTAGCTGCTCAGTGGTGGTGCTGCTGGTGGTGGTGGCGGTGGGGGGAGGCTCCTGCCCATCCCCTGTAGCCTCGGACGGCTGCACCACCATGGTTGGTGGTGGGGGCTCAGACTGAGTCCCAGCACCATGCCCCTTGTCCTTTATGCTTGCTGGTGCAGGCCCCTTCCCCTTCCTGGCAGTAGCTGGGGATTCTTCCTTCCCTTTCCTGGCAGCAGCTGGGGATTCCTCCTTCCCTTTCCTGGCAGCAGCTGGTGATTCCTCCTTGCCCTTCCTGGCAGCACTTGGGGCAGGCACCCTTTCCGTGTGGCTGGCTGATGGCCTGGATCCTTTACCACCATGAGTTGCTGTGGAAACTACTAGGCCCGTGGACTTGGTGGCTGAGGTGCTTGCCTGTGTTGTACACACTCTGGCCAGACGTGAAGGACGGGGGGAGTGTTGGGAAGAGGTCAAGTTGGCAAGGAAAAGCTTTCTAGGGACATTAGGGCGGGAAGAGGGAGAAGGTCTGGGAGTGGATGAAGAGGGAGTGGTTGTAGGAGGTGTCAGTCAGCTGTGTTTGGGGGCAGGTGTATGGGCAAGATGCTGTTGTGAGGTGGATGGCTGTTGGGTGTCTGAGTGCTTGTGTTTGTGTACTTTGGGAGAAGGGGGCATAGGCACAGTGGGAGAGGACACAGGGGACGTGTGCATGGATGTTGGGATGGTGACTGCCAGTGAGGTGTGTGTTCTGATAGGTGTGCTGGTGATGGTGGTAGTGGATGAGGATGTAGTGCATGCAGGTGTTAGTGTAGACGCAACTGGGAGGGAGGTGGAGGACGAGGAGGAGTGGGCCACAGTGGAGGCAGTGGATGTTGGTATGTCTGCATCTGGATGGTGTTTGTTTGAGTGCCTGTGGGATGATGTGTGGTGCTTGTGTTTGCCATGTCCACTCTTGTGTGTTGTCCTGTGTGCATGCTCGTCTGTCTGTGTGCTTGGGATAGGTTGGGGTTGAAGGGAATGGGATTGGGAAGAGGAAGTTGTAGGGGGGAGGGGGGAAACAGGGGCAATGGCTGCCATCAGAGAGAAGGCCAGAGCCTGGATTGATCTCTCTTGGGTCGCCAAGCCAGTGTGAATGCCCTCCAGAAATGCATTTGTCTGTTGCCTTTGGGCTGCCAGCCCCTGGATGGCATTCACAATGGTTGACAGCCCTACAGAGATGGATCACAGGAGGTCAATAGTCTCCTCAATCAGGGCAGCAGGGCTCCCTGGGGCAGGGCCTGAGGTGCCTGGGGCGAAGGAGATGCCCACCCTCCTGGGTGAGCTGGTACGGGCAACTCGATGAGGTGCTGCTGGGAGGGCGGTGCTGGTGGCGGATGTACCTGTAGCTGGGGTGGTCACAGAGGAGTCCGCCACCACCAGGGAGCTTCCATCGGAGGAGGCATCCATGTCCGAACTGTCCCCTTCAGTCTCCGCCGTGGTGCTCCCCTCACCCTCCATCCCACTGGGTCCTGTGGGATGCAGCTCCCTCCGTTTCCGGTGCTTCAGCTCCTCCGCCAGATGATGCTAATGCACATAAGGACAGGGTGACAAAACAAAAAGGGTGGGGAACAGACAAAGGATACACTTGGTTAATGGCTATACCAACACCTCCATTGGCGTACATACCACCCTCACACACAGGGAACAGCTCTACGCATTATGCAATGCACTACCAGTAACAATGTTAGTCACCAGGGCTTGGGGAGGGACATATACCACCAGCTGCAGCATACCTGGGACCCACACAGCCCTGTCCAGTAGTGGATGCCTACTAGCTAGGTTGGAGGAACTTCCCATCAGAACCCTGCCCAACATGGGACCTACTCTGCAATGTCAGGCCTGGTCTCGAGGCACCAACTGACACACATCCCCCACCTGGATACCCCCCCACCAGGTGTAAGTTGTAATGATGGGCACTGTACTCACCCCTTTGTGGCTGCCCTCAAGCTCTCATCTAGCTCCGGATAGGCCACTGCCAGTGTGCGGGCCATCAGGGGGGTCAGGGTTCGACGGGCACCCCTTCCTCGTTGGGAGGCCATCCCCAACTGGGCCTCCGCCGTCTTCCATGCCCAGCATCTCAGGTCCTCCCAATGTTTCCGACAGTGGGTGCTCTGCCTGCCGTGGACCCCCAGGGTCTGCATGTCCTTGGTGATAGCACACCATATACCCTTCTTTTGATGAGCACTGACCTGTAGAGGAAATATACACAGTGAAAGGTATTAGTTAGACCGTCCTACCTGTTACACTCAGGGCCCATCATAGCCCTTATCCAACCCCATTTCGCACACACATGGCCCAGCATACATGCTACATGCTGCCCAGGGCCCATCCACCAACCCCCCCCACACAAGGCCTTCACACACAGAACTCCATGCATTCATGCCACATGCATCGTGCTCATAGTGTACTCACCTGTTAGTCTGGAGGCCCATACAGCAGTCCGTTCTGAGGTAGGACCCGATCCACTAGTCTCTCCAACTCCAACAAGGTGAAGGCAGGGACCCTTTCCCCAGTCACACGGACCATGGTAGGTTCCAGACACAGGTCACAGCAGCACATGCAGTGTAGGTCCTCTCCTGTTGAAGGTCAGGTAGCAAGTGAGTGAACAGGTAGAAAATGGCGGTGAAGTCTGTGGTGGTGCATACCATCACCCCCAGCATACATCACCATTGGCCACTGTACCTCATATGGCCCAATAATAACCAATGAGGAGTTGTACGGTGGATCCTGACCGCCTCCCGCAACGGCATACAACGTAAGCGGAATTACCTCACTTCCATCTATCCCTCCATACAGGACAGGCGGACGCCATTTCAGAGGGGGGAGGGCAGTGCATGGAACATAACTGCGTCACAGATCACAATTGTACATACAGTACATATGCCACTAATACATTTCAAATTCAAATCATGCATTGAACTGTAGTGGCTATAATGTACATTTTATGACCGGCTCCTCACTCTTCTGACCCATAGATTGCAACCGCTGCGGATGAATAGGAGTTGGAGGCATCCCCCCATGTACAGACCCCTGGTGGACTTGGCAACAATGGAGGACAGGCACATTATCCTCACCTACAGACTTGACAGGGCTACTATCACGGAGCTGTGTGCCCAATTGGAGCCTGACCTGATATCTGCTATCCATCACCCCACTGGGATCCCCCCTCTTGTGCAAGTGCTATCTGTGCTCCATTTCTTGGCAACTAGTTCTTTCCAAGTGACAGTGGGCTTGGCAGCAGGAATGTCACAGCCAATGTTTTCAGTAGTGCTGACAAGAGTGTTGGGTGCCCTGAGTAAACACATGTGCAGCTACATTGTTTTCCCCCAGGTGGAGGATTTGCCCATGGTGAAAGCTGACTTCTATGCAATGGGATATATCTCCAACATAATTGGGGTGATTGATGGAACACATATTGCTTTTGTCCCCCCTCCTGGCAAAATGAACAGGTCTTTAGAAATAGAAAAAGTTATCACTCAATAAATGTGCAGATGGTGTGTTTGGAAGACCAGTACATCTCCCACCTCAATGCTAAGTATCCTGGGTCGGTGCATGATGCCTTTATCCTGAGGAATAGCAGCATCCCAAATGTGATGGGCCAACTACAGAGGCACCGTGTGTGGCTAATAGGTGAGCCCTGGTTCCCACCCAGTGGATGTTGGTATATGGGTATGGTGTGGGCCATAAGGGATTGTGTGTGGCTAACCGTTGTACCTCAATATTTGCAGGTGACTCAGGTTACCCCAACCCATCATGGCTACTGACCCCTGTGAGGAATCCCAGGACAAGGGCAGAGGAACATTACAATGAGGCACATGGGCGAACAAGAAGGATAATTGAAAGGACCTTCGGCCTCCTGAAGGCCAGGTTCCGGTGCCTCCATCTGACTGCTGGATCCCTGTGCTACTCACCCAAGAAGGTCTGCCAGATAATCGTGGCATGCTGCATAACCTTTCCTTGAGAGGACATGTGCCTTTTCTGTAGGAGGAGGAAGCTGGAGATGGCCATGTGGCAGCAGTGGACCCTGTGGACAGTGAAGATGAGGAAGTTGAGGATGAAGATGAGGACAACAGATCTGCAGTGATTAGACAGTACTTCCAATGACACACAGGTAAGACAGTATTTCTTCATATTTCACTGTTATTTTTTTGTTTCACATAGTCACTGGCAGGCTGTGATTTCCCACCTGTATGCCCACTCACTGTACCCTTTGGCAACTCTTTTTGCAGATGTTGGTGCCCCATTATCGCTCTTGGTGTTGTCACTGCAGACAACTACAGGTCTATCCTATGTTAATATTACTGTACAGTTGAATTGCCATTTTTAAACCGTGTTAAAGGAATACATACTTAAATCATTTGACATACTCCATAATTGTATTTTTTCAAAGTGTGTTTATTGCAGTGCTATGAAGAAAAGTGAGAAGGGCAGTGGGCTGGGGTGATGATGGAGGAAAGTCCAGGGTATAGTTACAGTCTATGTGTAGCACAGGTGCATTGTCCAAGGGGACATAGTAAGGGGAGCAATGGCAGTTCAAGGTGGACAGGGTGACAGAGTGGGACACAAGGGTGACAATCAGGAGAATCTTATTTCCTGGCGGGGGTCTTGGTAACAGTCTCTGGCTTCTGCCTGGATCGCAGAGAACGTTTGCGGGTGGTTCTCCTTCTGCAGGGGGAGGGGTGCTGGTGGCCTGTTGGTCCTGTGGGGGGGCCTCCTGTCCACCAGCGGCAGCAGAGCTGGAGGGCTGTTCAGTTGTCTGGCTAGTGGTAGGGGCCCTCTGGTGTGACACTGCCTCCCTCATAATGTTGGCCATGTCTGCCAGCACCCCTGCAATGGAGACCAGGGTGGTGTTAATGGCCTGCAAGTCCTCCCTGATCCCCTGGTACTGTCCCTCCTGCAGCCTCCTGTTCTCCTGCACGTTGTCCAGGATCTGGCCCAGCGTATCCTGGGAATGTTGGTATGCTCCCAGGATCTCAGTGATCGCCTCCTGGAGAGTCGGTTCCCTGGTGCTGTCCTCCCACTGGCCCTCAGCAGTCCTCCTAGCTTCCCTGTTGTCCTGTGCCTCTGTCCCCTGAACCGTGTACCCATTGCCACTGAACCCAGTTCCCTGATTGTCTTGGGTTTGTGGTGTGCCCCGGGGGTCCATGTAGGGGTGGACACACTGCTGATTGACGTGTCCTAACGACAGAGGTATGGGCACGCTAGGTGGGTGCTGTGGTGGTGTTTCCTGAAGGGGAAGGCTCTGTGGTGGTGTGTGACTGTGGCTGGGTAACCGACTGTCCGGAGGTCCCTGATGGGCCAAGTTCGATATCCAGATCCAGGCGAGCTGAGTCACTGTCATCACTGTGGGCATCTTCTGTGGGGGGAACCTCTTCTGTGGAGGGAAAGGATGCTGCTGGTAACTCTTCTCCAGTGACATTGGCTGGGATACCTGTGAGGATGTAAATGCAGTGTTATAGTTTCTGTGTATGACATATTTTGCATGGATGTCAATGCAGGGCTGTGAGTGGTGTCCATGCATTGGTATGGCATGCAGGGCTTGGCTTAGGGATAACTGAGATGTGATGGTGGGGTGTGTGGGTAGTGGTGGAGTAATGGGAGTGAGGGTGACGGTATGTGATGGCATGCAGGTAGGGGGGTGATAATAGTAGAGACTTGACTTACCAGAGTCTAGTCCTCCTGCTACTCCTGCCAGGCCCTCAGTATGCATGATTGCCAAGACTTGCTCCTCCCATGTTGTTAGTTGTGGGGGAGGGGGTGGGGGTTCACCGCCAGTCCTCTGTACTGCGAGTTGATGTCTTGCTGCAATGGAACGCACCTTCCCCCATAGGTCGTTCCACCTCTTCCTGATGTCATCCCTTGTTCTGAGGTGCTGTCCCACGGCGTTGACCTTGTCCACGATCCTCCGCCATAGCTCCATCTTCCTAGCAAAGGATATTTGCTGCATCTGTGCTCCAAATAGCAGTGGCTCTACCCAGATGATTTCCTCCACCATGACCCTTAGCTTCTCCTCTGAGAATCAGGGGTGACTTTGTGATGCCATGGGTGTTATGTGAGGTGTGTTGGTGAGGGTGTGTTGGATAATTCTTTTGGGGTGTGTGATGTGTAGTTCGTGAGGGGTGTATGGGTGTGAGTGGTGTGTGGCTCTAGTTGGCTAAGTGGTCTTGCTGTCAGTCTCATGCCAATGAATTGTAATCGTTAAGGGTTGTGGGTAATGTGGGTGTGTGTTTTATAGTGGTGGGGGTTTGTGGGTATGGTGTGTGCATGGGTGTCAGGTGTGTGTAGTTTGAATTGTCCAATATGGTGTTGTTTTGTTTGTGTGTGTATTTTGAGTGCGGCGGTATGTATCGCCAATGGTTTATGGCGGTTAAATGTCCCGGTTGAATGTCCACCGTGGTGATTTGTGGGTCATAATGTGATGGTCGTAGTTCTGTTGGCAAAACGGTGTAGGTTCTGATACTGATCTTTGGTGTAGCGGACTTGTGTGTGTGGCTGTATAGTGACGGATTGGTGTGTGTGTGTCATAATATGGTGAACGGATATCCGCTGCCACGGCTGTATGTTGGTGGCAGTCAGCATGGCGGTAAGTGGGATTTACCGCCAATGTCATAATGAGGGCCTATATGCTGGTCCCCATCATCTCAAGCTCATACATGACTTATGGGTTGGTGTGATTTAGGTAGGGCTCCTCCAACACGTTTGTGATCCACTCTATCTTAAACAGATTCAGCATGTTCTGCCAGTGGTGCCCCGCCAGGGCTGCCGCTGTTTTTTTCTCTACACTTGATGGCCTCTTTAAATGCTAAAATAATTATGTTAGAGGCTTGGAAAGCTTTGAGTATTCATTTGAGAGAGCAAGAAGGCGTGTGACACCTGCAGGAAAGGTGCCAAGTTTTACAGCGTGCCTGACAAAATATACGTTTCACAACTGGTGCTTCCCTATATAATGAAATAAGACAACTTTTCACCGTTTATATGAAATTTGCACTGTGCTTTGTGGAAATGTTGGCCCTGTGAAGGGATGCTGCAGGTATCATATCCCTTTCGAGTACATAATAAATAATGTTATATGTCTGAATATCGTGTAGAATAAAATCATGCATATAAAATATTAGCTATTCACTGTCATGAAGGTAGATAATTGTAGGTAAGTATGCACTTATTCTTAACTCAACTTCCAACATACCTTAAAAATATCTAAATCTATCTATCTTTCTATTCACTGAAAAGGCCAAACG
Organism: Pleurodeles waltl; assembly: GCF_031143425.1. Taxonomy (NCBI): domain Eukaryota; kingdom Metazoa; phylum Chordata; class Amphibia; order Caudata; family Salamandridae; genus Pleurodeles; species Pleurodeles waltl. Next base: position 471,902,634 of record NC_090450.1, read on the forward strand.
TTACAGGGACGGTATGGTGATTTCACTGACCATGTCAAGAGTGATGTAATATGTGAGGTCATAAGCAGTGTATTGCAGGGAGGGTAAGTTATAGTTAGCTCAGGTAACTATAACTGAAGAATTTCTATGGTTTTGTTTGTGGACAATCTGAACCTAACTGTAACGTCCGGCAACCTTTGTTTTTCTCAGAAAATTTCTAATTCCTAACTATAACATCCCTTTAACCTTTGATTTTTCAGTGAAATTCTATAGGTTCTTAATGCTATTTCCTAATTATAATGTCCCTGTAACCTTTGTTATTTGAGTGTGAATTTCACAGTTTTTTTATTGTACTACAATTTCACCCATAAGTTCAATTTGCTAATAAACATTTTCAGAACTTTATAAATACATTTTATTCTCACATTTCCAGTATCTGTGAGTGGATTGGTAAGTGGCAGTATAGATGTGTGAGTAGGTGTGTGAGTTGTTGTGTGGATGTATAAGTGGTTCTGTGAGCCTGTGAGTGAGTGTGTGCGTGGGTGTGTGGGCCTCTGAATTGGTGTGTGAGTGCAGGGATTTCAATGAAGGTATTAAAAACATTCTATGGGGGCCACAGAATAGCTACAAAAAAGACAAAGTGCAAAAGATCCCGAGGAGAAAAATGATTACAAGTAGAGGGACATGATATGGCACCCCATGGGACAGATTTTGGATATATTAACAGCAAATAAAACTGATTGAACCTAAATCTGGTGATGAACATTGAGAGTGTTCAGCAAATAATTATCGGTGGTGGGACATGTGACAAGCAATGGATGTCCTTGAACCGAAGGTTACTTGAGCTCTATAGCCTGCCTCTTGGTTTGTCTCCACAGCAGGTAATTGCAGTGAGTCCATGTTATATCTGATTTTGTTATGGGAACGAGAGACTCAAATAAAGCTGGCTTACCTAATTTGACAAAATTGTCCCTGATGTATATCAACCAACTGACCTAACTCTACCATTAAGCTCCAAACAATCTTTAAGTATTTCCTTACCTAAAGAATTTTCCGGAAACACCAAGGTGGTCAACCACCTCAACAGTGGGCGCAGAGCAATGAAATATGACAAAAATGGTAACCCTAACTCTTTGTGAACCGTGAGAGACAGGGTAGAAGCTGGAACTGCTAACAGGTGCCTGCAGCATCTATTTTTAACCACTTAGAGTTCCTTTGAATTGACATGACCCCATACATCGCTACCATATGTAGACGTTGAAACAGATTTGGCCTTTAGCAGGATGCCAAGTGGCTTACTACCTAGTCTAGCAGAAAAGGAAAAAAAGGGTGCAATGGTTTTAGACAAAGCAATTTTTTTTTATTTTCTCAAACGATCCCAGGTGATAAGGTTGTCAAAAACAACACCCAAATAAGTATTGGTCTGTGAGTGTGTGGTGGGAGGGCGAGTGGATGTGTTAGTGTTTATGTGGGTCTGTGAATGGGTGTGTGAGTGGTTCTCTGGGCCTGTAAGTGGGTGTGTGTGTGTAGTGTTTTTGTGGTTTTCTGGGTGTCTGAACTGGTGCGTGACCGGTTGTATGGGTATGTGAGTAAGTGTGTGAGTGTGTGAGTGGGTAAGTGAGTGTTTTCTGGGTCTCTGAGTCAGTGTATGAGTGGTTTTATGGGTGTGTAAGTGGACGTGTGAGTGTGTGGTGGGTGTATGAGTGGCTGTGTAAGTGGCTATTTGGGTCTCTCAGTGGGGTGTAAGTTGTGTGAATGGTTGTGTCAGTGATATTGCTGTTTGGGTGTGTGAGTGGGTGTATAAGTGGCTTTGTGGGTCTGTGAATGGGTGTAGAACTGGCTGTATGTCTGTGTGTGTGGGTGTGAGTGCCTGTCTGGGTCTGAAATTGGGTGTGTGAGTGGTTCTCTGGCTCTCTTACTTACCCATAAACCTGCTGATACACCCATTCACCCATCAATAGAACTACAAACACTCAGTGGATGATGTCATCAGTGATGCCATTTAAGATGTCATCAGTGATGTCACTGACCATGTCATGAGTGATGTAATATGGAGGTCATAAGCAGTGCATTACGGGAGTGCAAGTTATAGTTAGCTCAGGTAACTATAACTGCTGAATTTCTATGGTTTTGTGTGCGTGAAATTTCAACCTAACTATAACATCTCTGTCACCTTTTAGGGGCAGATTTATGAAAAATTGTGCTGCACCTACTGCAGCACCACTTTTCTTGCGGCCCTTAGCTCCCCACTAACGCCACCATGTGTGCGCCGTATTTAAAATATGGCGCACCATGGCGGTAGTCAGGGGGACTAGCATAATCATTTTTGATGCTAGTCCGGCGCTTTGCAGGATTAGCACCAACAATTTTGACGCTAATCCTGCAAAGCACTCAGAGGCCCATTGATAATAATGGGAGCCTCCCTTTAATGCCTGCTTTGACCATGTGTTAAAAAATGCCGATAAAATTACACAAAGAAATCTCTTAGATTTCTTTGCACCATTTTTTCGGCCCCCCTTGTGCCGGAACGCCCCCTAGCACACATTATGCCTGGCGCTGGCATTACATGGTGCAAGGGGTTACAAAGTGGCACAATGCAAGCATTGTGCCACTGTAAATATGTTGTGTAGTTTTTGGCCTTCTAGCGTCACATTAGCATAAAAAAAGATGGTAATTTGTTGTTAGAATGGTGCTAGGCCTTCTTAAATATGGGCCTTGGTATTTACAATGAATTTCTAAGGTTTTTAAAATTATTTTTCATAACTGTACTGTAACAGGTTTTTTCAGCGAATGTCTAAGGTTTTTTAAAATTCTATTTTGTAAGTGTTACGTCCCTTTTTTTAGTGAATTTATAAGATGTTGTTAGAATATTATTTTTTACGTACAACCGGTAAAGTTTAAAGTGCCTGTGTGACTAGATGTATAGGTAGCTGAGTGGTTCTATGAGTAGCAGTATGGGTCTGTCAGTGGGTGTGTAATTGTCCCTCTGGAATTCAGAGTGGTTACTTGAGTGCGTGAGTGGGTCTGTTAGTGGCTGTATACGTGTTTCAGTTGGTGTATAAATGGGTGTATCAGTGTATTTAAATTTGCGATTTGATGAGTGAGTGTCTGAGTAGGTGAATGACTGGGTGTATGAGTGTGTACATGGGTATTTGAGGGATTGTTTGGATGAGTGAGTGAGTGTGTGAGTGGTGGAAGGTTGACTGAGTGACTTTCTCAGAGTTAGCCAATGGGTATACAGAATGAGCAGGTGTATCACTAAATTAGAAATTGTGCAAATTAATGTTTATTTCTGTAGACAGCAAGATAAATATGTACATGGTTGATATGCTCCATGTCTATGTAAATTACAGTAGGTGAAATGCTAATAAAGCAGACACACCTCAGTCTGAATCTGCCAAGAGCTGGAGAAATGTCACCTTCCAGTGGACCAAGACCATCTGTAGGAGAAGTTGTGCCACCAGAGTTAGATACTCAGCTTGCAGACTTTGTACCAAAATTTGATAGAGTGGGCAGTTTCTGTCTTTATTATAGAAAAATACTAACTGCAGACAAGCAATTGGTCACTCCGATGAAGAATGCTGCAAAAAAACACAAGTGCTAATTTCTCTTTCATAAGTTTCTTTATTTTGACTTCAAGTTTATTAAACTTTGTAAACCTAGTTATGGTCTAGTTGCCATTTTATGTAAAACAAATACCAAAAAAGTACAAAAGCTTCTGAAAATCACACACAAAAATGTAAAAAGTTCCAGAAAAATGAAAAAAAAGGTTTTGTTTGGAACTACCTTCTTGGTTTAACAAAATATGATATATATGTGTGTGTGTGTGTGTGGGTGGGTGGGTGGGTGTGTGTGTGTGGGTGGGTGTGTATGAAAAATGTTTGTATGAGTGGAAAATAACATTAGTTATTAGGTGTTTGAATAATTGAGTATATGACTCACTAGGTGACAGAGTGATTGCATAATTTTATGTATGGCTGATTGACTAAGTGCTTGAGTGCACGTATGGGTGAGTGAGTGACTGCATGAGTCATGTATGAGTGATTAACTGAGTACATGTGTGTATGTAAGGGTGTACAAGAAGGCATGTATAGGTGAGTGAGGGGATGCATGAATGGCTGTATAGGTAAGTGAGTGAGTACATGAGTACATGTATGGTGAGTAAGTGAGTGTGTGAGTGCCACATGAGAGACTGAAATAGTGTATGAGTGTGTGTATGGGTGAATGATTGAGTGCATGTTTGGGTGGGAGGTGAGTGAGTGCATTAGTGCTGTATGGGTGATTGTCTTAGTGCATAACTGCTGTATGGGTGATTGAGCAAGTGCATGAGTGCATGTATGGGTGAGTGACTTAGTTCACGACTGGTGTATGGGTCATTGAATGAGAAGACCAGTGCGTGTATAGGTGTGTCAGTGTGTGTATGAGTGGTGTATAAGTGATGAAGTGAGTGCATGCATGGTGTATGAGTGAGTGAGTGGGTGAGTGGTGTATGGGTGATTAACTGAGTGCATGACTGTGTGCATGAGTAAGTATTACGTGGATGAGTAGTGTATGGGTGATTGACTGAGTGTATAAGTACATGTATAGATGAGTATGTGAGTGCATAGTGCATGCATGGGTGAGTGAGTGTCTGCATGAATGACGCAATGGGTGAGTGAGTGGGTACATGAGTGCATGTATGAGTGAGTGAGTGAGTAGTGCATGGATGACTGAGAGAATGTATGAGTGCATGTATGGGTGAGTGACTGAGTGCAGGAGTGCATGTATGGGCAAGTGAATGAGTGCATGACTGCTGTATGGGTGATTGCCTGAGTGCATGAGTGCTGTATGGATGATTGACTAGGTTCATGAGTGCATGTATGGGTGAGTGACTGAGTGCATGACTGGTGTATGGGTCATTGGCTAGGTGCATCAGTGTGTGTATGTTGTGTGAGTGAGTGTATGAGTGGTGATTCAGCAAGTGCTTGCATGGTGTATGAATGAGTGAGTGTGTGAGTGGTGTGTGGGTGATTAGCTGAGTGCATGACTGTATGTATGAGTGAGTATGTAAGTGCATGAGTAGTGTATGGGTGACTGATTAAGTGTATAAGTACATGTATCAGTGAGTATGTGAGTGCATAAGTGCCTGTATGGGTGAGTGAATGGCTACATGGATGTCACTATGGGTGAGTGAGTGGGTGCATGAGTGCATGTATGGGTGAGTAAGTGAGTGCAAGAGTAGTGCATGGATGACGGAAAATGTGTATGAGTGCCTGTATGGGTGAGTGGTTGAGTGCATGAGTGCCTGTATGGTCAAGTGAGTGAGTGCATACGTGCATGTATGGGTGACTGCCTGGGTGCATCAGAGGTGTGTGGCTGATTGAGTGCATGAGTGCATGTGTGGGTGAGTGACTGAGTGCATGCCTGGTGTATGAGTTATTGAGTGCATCAATGTGTGTATGGGTATGGGAGTGAGTGTATGAGTGGTGTATGGGTGATTGAGTGCATGAATGGTGTATGGGTGCATAAGTGAGTGTGTGAGTGGTCTGTAGGTGATTGACAGTGCATGAGTGCATATCTGAGTGAGTCGGTGAGTGTATGAGTGCATGTATGGGTTAGTGAGTGCATGCTTAGTCTATGAGTGGTTGACTGAGTGTATGAGTACGTATATTGGGGCTGAGTAAATGCATTAGTGTTGTGGTGGTGATTGACTGAGTGCATGAGTTCATCTATAAGTTATTGACTAACTGCTAACCCAGGCCTGGGTGGGGTTGCGCTATGCATTGCTCCACGAAGTGCCCAAAAAACTCCACCACGCTACATGGAGTTCCACAAGTGGTGGAGTGCATTAGGTTATACCATTCGTGCTGATTTTAAGCTCCAGGTATTTGTCCCATGCTGAAAAACAGCACAAATGGCTCCCTGTGCAGCACAAGAGGGTGCTGCTTCTTTTCTGCCACTCAAGTTGACTTTCTACTCGAGCAGCAGCTACCTCAATGCAAATGGAAAGTTTCTCAACACGAGCGGTTGCAACCGTCTGCGACCTCTTGCATTGAGAAATCTCACAAGAGGGTGGTTTTGAATAAGATTTTCATTGCCTGTGCTTGCCAACTCACCATTGACGAGTGCAAGTGAGGAAAAAACTCCGCTCCATTCCTCTATGCAGAGTTTTTTGGAACTTTGCTTTTTAAGTGGAGCACGGAGTGGAAAAAACTCTGCAAACTCCACGAGTGAAGCAGAGTTCACTGCCCACCTATGAGTGTGTTTTTCGGTTGAGTAAGTATATATGTGTGTGTGATGGAGCTGGTTTTCTCAGTGGGGTATGAGTGAGACACTGACCCTATGAGTGGTGTATGGGTGAGTAAATTAATTTATCACTGATCTATGGATAATTTATTGACTGTATGATAGCCTGTATGGGTGACTGAATATTTGTGTGATTGCTAGTGTGAGTAGCTCAATACCTGTGTGAGTGGTGGCGTGACTAACTCCATCAGTGAACTAGGAAATAAGCAAAAGAAACTAAAGCAAATGTATTGCATCAGCACTTTATATTTAAAAACACTCTCCATTGTGTTACTCACCTATCTGTTTGTGCTATGAAAAGTGTTTTGACATATCTAATACCATTCAACTTTAGTCGCTGTTGGAAAAAAAGAGATAAACATATGTTAGCATTTAATCATCATCGTTACACAAATATCACAACAGTCATTGCTTATACTGTAAGATTATATTACACGGTAATATAAGTATCATTTTGATTGCTTTAATGTTCTCAGCTTTTCTACTTCTTCACCATAAAAAGTGGTTTCTATAAAGAATCATCTTCAAACAGTGGAGAAAAAACAATCAATGGATTAAAAAAAACAAAGGTGCACAGTTGAACACTACAAATAAGTGTTACTATACATTGCACTCACTACAATTCATTGATTAGTTGTTTTTTCTAGACATACTATAGTAACCTAAACAATTATATTTTAAAAACATTTTCTTCTATATTTAATCTGGTACAATATCAGAAAATAAATAAATGTGAACTACTCTTCAGTTTTAGAGATCGTTTTCAAAACATCGTCTCTGGCAGGCCAAATGATGTCTAAACTGCTGAAGATCCATGTACAAAAAAATCCACATAGCACAAATTTTCTTCAATTAGGGCGTAAGAGTTTGGTTGGTGAAACAAGAGAAGACAATGTTTGAGTTTTGAAGGCATTTTTTGGTTTCAACTAAAGGCTACTGTAATTGGAGTAAGACCATCCAGTTTCAGACTTTAATTAGAGAGTGATATATTCAGTGCTTATATTAACTCCTTTCTGGAATATTAAAAATACTTTTGATTCTTGAAGGCCCTTTTTAAAAGCATTACCCTTAATAGGCCAAATAATGTCTAAAAAAGAGATGAACCACGTAAAGGTAACACTGTACTCCACTTTTTAAAGCAGAATTCTTCCTCTCAACTTCAGGTGAAGAAAGAGAAAATATGAGTTCCATAGTCTGAATGGAAGTTTTAGTTTGTATTTTAGGTTTATGTCATTGCAGTCTGTCCATCCAGTTTTGCTTTTTAAATATACAACGCAATGTACAGAAGTTTTATTAACTCATTCATTTAAGATGATAGCCAAGGTAGTAAAAGTCCTCCCTGAGAATTATATTTGTCCACCTTTGAAGTTCGTAATTTGAGTGTCCAATTTGAAACCATCTGGTCTGCACCATTTTATTATTACTATAAGGTACTTTCCTGCTCTTTGTAGAAACAATGTAGAGAAAAGGTCAGATCTGCAGTTTGGGCATGTCATATTTTGGTTATCAATTTCTCAAAAGGCACGGTTTTAGAGCCTGGTAACGTTAAATAAAAGAATCGTTCAGAATTGATTGGAGAGCTAGATGTAAAAGAGCAGTCTTCGCAATCATGGTTCCATTTGTAAATGTGTCCAAATAGATCATTAATATTTACTTCTTCTTCTTCTAAGACTCCAAGCATGACCATTATAGGTTCCTGTGTATCTTGCTGAGCGTTGAGAGTAAACATTATTTATCCCATACATATATCTAAAAGGTCTCGGACCCCTGAAGCAGAATGTATCACAGTTCTGTCACTTATTAAGCATTGCAGCAAATGATATAGTGCAGAACACATTCTTTTATGTAATTTTTGCTCATTTTGGTTTATTACATGGGTAAATGGAACAGAACATTGGCAACAACATTTCCATAGCCGTTGACACCTAAACTGTTTTCGAACTGGTAACCTACAATTTCACCGCTTTTTCCAGTTTTTTCTTCTTAGCACTTTCTGTGTTGTCCTTTTGTCCTTCCTTTTCTTGAGAGTCTGTAGACTGTTATGTGATCCTCTGCTTTGGGCAGAGTATCTGTTTTTCATAAACAGGAGACTGCTCTAAATTAGAAGCGTATACAGTTTTAACCAGTTGTATTCTCTTACACAGATTACATCAGCACTAACTTTAGTCTCATCAAAGTCAAACAAAAACAAACCAGACAAGGTTTTAATTTGTGACAATGCTAGATATGACATTCCCTCTTTGAATACAGAACTTCCAATATTAACCAAAGCTGCATCTACACTTAAAGCTTGTGATTTATGGATGGTTACAGCATATGCTGAAGACAGAGGAAACTGTTGTCGTCAGATGTATGGGTCTTTTACAAGCAAAATCTGTACAACACACTGGCCAATCTTCTTCACGTCATCTATCTGAGCAAACTTTATAGCCAAATATTCTACCTCGTTTGTCTTTGGAAAATGAATGAAATCAATAACTTTACCCATTGCACCATTTACTAAGCCTGCCTCAACATTTAAATTGTTTTGTAAAATTACTCAACAGTTTTTGTAGACACTTAAACACTTCTTTAATCTTGCTGTTTTGGATACTGACTTCTCCAAAGAATCCAATTTTGCTTGTAGTTTTTCTGTCAGTAGTATTGTGATTCCTTGATATTCCATTGTATAAATAGCTGTCAAACTATCTTATTTTTCTAGTTTTAGTAATTTCTCATCACAGTGTGAGCACTCTAGAAGTGTTGACATTAAACAAACTATAGATTTCTTTAATGAAACTTAACATTAGTTCTGGTGCAGTAATGGGAGATGAGAATAATCTCTTGATAAGGTGAGTTACCAAAGTATGTTTCCCCTGTTCTGTCAGGACTCTCACTCTAATATTTTTCAGTATCTCTCCATATTCCATATCAGAGGCTTGGCACATGTTTTTTTTTTAACTAATTCTTTGTATTCGAAGTTTAACCTAATATTCACATTGCCAATACTTCCAAAGGAATTCCTTGTTTCATTATGCAAATGCGTTTTAAAAACAGGTTGTCCTTTTACAGGGTTAAGTTGGAGTAGGTCACCAAAGACATTTAAATGTTTTCCTCTAAAGAGTACATCATAGTTTGTTCTTAAAATCTGCTGCATCCTTAAGTGAACAAAAGCAAGTATTATGTTTGATACCATGCTCAGTTCATCAATGATTAGAAGATTCATTTTTTTCAGTACTTTTGATACCTCATGGCAAGAATCGCCAGCTAACTTCTCATAATCCAGTTTATTGTCATGTTCAGCAGATAGCATTAGTAGTCTATGCAGAGTAAATCCTTTAATGTTATGTGCAACTAATCCTGTTGGTGCTGTTACTACACACAACAAATTTGAATATGTAGGTTTCTATAGATAACTAGTAAGAACTTTAATTAGGAAGCTTTTGTCAGTGCCAGCTTGTCCACTAATGTAGAGTAATATTGGTTTATATGTAGAACATTCACATAGTTTTTTACTCGTAGAGAAATCTGTGTTCTAGTTTAGTTTTAACTTCATTTTAAATTTCTCTTTGTTCATGGTTCAGTTGTTCCACTAACTGTTCAAAATCCACAGTTTCCTCTCTTGCCTGCCACCTGGCAATCTCAACCTAATTCATAGCTATAGCTGCTTCATTTTTATTTACTGGTTCTCGAAAAGGATCTTTACTTGCTGATCCTGAGGTTTGGCTGCTTTGTGAACTCTCCCTGGCTATCTCAGCAGCGATGGTTTCTTCATGTTCAATCTTACCTTTTAACATCTGCAAGTATTTTGAAAGGCCGACATTGATCACTGTAGTTTACAGTGTTGAGTGCATCTTCATAACAGTAACAGTGTCCAAGTAGATCTGTTTCAACTTGCCATGGTTTGAATAATTGCAAAAGTGCCAAGTAGAAAAATTCTCTTCTCTCTGGAGTTTGGCAAATAAGCTACTGGTGATTAATTTGATTTCCTTTGTGGTGTTTTACCAAGCAACCGTCACGTCCAAAGACTGCAAATTTCCCTTCTTCTATATTTTCAGCTGCATTACGTCTATATGTATAATGCTGAAGTACTTCATAAAGACATATGTTTTCAAGATGTGGACACCTTCTTGGGTAGTACAGCTCCAACAAGTTAATTTTTAGAATGTCTGTACTCTTAGGATCAAATTCTGCAAGGTACTGTAGTTCTGGGAAAGACTTCAATACCCTGTTATGCCCGATTGCAAGACCTAGGCTTACCCATACAATTCCTCGAGACTTTGTAAACAAACTTAATGAGGTCAAACTATATGCGCATTCATAAGATCCAATTTCCCTGTGTGAAAGCATTTTCAAACTAAAACTGTACAATTTCTTAGTAAGACTCTTTTCTGCTGAAATCTCCTCCGACATTTCCTTTATCTTTGTCTTTTCTGACTTTTGTTATATAAGAAGTCACATAGCGCGCTACAGTAATAGAATTTTATATCAAGACCGGAGGCTCCTATTGTGCATTCTAATCTTGCTTTAATAATATAGCAGCAGTCAAGAACTATCAATCCTAAGAGGCTTAGCAACAAGCTAGCCAATGGGATCAACAAACGTAAGAATAGTATGCACCAATGGGGTAACACTTATGACCATAGAGTACACACTTGACTGCAAGCAGCCCTCTTTTCTTGCTACTCCCAGTCAAGATAAGTACTCTAATTTGTTATCGCTTCAATAACATAAATATTTCCTGTTATAATGTTTATATATTATGTATATCATTTACTGGCATTAATTTCTGAACGTTTTTGTTCAGTTTTCTCTGGTCACGCTGTGCGCTTAATATATTTTTATCCTTTGTCCTCTCAGGTGTTTTCTCTATGCCTCACACATTCTACAATGGTCTTAACCATTATGCAGCCTCACTGCAGTGCTCCTCATGCGTTTTCTCTTTGCTGCCACCTGAATCGTGCTGCCCAGGGGTCATGGCCTCTTTTCTCCCTGCCGCTTTGGTTTCAGTGTTTCCAGCGGCTGCGTGCCCGGTATCTCTACCGCTTCTCCACGCCCAGCTTTCTTCAAGGGGTGCGGTTACAGTCTCCGCCTTCTGCTTCGTCCGGACAACTTTCATTACCAGTGCACACCACAGGGGAGTGTCTCTTTGTTTTTTCCAGCCCCCTTTTCTCTCTCATTTTCTTAACCCCTTAACTGCCGGTTTAGTTTACAGAGCTATCTTTTGATATGGAGTTAAACAGTTCCTCTTTGATTCCTGATATTAACAATGATGGGGAAGCTTTTAAACAAGACTTAAATGATTGTATTCAATCTTCTGTGGAACAGCCCCTTCAGGCTTCCATGGATAAAATGTAAAAAAATATTGAGAATTCCCTAAGGAATATGGGTGGTCATTACAACCCTGGCGGACGATGTTAAAGCTGCGGTAATACCGCAAACAGGCCGGCGGACCAAAAAAGGGAATTATGACCCTGGCGGAAACCACCAACAAAGACAGCCACTTTAACACACCGCCCGCCACGGCAGTGCAAACAAGCAGCACGGCGGTCACCGCCAACAGACAGGCGGGAGACAATGTACCGCCCACAGTATTACAACCCGCCAATGCGCCACCTTTTCCGGGGCGGATACTCCGTGGATAAAAACACGGCGGAAACAGCTATTGCTATGGGAAAACGCTCACCTGAACACATCCCACGAGGAACGAGGACTCCATGGAGCCGGAAATCCAAATACTACCTGCCCTTGTGTTTCTGCTCCTCTACGACCAACAGCTACTTAGGCGCCGAAGACAACGGTGAGTACTGCACCTACGACATAGGGGAGGGGGGAGGCAAATGTTAGGGGGACACACACCAAACACCCCCACCCCCACCCTTGCATATTACAACATACACACCAATGCATACACAAAAATCACAGTAACAACCCACAATCCTCCCGGAAGAATGAAAAGACAATGCGAAATTCGGTCAAACATTGTAATGTGGCAATATACATGTCATACAAAAATATACAGATATATATTTGAAAATCAGTCAGAATCATATACAATACGAGAAGTAGTGCAGATATGTACACAACAATGTCCGTGCACCAACAGTCCAAAAATGCGAGGCCCACAAAGGATACCTGACCACAATCGGAGAGAACACTGCCGGGGCATCAGATAGAAATACTACAGGCTCCTCAGGGGGAAGGGAAGGGGGGGCACCTCAGCCGGATGACTGCAAAGCCAGATCCACGACGGGGCTCCATGCCCATTGATGTATCCTGGGGAGTGCAAAGCCACAGTCTCTCAAGTCTCTACAGTGGGTGGGTTGCCCACTGTTCAATCCTGGGGAGTGCAAAGCCACAGTCTCTCAAGTCTCTACAGTGGGTGGGGTGCCCACTGTTCCATCCTGGGGATTGCAAAGCCACAGTCTCTCAAGTAGATGCAGGTTTCTAGTGGTACTGGGGGGGACTGGTGCCCAGACTGGATGAGTCTCCCCGTGAAAGTCCCTGTCCTGTCACTGTCCCAGCTACACATGGGATAAGGATACCTGATGTGGCGGCCCATTCATTCCTACCCGGTCTTTGCCCTGTTCAGCGGTGCTTTGCTATGGCGGTCTTTGCCCTGTTCAGCGGTGCTTTGCCATGGCGGTCTTTGCCCTGTTCAGTGGTGCTTTGCCATGGCAGTCTTTGCCCTGTTCAGCGGTGCTGTGCCATGGTGGTCTTTGCCCTGTTCAGCAGTGCTTAGCCATGGCGGTCTTTGCCCTGTTCAGCTGTGCTTTGCCATGGCGGTCTTTGCTCTGTTCAGTGGTGCTTTGCCATGGCGGTTCTGCTATGGACATTGGTGTGTGGCATGTCGTTCTCTACACTGGGCATTGCTGTGTGGCATGACGTTCCATCATTGCCCAGCAGAGCTGTGGCAGCCGGGGCCCTCCTGGGCTGTGAGTCTGGCGGTGGTCTCCTGACCAGTGACGATACTTGGGCCCTCCTGGGCACTGACTCTGGCGGTGGTCTCCTGACCAGCGACGATACTTGGGCCCTCCTGGGCTGTGACTCTGGCGGTGGTCTCCTGACCAGTGACGATACTTGGGCCCTCCTGGGCTGTGACTCTGGCGGTGGTCTCCTGACCAGTGACGATACTTGGGCCCTCCTGGGCTGTGACTCCGGCGGTGGTCTCCTGACCAGTGACGATACTTGGGCCCTCCTGGGCTGTGACTCTGGCGGTGGTCTCCTGACCAGTGACAATACTTGGGCCCGCCTGGGTGCTGACTCTGGCGGAGATACTTGGGCCCTCCTGGGCGCTGACTCTGGCGGTGGTCTCCTGACCAGTGACGACAGTACTGGCGGTTTTGTGTCGACCGCCAGAAATGATGGCGCACTTCTCCGCCGTGACACTCACAACAGGCTGGGCAGACTTCCTCTGGCCCTTCCACAACTTTGGTGGAGTCACAGCTGACTCTCCAATCCCCTTGGAACCCATGTCAGTTGTTTTCCCACCAGGAGTCTTAACACGGTCCCGTCGTCCACTCTCCAATTTTAGAGCCTTTACAGGGGGTGGGCTGACAGTGTCTTGGCTCCGGGTCCTACTGCCTGCCCTGGTGGCGGTGCACTCCATAAACCTTGAACAGGCACCACTGGTATTGGTGGCTTTTTGGCTGAGGCGCTACGACGGGACTGATGAATTGGAGGGGGTGGTCAACTTTACAGAGGGACAGTTTCTGACGAACACTGGGATGGGTAGTTGGAGGGGGTCTGGGAGTGGAGGAAGAGGAGGTGGTTGTCGGAGGTGTCACTTTAGGTGTTTTGGGTGCAGGTGCCGGTACTGGAGGCTGTCGTGAGGTGGATGGATGTTGGGTGAGTGATTGCCGGCGTTTGGGTACTTTGGAAGGGGGCGTCACAGACACACTGGGAGGGGACACAGGGGATGTGTAAATGGCAGTGGAGGTGGTGAGTGCAGGTGAGCGGCTTGTGGTGCTGGGTCTCCTTGTGCGATTCATGGTGCCTGTAGATGTGGTGCATGCAGGTGTGTGTGTAGACGAGACTGGGAGGGAGGAGGGAGAAGAGGAGGAGGGGGACACAGTGGAGGCAGTGGATGTTGCTGTGTCTGTACGTGGGTGAGGCTTGCGTGAGTGCCTGTGGTGTGTGTGGTGCCTATGTTTGCCTGAGCTACTTGGGTGTGTTGACTTGTGTGCATGCTGGTCTGTAGGTGTGCTTGGGATGGGCTGGGGTACAGGAGATTGGGTCCTGGGTGGAGGAAGTTGGAGGGGGGAGGCTAGAGACAGGGACAATGGCTGCCATCAGTGCTGAGGCCAGAGATTGCAGGGTTCGCTGAAGGACAGCCTGACCAGAATGAATGCCCTCCAGGAATTCATTACCGTGTTGCAACTCTCGTTCTACACCCTGGATGGCATTCACAATGGTAGACTGCCCAACAGTGAGTGACCTGAGGAGGTCAATGGCCTCCTCACTGAGGGCAGCAGGGGTGACAGGGGCAGGGCCTGAGGTGCCTGGGGCGAAGGTGATGCCCACCCTCCTGGGTGAGCGGGCACGGGGCGAACGCTGAGGGGCTGCTGGGAGGGCGGTGCTGGTATGGGGGGTGGCGGCTGTACCTGTAGAGGTGGGGGGCCCAGATGGTGCCGCCATCACAAGGGAGCCCCCATCGGCGGACGAGTCCGTGTCGCTGCTTGGTGATCCGGTGGCCGAAGTGAAGCTCCCTTCGCCCTCCGTCCCACTGGTGCATTCAGAGTCTGTGGTGTGGCCCTCCATGGCCATGTGGGATGCAGCTCCCTCGTGCTCCGGTGCCACTGTACCTCCGCCTGTTGATGCTGATGTACAAAAGGACAGGGAGAGCAGAAAAAGGGGGGGAGACAGAAGAAAGAGAGTTTTAGTGCATGGATTACCGCTACCGTTGGCAGACAAGACAGACGCAGCAGCCCCCTGCATTACGCCGTGCTCCTGCCCTCTGCACATGCAATATCGGGGATATGGCCTACATGGCAATGGTGGACATCTGCGCACATGGATGCCACAGGGACAACTGTACCTCGACTTGGCACTCTGCTGAGGTGGGGTAGAGTGCCACATTGCCTACATTACGGAGGGGCCTTGCCTACCTAACTCGCCCTGACCTAGGGACACCCACAGCCCACCTCCCTCACCCAGACCCCTCCACTACGCGCAAAGTCAGCAGAATGAGGTTGTACTCACCCCCTTTTGTCTGCTGTGATGCCCTCAAGCGCCCATCCAACTCCGGGTAGGCCACCGCCAGGATCTGGAATATCAGGGGGGTCATGGTGCGAAGGGCACCCCTCCCACGTTGGGAGGCCATCCCCAGCTGAGCCTCCGCCGTCTTCTTGCTGCAGGGGCGGATGTCCTCCCATCTCTTACGGCAGTGGGTGCCCCGTCTCTGGTGGGCCCCCAGGGTCCGGACCTCCTTGGCGATGGCACGCCAAATGTCCCTCTTCTGGTGGGCGCTGACCTACATGACATGCACAAGGGAAGAAGAGAAGCCATTACCAACTGCACCGTAGATGTAAGTGTCCCCCCTCCCTACCCTTGCCATTTGGCACATGCATTAATGTTCCCTGAACTCTGCCCCCTTCCCTCTTCCAACCAGCCCTCTCCACCCAGGCCTAGCCCATACAACGTGCTCCCTGTGTACTAATCTGTTGGTCTGGAGGACCGTAGAGTAGCGTGTACTGGGGGAGGACCCCATCTATCAGTTTCTCCATCTCCTGTCCAGTGAAGGCAGGGGCCCTTTCCCCAGACGCGGCAGCCATCGTCGCTTCCAGACTGAGGTCACAGCAGCACTTGCAGTGTAGGTCCTCTCCTGTCGAAGGTCAGGTATCTAGTGATTGAACAGATAGAAAATGCCAGACACGTCTGCGGCGGTGACGTCCGCGGCGGTGCGCATCATCACATGCGCACATGCGCATGTTCATTGGCTTCTGGGACCCATAGGGTCCAATGTTAACCAATGCAGCATTGCGCCGCGGTCTACGACCGCCTACGGCGACGGTGTGCAACGCCAGCGCTGTTATCCCTCAATCCAATTGTCCCAGTTTAGAGGTCAGGCAGCCGCCATTTCAGGGGCCCACATGGCTTCAATTACTACTGCGTCACACATAGCTAGGCCTACACTCTACACACATACAGGAAAGGTTTTGTGAGTGGTGTAGTCTTGTGTGTAACTGTGGGTACATACCTGGAGGAATACTGACTGGTTCTTCGCTGTTGTCCTTCAATGGCACCGTCAGCAGGGACATATGAGAAGATGGCGGAATCCTCCGGTGTACCGACCGCTAGTGGACCTGTTGACAATGGAAGAGAGACATGTGATCGTCACCTACCGGTTTGACCGTGCCACAATCCAGGAACTATGTACCCAGTTGGAGCCAGACCTGATGTCACCAATCCGCCATCCGACTGGAATCCCCCCTGACGTGCAGGTGCTGTGAGTGCTCCATTTCCTTGCAAGTGGGTCTTTTCAGACAACAGTGACCATGGCATCAGGGATGTCCCAGCCTATGTTTTCCAACGTGTTGTCCAGAGTGTTGTTTGCCCTGCTGAAACACGTAAGGAGATACATCATTTTCCCTGAAGTAGCAGATTTGCCTACAGTGAAAGGTGACTTCTATGCCCTTGGACATATCCCCAACGTCATCGGTGCCATTGATGGGTCCCATGTAGCTCTGGTCCCCCCCACAGGAGTGAACAGGTGTACAGGAACAGGAAGAGTTATCATTCAATGAATGTCCAGATGGTCTGTTTGGCAGACCAGTACATCTCGCAGGTAAATGCTATGTTCCCTGGCTCAGTGCATGACGCCTACATCCTGCGGAATAGCAGCATCCCTGATATGATGGGTCAACTCCAGAGGCACCGTGTATGGCTATTAGGGGACTCTGGTTACCCCAACCTGTCATGGCTACTGACCCCAGTGAGGAATCCCAGGACAAGGGCAGAGGAACGGTATAATGAGGCCCATGGGCGGACTAGGAGGGTGATAGAACGTACCTTCGGCCTCCTTAAGGCCAGGTTCAGGTGCCTCCATATGACAGGTGGATCCCTATTCTACTCACCGAAGAAGGTGTGCGAGATCATCATCACCTACTCCATGCTCCATAATTTGGCATTGCGACGCCAGGTGCCTTTTCTGCAGGAGGATGATCCAGATGACGGTGTTGTAGCAGCTGTGGAGTCTGTGGAGCCTGTGGACAGTGATGAGGATGATGCTGAGGAAGAAGACAACGACAAAAGGGAGTCAGTCATACAGCAATATTTCCAGTGACACACAGGTTAGAACATTTTCATATTTACCATTACATTAACTTTCACACGTCTACCTCTATCCTGTTTCTCGTTTTAAATCACTATTTGGTAACTGAGTTGTACCCTTCCATTACGGTTTCACAGGTGTGGTTACCTACGTGTCAACTGCTTGCATCCTTCAAGTGCTTGTGATGTGTGACATAGGTATGTTAGCCTTACAATGGTTAACCCATTATGACACTGTCATTGATAATACATATTTAGTAAATCACAGACTGACTCCAGATTGTTTTGTGTTTCAAGGGTGTTTCCTGAAGTGCTCTGAAATGTGAGGGGTTTGAAAAATGAGGATGGGTGATGGTGGAGGGATGTCCATGGCAGAGTCCAGTCTATTAGTCTCACAGTTGCACTGCCCATCTGGGCATAGGAAGTGGAGCTGGTGCAGTTCAAGTACGGACAGGGTGACAAAGTTGGACGGTGGGGTGACAATCAGGGTGGTCTCATTTCCTGGCGGGGGTCTTACCATCTTGCTCTGTCCTGTTCCTGGATCTCAGGGCCCGCTTGCGTGGTGGTTGTCTGTCTGCAGGGGGTGGGATGCTGGTGTGTTGGTCCTGTGGCTTGGCGTCCTGTCCACTAGCGCCGGCGGAGGTGATGGGCAGTTCATCGTCCTGGCTAGTGTCAGGGGCCCCTTGGAGTGCCACGGTGTCCCTCAAAGTCTTCTGTATGTCCTTCAGCACCCCTACAAGGGAGGCCAGGGCGGAGCTGATGGTCCTGAGCTCCTCCCTGAACCCCAAATACAGTTCCTCCTGCAGGCGCAGGGTCTCCTGCAACTTGTCCAGGACCGTGGCCATCGTCTTCTGGGAGTGGTGGTATGCTCCCATGATGGAGGTGAGGGCCTTGTGGAGAGTGGGTTCCCTTGGCCTGTCCACCCCCTGTCGCACAGCAGCCCTCCCAGTTCCCCTGTGTTCCTGTGCCTCCGTCCCCTGGACCGTGTGCCCACGACCACTGCCCCCAGGTCCCTGTTGTTGTTGGGGTGGCGGGTTATCCTGGGTTCCCTGTAGTGGTGGACACACCGCTGATTGACCTGTCCTGGGTAGGGAGGTTTGGGCCAGCTGGGTGGGTGCTGTGCTGGTATTACCAGAGGGTGGAAGGTCGGTGTTGGGCTGTGCCTGTGCAAGGGGAGCCGACTGTCCCGAGGCTCACGATGGTCCGGGCTGGTCATCAGGATCCAGTAGGGCAGAGCTGCTCTCGTCACTGTGGGCCTCTTCTGGGGGTGGAGTGGTGTTGTCTGGACCCTCTGGTGTGGTGACGGTCCTTCGTGTTCCTGCAGGGGCATCAGAGCATGATTATTGCATGTGTGTGTGTAATGGTGTGCAATGGGTGGGTGTCTGTGTACCCCAGTGCAAGCATTCCTGTGTGTGGGTTTATATGATGATTGTTGAAGGTGTGTTCTGGGTATGTGCAGTGGGCATGCTTTAGTGAGGGGTGTCCATGCTTAGTTGTGTCATGCAGGGCTGGGTGTTGGGATGGGTGGTTTGTGTTATGGATAGATTAGTGAGGAGTTGGAATGATAAGGGAGGGGGTGAGGGTGGGGGTGTGTGATATCATGCAGGTAAGGTGGGGTATATGATAGTTACGAATTGACTTACCAGTGTCCCATCCTCCACCGACTCCTCCGAGGCCCTCTGGATGCATGATGGTCAAGACTTGCTCCTCCCATGTTGTTAGTTGTGAGGGAGGAGGTGGGGGGTCCGCCGCCAGTCCGCTGTACCGCGATGTTGTGTCTGGAGACCATTGAACGCACCTTCCCCCGTAGGTCGTTCCACCTCTTCCTGATGTCCTCCCTATTTCTTGGGTGCTGTCCCACGGCGTTGACCCTGTCCACTATTCTGCGCCATAACTCCATCTTCCTGGCTATTGATGTGTGCTGTATCTGTGAGCCAAATAGCTGTGGCTCTACCCGTAGGATTTCCTCCACCATGACCCTGAGCTGGGGTGTCTTTGGCGTGACATGGGGTGGTGTGTGTGATGTGTGGGGTGGTGTATGTGGTGATGAGTGTGGTGAGTGTAGTGGTGTGTGGTGTTTTGTGCGTGGATGTTGTGTGGGTGATGGTGTTGTGTGCCTCTGTGTGATGTGGTTGTCTATTCTGTGCTCTCTCTCTGGCCTTCGTTCGTGATTTTTTGGTCGTAGGGGTTTGTGGGTGATGTGGGTGTGTGTTTTATATTGTGTTGGGTGTGTGGGAGTGATGTTTGTATGTGTATCAGGTGTGTGTATTTCTATTTGTCCAATGTGGCGGTGTTTTGGAGATGTGTGTGTATTTTGAGCGCGGCGGTGTGTACCGCCAATGGAATACCGCGGTTGAAAGACCACCGCGTGGATTCGTGGGTCGTAATAGCATGGGCGTGTTTCTGTTGGCGGGGAGGTGGAGGATTGTTTTCCGCCACTTTATCACTGACCTTTGGTGTGGCGGTGTTGTGTGGGTGTCTGTATTTCGGCGGATTCAAAGTTGTGTGTCATAATAGCTGTGGTGGACTACCGCCGCAGTGGCGGTGTAGTGGCGGTCTTCTGCACGGCGGTAAGCGCCTTTTACCGCCAATGTTGTAATGACCCCCATGATGTCTAATACATTACTGGCCCATTCTGCGGGGGAAAGCAGAAAACATAAATTAACTCCAATTATCTAAAATACATTTTCCTCTAGTGGTGCACAGCTGATCAATAAGGTTTCCTCATACCAGACTGAGGATTTCATTTCTCCCAGGCCTCCGTGTAAGGAGGGGAATAACTCCAAAAAGGCAAATAGCGCCTTCATTTCACATTATAAATTAAAATTAAAATTGAAACACATTGATGAGGCACCTTAAAAGATTATTATCTCAAAGCTATTGGACACTGATGATGATAGGGATGATTTAAATCAGTCTGATAAGGCTGGCGACAACAACTCCACCTCTCCCCCGCTAAGAAAAACAAATTATCCAGTTCTGATCCTTTCTACTCCATTATGGATTCCGAAGGAGTTCCCCTGTTCGATCCTACCCTTATCCATCATCCCAATTCCACTGAATGGTTACCGGCCTTCCACGCTGGAGATTACATTTCTTCTCGCCTTCGTCCTCCTCTAGACAAACACAAGCAAAATTAAAATCTGAATGTCCTAGACCTTCCTTACCATCCAACATCACTACCACTCCTTCTATTGATCAATCCTTAATTATCTTTTTCACAAAATTCGGAAAAGACCCTCTCAAAGGGTTGATAAAGCCTAGACAACTGGCCAGGACAAATTACTGGATGTGGCTAGACTGGACAATACAGACATTAATCCTACAGACCTTTCTCTTTGGGTCCAAAGGGCTATTTGCCTCTTAGGAAATGTCAATTCAGCTATCATTCACGAAAGAAGGAAAGATTTAGTTCTAAAATTGGACCCTAAACTTGCAAACCTTGCTACTCTCGATCCTGGCATACAAGCGAAAGGCCGGCTTTTTGGTGATTCCTTCAACAAGGACCTTAGACGCTATGTTAGAACTTTTTCATCTATTTACAAAGGCCCAAGGATCTCTGAAAAAGGTTTTCAACCAACATGTTTTTGCACGGGCCGGTAAAGACAGTAGCCACTTTACCCACCATGCCTTCCATAACCAAGGTTCACAAGGCTCCTTCAACGCATCCTGCAGCGTCCAGGACTACAAGCCCCAGTTCTACCACCAAAGGTCCAGAGGTTTCCACGGCTGCGGACAACTATACTTCAAAGCTAATACTTCCCAAGGTAAGCCCGTCTTCCTGCCTTCCCGTGGGAGGGCACCTTCTATTATTTCTACCAGAATGACGCTCATTTACAACAGACCCTTGGGTATTAAATACAGCTCAGGGTTATTTCATAGAACTCTACTCCCCTCATTTCAAAATGATTTTCCTCCCTCTCCAAGATTTTCTATAACAATGACCAATCTCATTTCAACAGAAATTCAAGTTCTTTTGCAGAAAAATGCCATTCAAGCTTCCCTCCACGATCTCACTGGTTTTATGAGTCCCCTTTTCCTTGTTCAAATGAAAAACAAGAAGTTAGGACATGTATTGAACCTCAAATCGTTCAATCAATTTGTGGTATACTGCCACTTCAAAATGGAAACCATAATCCATCTCAGGGATACTTTACTTCACTACGACTGGCTGGTGAGACTGGACTTACAAGAAGCCTACCTTACGATTCCCATTCATCCTTCACACAGGAAATTTCTGCAGTTCCAATGGCGGTCAAAAACCTATCAGTTTTCTTCCCTTCCTTTCGGTCTTCCTTCAGCTCCATGGTGTTTTACAAAAGTAATGAAACCGATTGTTGCCCATCTCAGATATCTAGGTATCAGACTTATAATCTATCTGGACGATATCCTTCTCATGAACCAAAATTTCCAAACTCTTTAGTCTCATCTTCAGTTCACATGCTCACTTCTTTCAGATCTAGGTTTTCTGATAAACTCAGAAAAGTCTCTTATGATTCCTACTCAGTGACTAGAGTTCCTAGGTTTCTTAATAGATTCCTCCACAGCTACTCTTCATCTCCCTCCTTAAAAGGTAACTTCAATCAAAAAAGAACTCCTTCAGACCCTCCACAAAGATCAAATCTCCCTCAGATCCCTGGCAAGAATCGTAGGGCTTTTTTCTTCCTCCATTCAAGCCATTTTTCCAGGGGCGCTCCATTATTGAGCTCTACAGCATTTAAAAATTCTCCATCTCCGCAAAGGTCTCGCCTTTTCCGACCGTATAAAATTAGACACAGAATCTCATCTAGAAATTCAATGGTGGATATACCATTAAGACCCCTGAAACGGCAGAACTATCTGCCTCTCAATGCCCGATCTTGAGTTAGAATCAGATGCATGCCTAACAGGCTGGGGCTCCCGTTATGGACCAATATCGACTGGTGGTACATGATCTTCAGAGGAGTCCAAATTGCTCATAAATTGTTTAGAGATGCTTGCAGGCTCCTTTGCAATCAAAATCCTTGCGAAACACAAAGTGCAATGTTGTATTCTTCTTCGCATGGACAACGAATCAGCAGTCCGGTACATAAATCCCCTTGGAGGAACCAAATCAAAACATTTGGGTCTTTGGGAATTCTGTCTGTCCCACAAGTTTTCTCTTCAAGCGGAATACCTTCCAGGTTCCCATAATTCCATAGCAGATTGGCATTCCCATCATCTCAAAGATTCCAGCGATTGGAAACTCAATCCCTCCATATTCCAAATTCTTTTGGACAAATGGGGTCCTTTCCACACAGATCTCTTCACATCCCATCTCATTTACCAATTACCAGGCTTCTTCAGTTGGCATCCAGATCCTTTGGCTATTGCAACAGATGGTTTCCTACAAGATTGGTCTCTGGGAATCAACTATGCCTTTCCTCCTTTCATCTTAATCAACAGAGTATTAGTCCATGTCAGATGCCAGATAGCATCCTTGATCATAGTGGCCCCCTTTTGGCAGTCTCAAGCTTGGTTTCCCTCTCTCCTCAAATTATCAACAGACGTTCCACTTCTTCTTCCTTCTTTCCCATCTCTACTCCTGGACCCATCAGGATCTCCCCACAATCTAATATTCACCAGTTCCCTAACTCTCTCAGCTTGGAAGGTCTCAGGTCGCCCCAACAAGCCACTCTCATTTCGACAGAAGCTTCAGAATTCATTAATAACGCCTGGGCTCAAGGAAGGCCTATAAATCAGTTTGGTTTCCATGGACAACCTAGTGTGTGGGAAAATGAATCAATCCCTTTTCAACAAATATAAATCTTATCATTAATTTATTGGCCACAGAAGCCAGTTCAGGTAAGTCATACAAAACTGTAAACCTCTATAGATCAGTTATTTCCATGCATCATCAGTATATTAATGGCAAACCCGACGATAAACATCCTTTAGTCGCCGCCTATTGAAGGGAGTAAAACTTTCCAAGCCTCCTTCCTCAAAGTACACATATTTGTGAGATGTAACTGTGGTATTAAACATGTTCTTTTCGTGGCCTGATAATGCAGACCTTTCTTTAAAAATGCTTTCAGCAAAATTGACTTGCTATTATGTCTTATTTTTATTAAACGTGTGTCTGACGTCAAATCCTTAGATGTTTCTTCTCTTCAATTCACTGCTACAGGAGTTTTATTCCACATTAACAAATGCACAAAAAACAATTTGCACACAGTTTTTTATCTTTTCTTTCCCAATAAACCCAAACTCTGTGTTGGACTATGTTTAAAAGAATACGGGAAACGTACCCTCAACCTCAGAATGTCCTCTGCCCACCAATTACTGATTTCTTTCCGTAAACCCCACAAGCCAGTTTCCTCTGCTACTCTGCCTTGTTGGGTTAAATGGGCCATGTCTTTGGCAGGGATCGACATTTCCACCTTTGGGGCCCATTCTTCCAGTGGTGCCATGGCCTCTAAAGCCTTTTCAGTTGGCTCCAGCCTCAAGCCTCCGGTCTTGAAATAAAATGTAGATTTTCCTAGTAAATTATGAAGGAAAGTCCTACTTTTATTAAAGACACGGAGGCGAGTATTATCCCACCGCATTTACCATTAACATGTTTTCTTTTCCCTCCCTATCAGCAAATCCAGCATTACCCCCTTCTACTTCCTGAAGACTGCAGATGTTATTCCTTTTCCCTCCTTCAGAATTCCAGGATCTCATATCTTCAAGATTCACAAGTTTCACTTTGTCTTTCCTGGATTGTCTCCTGTTGGCAAGAACTTTTGTCATTCTTTCTGGCAATCGCTATTATTTGTTCAATATTGCCTTTGTTTTATGACTCTATTTGACTCGCTCAAGAAAAGAGGACTGCTTGCAGTCAAGTGTGTACTCTATGATCATAAGTGTTACCCCATTGGTGCTTACTATTCTTACTTCTGTTGATCCTATTGGCTAGCTTGTTGCTAAGCCTCTTGGGATTTGTAGTTGTTGACTGCTGCCATATTATTAAAGCAAGATTAGAATGCATAATACTCACCTCTGTGTCTTTATTAAAAATTAAGACTTTCCTTCATAATTTACTAGGAAAATCTACAATGTCTGCAACAAATTGCATATCCGTATTTGCATTCCACATCTTTAGAATAACAGGGTTGCAGTCATTTATATATTTTGAGATTGTATGTATTTTATTGTGATTTCCGTGTCACGGTGAGTCTTACTGCAAACAAAAAGCTGATCATTCTTCTTCTGAGATCACAGGTCGTGGGAATCCAAAGCAACATTTTGTATAAAATGTTGCTTTTGATCTGTATTTCCAAAGACAGAATTTACCACACCTATGATTTTGAAATCGTAGAACTTGTTGTCTCAATCCCTTGTCAGATGTTTCTTTTGAGATGGCACACGTCACATACTGTTCAATGAAAGGCAAAATACACTCCTCAGTGTCTGTTCCAAACTTTGGGGCATCTTTTATCCATAAGAGCATGTGAATACCCAGAGCACCTGTAGTCTAGTGCGCTTTGCACCAAAAGAAATCAGCATCTTCGTCAAGAGGTGGATTAGTTTAATTGCAGATGAAAGCCATTATTGCTTGAAATCTGCGCTTAAAATATCTGCAAACATTTGCAGGATCCAACAAACAGAGGCCCATATTTATGCTGGGTTTGAGCCGAATTAGCATAATTTTTTTTAACGCTAATTCAGCGCAAACCTAGCTCCATATTTATACTTTGGCACTAGACACATCTAGCACCAAAGTTATAGAGTTTACACCATTTTCTGGACGTGAAAACATACCTTGCGTCAATGAGATGCAAGGTAGGTGTTCCCGTCAAGAAAATAACGATGTGGCCCTAGCACCATATTTATCCCTCCGTGCTACAATCTAGCACAGGGGGATGTGGCCCTTAAATAATGGCGCCAAACTTTTTTAAATCTGGGTGAGGGCAGGCGATAGGGGACCTGTAGGCCTTTTTCCATGGTTGGAGACCATGGCAAGAGCCAATACGTGCCCTTCCCTGGCCCAAGGGACACCCCTGCCCACACCAGAGGGACACCACAGGATGGGGGACCCATCCCAGGTAAGTCCCGGCAAGTGTTTTTATTTTTTATTTTCTTCCCGCTCAGGGGCCCTGACTTGGGACCCCCTGCATGGCGCTAGCCCCAATGGCCATGCCCAGGGGACATTCATAAGTTTAAATATGCCCCTTAGTTCTGTTTATAAGTCTTTTCTTCTCGCCTTTTCTCGTCATACTCAACAGTATTTTGCCTAGTGTTTTCATCTGGTTTACAATCAAAGGCCTTATCAACAATCCCCTCAACATGTTACTTTTTCCTAACAACTACTCTCCTTTTATAGTTCTTCACACCTCTAATTAGATTCTGGATTACTCTGCCACGGAACATTCTAACTCTTATTTCCGTAAACTAGTGTTACCTTTTAGTTAATCTCTGCACTTCATTATAGGATTTGTTACTTGTCATATCATATACTTTTACGCCTTTCTTAGTGGATGTCAAACTTTTCTTCTTATGCATTTCATTTGGCTGTCTTTCAAGTTGACCATATCCCTTTTAAGAAATATCATTGCTCTTTTATCAGCAGCTTTTTTTCTGTCACTAGTTTTTCTGCATGTTGCCTTTTTTTCTCAGTTGTGAGCAGTTATGATTATAGTCTCTTTCTTTCTTCTCTGATGGCATTGTAACTGTATGTACTTAAGAAGAATTTGATATCTGAAATGAAAACAAAAAAATACACTTTTGTATTAATTATATACTTTCACTTTAAAAATGTTCAATAGCTATGTACCAACATAAACAGTTCTCTCATTATAATATCACAAACATTGTTTTAATAAATATGAAATTTACATTTCTGTCTCTTTCACCTTAAAAATGACTTTTTGAGTTAGGCACTGACAGAGCACAGACAGCTTGTGCACTAATAGGCCTCACCCATTATTAAATCAGTTTTTGCTTGGATAAATGAAAAGATTGTCTCAGTAATGACCTATATATCTGAGTAAATGTAGGTGTGCACCTAATGTAGAGCCATGAGATAACTTAGTACAGCTGCTGTTATGTGACTACCTGCTTTAGTACCTGTATGGCTCTGTAAATGTATATGTAAGTGGCTGAAAACATATATTAGTGCCTGTCATAGGGAATACAGGAGTATGTAAGTGTGTCTGCAATTGCCTTTGATAGTGTTGCATATATAAGTCACTGTCTCACTGTTTGAGACACACCATCCATGCCTTGAAAACATAAATGTCATTTTCTTGGTGAGTGGTATACTCTACCTAGTGTTTGGAATAGGGGTCTCCAAGTACACAGATAAGTTTCTAAAACAGAAAAGTACGTTTTTTAATCACTTTATCATTCAGCACTATCCTTGATGCCGTACCTAAAGCACATTATACAGTTTAGGTATTTCTACTAATTCATGGGTTTGAGACTTGAGAAAGGGATTTTACAGGCCAATTTCAGTGTCCAGTGGCAGAGCACAGACAGGCTCTGGACTAGTAGGCCACACTTATGAATAAAGCAGTATTCCTCTCCATAAATTAGTATATTGTGTCACTAGTTGCCTATATAGCTGAGCAAATGTACTAGTTCACCTGTATCAGAGCCAGGAGATGTTGCAGTTCATCTGCCGGCATGTGAGTATCTGTTTTAGTACCTGTATACCTCTGTAAATGTGAATGTAAGTAGCTGAATATATACTTGATTGGCTATGTTAAGAATGGACAGGTATGTGACTGTGTCTACCATTATCTTCGATAATGGTAGACACAGTCACATACCTGAGTGTGTTAGTGATTGTAGAAGTGATGTTGGTACCTAAGACACAGGATTCATGCTTTGAAAAGGTGAATGTCAGTTCCTTGGTGAGTGGTATACTCTACATGGTACCTGGGTTGGGTGTCTGCAAGTGCACAAGTAAGTTTCTAAAACTGAAAAGTATGTTTCATAGTCACTTTCAGTGGTTAGAAACAGAGCACACATAGACTCTGTACTAGTAGGCTTCAGCCTTCATTAAAGCATTATTTCTCTGGATACCTGAATTTTTTTTGTCACAACTTGCCTATATATCTGACTGAATGTAGGTGTCCAGATACAGTAGGGCTGTCAGATATTTAGTACAGCTGCCAGTATGTGACTGCCTCTTTCGGTACCTGTATGACCCTGTAAATGTATACATAAGTACATGAACAAATATGTCAGTTCCTATATTGAGGACTACAGGGGCATGTGAGTGTGTCTGTAATTGCCTTTGATAGTGCTGCATATATGTAGGTATCCACTTGCAGTAGTCTTGTGATATGTTTTAGTAGATGTACAGTATGAGACTGCCTGTTTTAGAGCCTGTATGACTCTCTAAATCTGAATGTAAGTGGGTGAAAAAAAATCTCAGTGTCTCTGTTACATAATAGAGTGGTGTGCCACTGTGTCTGCAAATTGCCTTTCATGGTGCTGCGTACATAAATAGTTCTTTAATGCATGCTTGAATGTATTAACTTTTCAGTAACTGTTGGACTACCTCTCATAAAGGTTCTATCTTTTTCCATCAACATGTATGTTGCTTACTTTCTTGGTGGCATACTCTATAGAGTACTTTGCATAGAGCCTGTGCATGGAACCATATTCATCTCAAAAAGCTATCTCTAATTTTTTCAGCACAAAGCACCATACTTTATAGCATATCTGCAGTATATCTCAGAAATTAATAATTTCCACTAAAACATGTATTTGATATTTCAAAAATAGATTGTGCATGGCATGACAACCTTGCATTGTAAGACCATAAACACCTCTCCACTAGAAGACTGAGATATATTTACAGACTACGTGGTTATTACAACTTTGGAGGAGGTGTTAATCCGTCCCAAAAGTGACGGTAAAGTGACGGATATACCACCAGCCGTATTACGAGTTCCATAGGATATAATGGACTCGTAATACGGCTGGTGGTATATCCGTCACTTTACCGTCACTTTTGGGATGGATTAACACCTCCTCCAAAGTTGTAATAACCCCCTACATGTTTAACTACACCTAGCAGGCTTCCACTACAAATCTCACTAAGTATTATTTTGAAAAACATCTTATCATCTAAGCACCTAGAAAACTACAGTATAACCTATCAACAGAGTTCGAAACAGATATCTAATACACACCAGTCAACTTTCACAGATTAATTTTTCACTTACACCTGCAGTAAATGTATTTCCCTTTCAATCCTGAGTGCTGTAGTTCTCTTGTAAAATGGAAGAAATAGGACTCCAATTTCCAGAATTCTAAGAAATACATTCTTTCTGAGAAGCACATCATATAGACACATGTATATCTGTCACATCTTGTAATACATTGTGAAGTTTAAGTGTAAGACTTAGGCCCTCATTATGAGTTTGGCGGTCGGCAGAGGCCAACCGCCAAACTCGTACCACCATCAGGCCGCCTGTGTGGCCAGAATGCCGCTGGCCCTATTAGGAGTTCACCCCAGGGTCGGCTGTTTCCGCCCACCGGACCTGCAGTGAAAAGGGCCTTAACATTGACACTGGCCCATAATTGAGCCAGTGCCAATGTGGGGTGACAGCAGGTGTAGCAGCAGCCATCGTGCTTTCCAATGCCCATAATTCTGGCAGTGGAAAGAGTGACGGAGCTGTCCCTGGGGGCCCCTTCACTGCCCATGCCAAGTGCATGTGAAGTGCAGGGACCCACATGGGGCCCCCGGGACCCCCTTTCTACCAGCCTTTGCAGAACGGGGCTACCACCATACAAATGTTGGCAGAAAGGGGACTCGTAATCCCCAGGGCAACGCTGCACGCCACGGTCAGAATGTCACGGTCGGACCACCACTTTGACAGCGGTCCAAACGTAACCATCACCCTGGCGGTCTGGTGACTGCCAGGGTCATAATGAGGCCCACAGTATGCATTCGTTTAGCTACCAATTACAGCAGGTACCCAAACACCATATTTAAAATATTTCAACAGTTTCTACATATTCAACATATTCTAAACCAATTATGTGCACAGCTAATCTGCACATTTGAGAAAAAGGGTGTTTTTCTTACATATTGATAAATCTATTAAATCACTCACATTACCACTCATAGATCATCTCAGCTACTTTCAATGTGAAACTGTATTTCATACTCTATGTTAATCATCTCACATAGACATATATCTTTTCA
Source organism: Pleurodeles waltl (assembly GCF_031143425.1). NCBI lineage: Eukaryota > Metazoa > Chordata > Amphibia > Caudata > Salamandridae > Pleurodeles > Pleurodeles waltl. The sequence continues at coordinate 471,932,311 of NC_090450.1, forward strand.
TTATTTTCCCCTCATAATTAAATGTGATTCACATACCTGACAATTGAGTATGTTGCTGAAACTCTTTTCTTGGTCTTAGATAGATTCAGTAGTCTCAGGAACTGTGAAAACTAGGCATAAGAATGTGTCACACTCTTACACATAGGACCCATAAATGGAAAACTTTTTAACTTTGCACCATGTGATACTGCGGATGACAACAAATAAAAACATACCGTTCATATTTTACTTTTGTAAGTCCACTTCTGAATAATTAGTATGTGTTAACCCTTTCATGCACTATAAAAAAAATGGTGCCCAAAAACATATTTAGCTTGGTAAATTTATGACTTCAAGAGTATAGCACACTTTATTACCAAACCATCTATAGGAAATTAATCCCTTCTTAAAGAAAAATTAGCACAAATCCTTTTAATTTTTAGAAAGGCAGAAGTCTGTCTTGTAACCCGTCCCTCAATCTACTCTTAGCATAGTCTCTATAGCAACCCACCACAATCAGTAGGTCAAAAGTTTGCAAAACATTCTAGAAGGAGCATACAAGTTACAAAATGAGATTCTGCAGGTGTGTTTTATTGTACACAGTCAACCCCATATCCAAGAATGTCTTACAATTTGCTATTCTTACCACAGTCAATCATAGAACTAGTTGGTATTCCTTTCAAGACACCACCTATGTTCAGTCACCTGCATGTTTACAGCATTCAATGAAATCTAGTTTGTTTCCTAAACCAGGAGCACACTTTTATTTTAACTGCCTCCCAACTACCTCATCCAGCTACAGCCCTCTCCTGACTGCTACCACCACTTCAATTCAAAATGGTTAGAGTGTGGATTGTTGGGCAAAGCTATGTTTTTTGGGTGAGGGAGGCTAATAGAAAGAGTGGTATTCTCTGGGACCTGGGTTTGGCAAATGTGAACATTAATTGGATTGGCCAGAGAGGGTTAAAGTGGCATCAATTGCTCAGCTTTGGGTAAAAGCATCAGGGATTGCCTACACCCTAACCTCATGATTGTGCACTGTGGTAGTAATGACCTGGGTACACTGACAGAGGTGGGGCTAGAAATCCTAATGAAGGATAACTTTGCACAATTGATGACACTTTTCCGACACGCTGTCATGGTGTACTCCAGCATATGCCAAAGGCAGAATTGGAACTTGTCTAATCAATTCTGTCCACAAATTGGCAAAGCCAGGAAACATGTTAATAAAACTGTTTCTGCATTCCCCAGAGACCATAACAAGGGCTGTATTTATAACAATAACCTGTGCTTTGACATGTATGGTGGATATATAGAAGTGACAGTGTCTACTTCACAGATGAAGGCAACAGAGCTTTTCTTTCCAACCTGAAACCCTGCAGCCATTCTTGCATTTAGATATCACATACTTACAATGAACACAAAGGTTCTTCTTAGGGCCACCCTATTGCCCAATATTCTTGTTCATTTTCTGTATAATTTCTTTCTTTAAATGTTCACAATATTTGTGATGATGTAGCCATAGTTGAAAAATACTCGCTAATACGCAAAACAAAAGCAGGCTTTCAATACACACCAGCCCATTCAAAATTTCAAACTATATATACATAAAATATATTCCATACCAGCCTAGCTAGATCGCCTTCAAAATAACTCTCAAAAGTAAATTATGACTGTCTGACTGTGTCTGTCACTGTGTGTAACAGACTTTCAGTGGCTCTGTCATTCACTACATAACTCTCTCACAACATCTTTTAGTGAGTGTGATAACGTTAGTCCAAGAAAGACTCTGACTTGGTACATGAGTGTCTCAGTTAGTCTTTGAATAGCTGCATCAGTGTCTCACCTACATCTGTGAGTGACTGCAACAGTGTGTGAATAGGTATGTGACTGGATATGTAACAGTATGAGTATGTATGTGAGTGGGTGAATGAGGATCTGATTGGGTCTGTGAGTGGTTACACAAGGATCTGCTTGGGTCTGTGAGTGGGTGCCTAAAACTCTGAGTAGGAGTGTGAGTGGATGTGTGAGGTTCTGAATGGGTTTGTAATTAGATGCATGAAGGTCTGAGTGGGTCTGGCAGTGAGTGCATCAGTGTGTCAGTGGGTCTGTGAGTAAGTGCATGAGGGTCTGAGTGGGTCTGTGAATGGGTGAATAAGAGTCTGATTAGTTGTGCAAGTCAGTGCATCAGGGTATCAGCAAGTCAATGTTTGGATGCATCAGTGTCTGAATAGATCTGTGAATGGGTGTGTGAGGTTCTGAGTGGCTCTGTGAGTGAGTGCATCACTGTGTGAGTGGATCTGTGAGTGGGTCCATGAGGATCTGAGTGGGTCTGTGAATGGATGTGTGAGGGTCTCAGTGAGTCTGTGACTGAGTACATCAGTGTGTTAGTGAGCCTGTGAGTGACTGCATGAGGGTCTGAGTGGGTGTGTGAATGGGTGCATGAGGGTCTGATTGGCTGTGCAAGTGAGTGAATCAGTGTAGCAGTGAGTCTGTGTGTGGGTGCATGAGTGTCTGAGTAGGTGTGTGAGTGGGTGCATGAGGGTTGAGTGGGTCTGTGAGTTAATGTATGGGAATCTGAGTGGGTCTGTAAGTGATTGTGCCAGTATCTGACTGGTCTGTGAGTACATTCACAAGGCTATAAGTGGGTCTGTGAGTGAGTGTGTCAGAGTCCGAGTGGGTCTGTGAGTGCACACATAAGTATTTGAGTGGGTCTGTGAGTAGGTGCACAATGTGCTGAGTGAGTCTGTGAGAGAATGCGTCAGTGAGTTAGTGGGTCAGTGAAAGTCTCAGTGGGTCTGTGTATGGCTGCATAAGGTTCGGACTGGGTTTCTGACTGGCTATATTAGACTCTGAGTGTGCAGGTGACTGGGTGCACCAGTGTCTGAGTGGAGCTGTGAATGGGTGCAAGACACTCTGAATGGGTCTATAAGTGAGTGAATGGGTGAATGGTTACTGACTACATCTATGACTGAATCAATTAGAGTATGAATACCTCTTTCAATTGTTTATGTGTTGTTGATGATATTCGCAAATTAATTGTGACATTACACAGAGGCTGCACCGAGCATCCCAACGTATACACAAATATTATGAAATAATTTCACCCTCAAAGACCACTGTATCAAAACACTGGGGTTGGGGTAACTCCACCCTGACACCCTAACCTGCTTTTTTATTTCAATTCTCACCCCATGGAACTTTGTCAAAGTCATTGCAATGTTACACAGGGGGCCCATGCTGAGTGTTGCGATGTATTCACGAATATCGCTCGTCATGGACAAAAAATCATTATAAAGTCATAATTTCACTCTCAAAGACCCTATATCACATATCTGCGGTCAGGGGAAACTCCACTCTGACACCTTATCACACTTTTTTATTTCAATTCTCAACCTTGGGGATTTTGCCCATTGTGTTTTTTTGTTGTTGCTAGTATTCGTAAAGTCGTGGCGACTTTACACAGGGGCCGCACTGAGCATTGCAACATTTTCATGAATATCGCATGTTGTGGGCAAAAAGTCATTATAAAGTAATATTTTCACTCTATAACACCCCTACATCACTCCCTAGGGTCATGGTAACTCCACTCCAACCTCTTATCACTCTTTTCATTTCAATTATCATCCCCGGGGACCATCTACCGTTCCCTAAAATGGCATCCGCAACTTTCTAGTCAGGTTGCGGCCAGTCAATCCTCATTGCGTGCTTATTCATGAATATGTCACAAATGCCATGAAAACGTCATGAAAAATTCACAACCTCAGATATTCAAATTTATTTACTCTTCAAATCTCAAAAATTGCTGATTAGCTTTACAACAGACACCCCAAAGCACAATCTGCATACTGACAGCTAGCTTTCTGCCAAATGTGATTCTGTCCAGTGGTTCAGGCTGTAGTCGTGTTCAAAGGTCCTATGGTAATTAACATGGGAAATGCAACTTTTTTGACTCTCCCTTTTTCTTGGCCCCCGCTTGATGGATCACCCCAAAACTCTCTGTGTGCAACAAGAATCACCAGCACATTTTGTTCGGAATATTTGGTGAAGATCGTTTAAGTGGAGCCAAAGATATAGACAAGTCATAAAATGCTTTTTCTATGGAAACATGGTATTAACTATAACTAACTAGTGGTGACTACCACTATGTTATATATATCTATCTATCTATCTATCTATCTATATATATATATATATATATATATATATATATATATATATGCCACCAATAACGTTGTCCTGCAAATCCGAGAAATCTCAGAATAACAAAACCGACGAGCCGTAACTCAGTGTAATTAAAATATTGGCATGCAACAAAGACTGGGGGGTCACAGATTTTAGGAACAGTTGGAAGAAGTCCATCTATGCTCCAAATAGGAGATTTAGAAGTATTTCAAACAATGGGTCAGTTAATGGAGGATGACAGTTGGGTTAACGATCCTATTGCAAATTTAGAACCAGAAGGAGTAGAAACTGATTGGGATAGTGGGACAGCAAAACATTTTAAGCCTAGATCTACATTCTGTCCCCAAATTATGAATGCATCCATCAACATATTTTAGAAATGTATGATTAAGGAATTCCGTCAGATTGAAAAGAAGACAAAATGTTGTTACAAAAACCTAAATAAGAAACAAGTAGAAGCACTAATGGAGTTAAACACAAATAAAAATATAGTAATCAAACCATCTAACAAGGGTGGCAATGTTGTAATTTGGCCATTAGAGAAATACCTGGAGTAAGGATTGAGACAGTTAAACAATACAGAGCAGTATGAGAAAACAACCTTACAAAAATATTACTTATCTAACAAAGCGCATTCAATGAAACTACAGGGCTGGTTAGATAAGAAAATTATTGAGAAAGACGAATATTTATTTTTGAAGTGTGATCATACTAAGCTCCCGGTGTTATATCTATTGCCCCAATTGCACAAGGATTTGGTTAATCCTCCAGGCAGACCAATTGTTTCTTCAAGGGGTAGTCTGCTGGAGAACACGTCAAAATATGTGGATTATTTTCTACCACCGTTTATAGAAACCTTACCATCATACGTTAAAGAAACCTGTGATTTTTTCAAAAGAATCAATGATGTTTGTTGGGGAAACCAGTATTTACTGTAGAGTTTAGATGCAGAGAGCTTGTATACATGTATCCCACATGAGTTAGGTATCAAGGCATGTAAACACTTTCTGAGAGCACGGTCTATTTCTTTTTTACAATATACGGACATGTTATTACAAATGATGGAAATTTGTCTAAAAAACAATTCTTTCATCTTTGATAATGAAATTTACAGACAAACTCAGGGGACAGTGATGGGAACCTGCCTTGCCCCCAGCTATGCAGGACTCTTTCTAGGCTGGTGGGAGGAGCAGATTGTATATAATAATCATCTACTTGACGAACATGCTGTCCTATGGGCTCGTTACATTGACAGTATTTTTTGCATTTGGAAGGGCAGTGAAAATGAGGCAAGGGATTTTGTCCAACAATTGAATGCAAATCAGTTTAATCTTAAATTTACAGCACATGTCCACAGTTCGGAAATAGAATTTTTAGATCTTAAACTACAAGTCAGAGAGACAAGATTGGTCAGTACATTATACCGTAAGTCAACAGCGGAAACAGCTTGCTTCATGCAAACAGCTGCCATCCCAGCAGTCTAATTCGTATTTCTTTTCTTTTTATGATTTTCTAGGTTGATGTGTCGGCACCTGGACAATATTAAGAAAAGCAAAAGATCTATTATATTCTACTTGGGTCAGTGCAGTTTAAATAATTTATAGTTTATGAGCTTGTTTAAATTAGAATGGAAACATGTGCAAAATATGTATTTTAGTTTGATATTAGATGGTAATATATTTGATTGTATAGTAATGACAGATTTAAATAGGATAAATTGCAGAATTCCATTTGTTTGGGTTAGTTTTTGGTACAAATAGATTGTAATTTTTGTTTTGAATCAGTATAAGTAATCAGATTAATATGTATTCATAAGATGCCGGTATAGTAGAATAGTCTTTAAAAAGACACAACAGTTGTGTAATATTTTAAGATGGCCAAAAGTTTTTCACCATTGTTATAGGGGTTTGAAAGTCCATTGTCTATGTTTATTATGGGAAAAGAAATAGCTAGCTGCTATTTAACACAGTTGTGAAACGCGACTGCGGTAACCTGTGTTCAAGGACATTTTTGCTCCAAAACACGTCAGGTTATTGCAATACTTATGTTGCCAGATAAGCAATAAATGTGATTGTGCACACACAGAGTTACGGCTTGTCGGTTTTGTTATTCCGAGATTTCTCGGATTTGGGTGACGACGTTATTGGTGGCATTTTCAAAGGGTCGCTCCCTTGCCGTGAACTCACCGCTACAAAGCGGCCGGAATGCAGCGTGTGTTTTTGTGTATATATATATATATATATATATATATATATATATATATATATATATATATATATATATATATATATATATATACATATAACCTACTGGCAATAGCTAGCAGGTATAGTTAGGACCCACTTTTCCATAGACGAAATAGTTTTTGTTTTGCTAATAACTTTAGCGCTGTTTGACAAATCTTCGCAAAATATTTAAAACTAGTTTGCCACTCACTTTAGCTGCTGTGTCGAATGTTTTGGGGTGATTCATCAAGCAAGGTCTGAGAAAAATGCGTTTTCCTCATGCAATGTTTATGGGGATTTTTCATTTTTTGAACATGACTACACCCAAACCACTGAACGGATCTACACAAAATTTGTGTCAGAGTCACCAGATCCTCGGGGTCTGTGCACGTTCCCAACACTTCCACCACAAGACAGCTCCAATACTCTGATTAGATTTATCACAGAGTCTAAGAGAGTCCAAGTGGGGAAAAGGGGATTAGGACGGGAACAGCTGGGAAGGAGACCTGTAGGAAGCAAAGGTTAAAACACAACATCAAAATTACATCTCATGAAATCAGTACCATGCTACAACTCTAAGCTTCGTCTTTTCCGAAAACAAAACATGAACAACCCTAGAATAGTCCTAAAACTGACTAGGCTTTAGATGACCGAATACCTGAGGAGGAAACAGGAAAAGTTAAATAGGACTTTCAGATTCAAGTACTTTCTTTAGCATGAGAATCAGGAAACACTCTGAGCAATTTCTAAACAACCATATGAATCTCCTTTTAAGAATACATATCAGGAACACACAGCATTACATCTAGAACTCTGGTATTGTTGTGTTCATCTCAGAAAAAACATTGGAAAGTGAATTGCGCACATTGCAGATTTTTATATGAGTGTTAAACACCATAAAGGATTGTGCACCATGAAATCACACAACGTAGATTCAAGGAATAAATCACGCGACGTGTCAACTTGAAATGCTACCAAGAAAATGTCTTAGAATGGTAGCGCACAGTAATTTACATTATTTATACACGAGGAAAGAATTGCGCGTCTTGACGATTCAAATGCCGTCATACAAATGCCAAGAAATGGTAGCGCACAATGAACAACATGAAAAGCACTCAGGGAAAAAAATAGCGCGTCTTGTTGATTCAAATGCCACCATGTAAATGCCAAGAAATGGTAGCGCACAATGAATAACATGAAAAAACACTCAAGGAAAGAATCGCGCATGTTGCCGATTCGAATGCCACCATGTAAATGCCAGAAAATGGTAGCGCACAATGAACAGCATGAATTACACACGAGAAGTGAATCGCGCCTTTCGCCGATTCGAATGCCACCATGTAAATGTCAAGAAAAGGTAGCGCGCAATGAACAACAAAATTAAATGCTCATGAAACGAGTTGCGCGTCTTGCCAACTCGTAAAACATCATGTAAATGTCAAGAAATATCAGCGCGCAATGAACAACAATGTAATAACGAAGTCAAATCTTTATGGAATAAATTGCGCGTCCTCCCTATTTGCAAACCACCATACAAATGTCAAAAAATGGCAGCGCACAAGTAATCTGTTATTCATTTAAGAATTAAAATCAAGAATATGAAAATTCTCAATTACGGTGTTGGGAAAATGTCCAAACACCGTCTTACCGCCTGGAAACAGTGATCACCAATGAGAGATGAGTGCAGGAGACTGGAAAATCCAAATAGGCCGCCGGGACAGGAGCTCAGGAAGAAGCTGCTGCTCTGCACCGGGATGTCTGAATAGTGAGCACTGGAAGTTGGGCTGACTCTCTTTTATAGAGTCTTGGCCCAGCCTAGAACCACGCCCAGGCATGTTGCAGGGAAAGTCTCTAGAAGGCCCTGGAAAGGGACCACACCCTAACACACTCTGAATGTCTGCAGCAATACATTGCAAATGTACAGTATTTATTAGCACCTTAAAAATGAATCTTTTGGATGGAATTCTGCAATGCAAAAGGTTAAACATTAACATATCATCACAATGTATAAATTACATTATCTTGCGAGTGTTGGGTTTTTGCATTCTAGATGCCCGTAGAGCGCGCACTGTCCTGGTGTTGACAATTTGGCAGAAAGCTAGACCTTGGTCCAGAAGATCTCTTTTTGTTATTTTGTGCAAATCTTTTCAGTCTTTTTGGAGTTATTAAAGAAATAAAAATGTGTTTATCTAGGGGTGCAGATCAGTCACAAATTAACGGGTACCAGCAGGGAATCGTTGGGTATCTGTTGGCACCTGTAGGTCCGAAGCCCAATGGGTAAAAAAAAAAAAAAAACATCCGCTCACACACCATACCCCTGCTGAACATGACCAAAGGGAATGTGCAGCATGGGCTTGGGTGCCCCTGCCACAGACAGCAGTGTTTGCATCAACGTACTGTATTTATGTATTACTGTATATTAAAACAATTCATAGAAATTCACAGAAAAAACAAAGGTTACAGGGACATTGTAGTTAAGTGCTCGTTTTTCCCACACAAAACCACTGAAATTCAGCAGTTATAGTTATACTTATCTGAAGAAACTATAACTGATGACAGGAAGTAACTTTAACATAAGTATAACTATAAGTATAACTATAACAGCAGAACTTCTGTTGTTTTTGTGTGGGTGAAACATGCACCTAACAATAGCATCCCAGAAACCTTAGGTTTTTCCAGTGAAACTTTTGTTGTATATATAGTGTTGGAAATGGCCTTTTTGCAGGGTTTCCCCCAAACTTTTTACCTTCCTCCTTCTCCTTTTCTGACCTCATTTTTGCTGACTTTAGGACTCTAGGCACTTTACCACTGCTAATCAGTGCTAAAGTCCAGATGCTCTCTCCTTAAAACATGGTGACATTGGCTCATACCCAATTGGATTTTTTAATTTACTTGTATGTCCCTAGTCAAGTGCACTACATGTGCCCAGGGCCTGTAAATTAAATGCTACTAGTGGGCTGCAGCACTGGTTGTGCCACCCACCTAAGTAGCCCCCAAACTATGTCTCAGTCCTGCCTCTGCAGTGCCTGTGTTTGCAGTTTCACTGCCACTTCGACTTGGCTTTTAAAAGTACTTGCCAAGCCTTAATCTCCCCTTTTACTACATATAAGTCACCCCTAAGGTAGGCCCTAGGTAGCCCATAGGGCAGGGTGCTATATAGGTAAAAGGCAGGACATGAACATGTGTGTTCTACATGTCCTGGTAGTGTAAAACTCCTACATTTGTTTTTACACTGCTGTGAGGCCTGCTCCTTTCATAGGATAGCATTAGGGCTACCCTCATATACTGTTTGAGTTGTAGATCCTGTTCTGAAAGGAGTAGCCAGGTCATATTTAGTATGGCCAGAATGGTAATACAAAATCCTGATGACTGGTGACGTTTTATTTAATATTACTATTTTAGAAATGCAATTTTTAGAAAGTGAGCATTTCTCTGCACTTAAATCCTTCAGTGCCTTACAATCCACGTCTGGCTAGGTTCAGTTGACAGCTCACTTGTGCATTCACTCAGACAATCCCTTAACACAGGATGCTCAGCCACACTTGCATACATCTGTATATTGAATGGGTCTTCCTGGGCTGGGAGGGTGGAGGGCCTGACACTTACCTGTCAAAGGACAGTAGCCTGCACTCACTCAAAGGACTGCCACACCCCCTACTGGGATCCTGGCAGACAGGATTGAACTGAAAGGGGACCTTGTGAACTTCTAAGCCACTCTTTGAAGTCTCCCCCACTTCAAAGGAACATTTGGGTATTTAAGCAGGGTTTCTGACCCCACCAACTTAGACACTTCTTGACAAGACACTCTTGTCACAGACACTTCCTGGGGAAGAACCTAAACCAGAACCTGCAACCTGCCAAGAAGAACTGCCTGGCTGCCCAAAGGACTTCCCTGACTGCCTTTCTGAGAAGGGCTGCTGCCTTGCTGTTGCCCTGCTGCCTTGCTGCTCTCTGGCTGTTCTGAGAAGTACTCTCCAAGGGCTTGGATAGAGATTGTCTCCTGTTCCCTGAAGTCTCAGGACCAAAAAGACTTCTTTCCTGCAAGAAGAACTCCCTGTGCGGCGGAAATCGATGCACAGACTGCAGAAAATGACGCACAGCCTGCATCGTGGTGAAAAATTCACCACACTCCGAACCAGAACGTCACAGCCCGTCTTTGCAAGGAGAAGATCGTCGCAGCACCAGCGTAGCGACCGGAAATTCGACGCACGTCCCACTGGATCGCCGCAAAGCTGAGCCCAAACAACGCAGCCCGTCTTCCTGAGAGGAATTGACTCAGCACCTGCAGTGTGGTAGAAATTTCCGCGCAACACCTACCGGTTTGACGCAGCCCCTGTGACTTTGTCCTACAAGTGCCGGCTTTCAACGCATTGTCCCCGGGGCATCCAAAAATCCTGCAACCCGAAGAGGATCCAAGACCAAGCACCGGAAATCGACAAAGCCTTCCCTGCGTGACGAATAAACCACGCATTGCCATGTGCGGCCTGAGAAATCGATGCACACCTCCCTGTTTTCCATGCATCTCCTCCTCTGCGGTTCCTTGTGGAGATTTTGAACGGAAACCAGGTACTTTGTGCTTGCAAGAGACATTTGTTGCTTTTAAGAGACTAAAGACACTTTGGGGGGTCATTACAACCCTGGCGGATGGCGGAGAACCAGCGGTAAGACCGCGGTTACCGCCATGGTCATCCGCCGGTTCTCTGTCCCGCCTGCCAGGGCGGAGACAACCGCCGGGCTGGAGACCTGGGTCTCCAGCCCGGCGGCCGTCAGTATACCGCCGGCGGTATTTGGACCCAGCTTACTGCCGTGGATTTCCAGCGGTGTCAACCGCCATGAAATCCATGGCGGTAAGCACTATCAGTGCCAGGGAATTCCTTCCCTGGCACTGATAGGGGTCTCCCCCACCCCAACCCCGACTCCCTCCCCTACACCCCCCACCACCTCTGCCACCCCCCAAAGGTGGCAGGGCCCCCCTCCCCATCCCGACCCCCAACATAACATTACTAACACACACCCAACACGCATGCAGGCACCACCAACACACACACGCACACACCCCGACATACATGCCTACATCCACACACACAGTCAGACACGCACACCCACATTTAGACATACATGCACACATCCATACAGACATACCCACAGACATACACGCACTCATTCCCAAACACGCATCACCCCCACAAGCATACACGCACTCACACACCCCCTCTACATACACACACCCCCATGCACGCACACAACACCCAACACCTCCACACCCCCTCCCCTAACGGATGATCGACTTACCTGGTCCGTCGATCCTCCGGGAGGGGACGGGAGCCATGGGGGCAGCTCCGCCGACACCACACCGCCAACAGAACACCGCCGGGCCGAATCACAGGACGTGATTCGCTGGGGGGTGTTCTGTTGGCGTGGCGGTGGAGGTGGAGCTACCTCCACTTCCCCGCCGCCCGCAACTATGGCTGTTGGCGGCTCTCCATCGGAATAACGACGGAGAGCAGCCAACAGTCATAATACGGCGAGCGGCAAACCGCCTGCACAGGCGGTCTTCCGCACGGCGGTCCCTCGGCGGTCTTGCAAAAAGATTGCCGAGGTCGTAATGACCCCCTTTATATTATTTCTAAGTGATATTTTCAACATATTCTTATTGCATCTTAATCGATTTGACCTGCACTTATCCAGATAAATATATTATATTTTTCTAAACACTGTGTTGTGTATTTTTGTGGTGTTCTACTGTGTTATTTCATGATTATTGCACAAATACTTTACACATTGCCTTCTATGTTAAGCCTGACTGCTCAGTGCCAAGCTACCAGAGGGTGGGCCAAGGATAATATGGATTGTGTGTGACTTACCCTGTCTAGGGTGAGGGTCCTTGCTTGGACAGGGGGTTACCTGACTGCCAACCAAATACCCCATTTCTAACATATATATTCACATTTTAAACATACAAAACCATAAAAATTCACCTGTTATAGAGTTATCTCAAATAGCTATAACTCGTACCTTAAGGTAACTATAACTCGCACCCCTGACATGCGCAGTCGTTAGACCTGGCATCCTTGGCGTGCTCTCCCCTATCGTTTTTGCCTCTGCTTCACATGTTTTTTACTGTGTGCTGGACTCTGTTTTTGTTATTTTTTGTACCCTGGACACCATACCACTTCTGACCAGTGCTAAAGTGCACGTGCTCCCTGTAACTCGTATTGGTGATTGGTTTATTCATAAGTGGCATATTTGATTTACTAGTAAGTGCCTAGTAAAGTGCACCAGAGGTGCCCAGGGCCTGTAAATCAAGTGCTAGTAGTGGGCCTGCAGCACTGGTTGTGCCACCCACATGAGAAGCCCTGTAAACATGGCTCAGACCTGCCACTGCAGTGTCTGTGTGTGCAGTTTTAACCTGCAAATTCGACCTGGCAAGTGTGCCCACTTGCCAGGCCCAAACCTTCCCTTTTTATACATGTAAGGCACCCCTAAGGTATGCCCTATGTAGTCCCATGGGCAGGGTGCAATGTATGTTAAAGGTGGGACATGTACTGATGTGTTTTACATGTACTTACAGTGAAATGCTGCCAAATCTCTCTCTGAGGTTAACATGAGGGCTACCTCTACATAGCCTTAAAGTGCATATTCCCTTTGAGAAAAGATATAAATCTGTAGTTTGGGGTCTCTGAACTCACAATTTAAAAACACATATTTTGGTAAAGTTGGTTTTTAAATTGTCTGTTTGGAATGCCACTTTTAGAAAGTGGGAATGTTCTTGCTTAAACTATTCCGTGACTCTACCTGCTTGTGTATTCCCTGTCTGTGTCAGACTGACAGTTGGGCTGTTTGTGAATCCCCTCGAGACAGTAACACAAAATGAGCTGCGGTGTAGCCTGCATATCCTGAAGAGCCATCTGGGCTAGAGTGGAGGGAGGAGTGGTCACTTACACCTGAAAGGGCTGTGCCTGCCCTCACACAATGTAGTCTCCAACCCCCTGGTGTGTGTCTGGGGCCAGGCATGAGCAAGGCAGGATCTTGTGAACAACAGAGATTGTCCTTTGAAGTTGGGCAAATTCAAAGGCAGAAAGAGGTATACGTATTGATCCCAAAACCTCAGACTTTAGATCACTTCTGGATTCAAGAGGAACCTCTGCCAAGGAGATGAGCTGATGAGCTGAAGAGCTGAAGAGCTGAAGAGCTGAAGAGCTGAAGAGCTGAGGAGGAATGTTGCCCCTGGCTGTGACTGTGTTTTGTTGGGCGATCCTGCAGTTGCTGGACTTTGTGGTATATTCCTGCTTGAGAAGAATCTCCAAGGGGGTGGGTTGAGCTTGCCTCCTGATTTGAAGTTTCAGGGCCATCAAGGACTTCCTCTGCCAGCACCTGGACTCTCTGCAGAGACTCCTGCCCTGCCAAGTGGTGCCCCATCCAGTCCCTGGACCCTTGAAAGATGAAGCTGGTAGAAAACAACAGAAATCCATGCACAGGAATCAGTGTGGGGAACATCTTGACGCACCACCTCCAACGTGGCTGACAAACGACATGCCATCCTCTTTGCAGCTGAAATCAATGCTCCACCTTCATCGTGCCTGGGAGATCGACACATTGCGGCTGGAGAAATGACGCAACACCCACTTGCGGTTGATGATAATGATGCAAATACCCTGCAGCATGGTTTTCCAACACTGTGCGACCGGATTCCTCACACATCGTCACTGGGCATCAAGGTCATTGTGCGCAGATCCGAGGTCCCCTGTCCATAAATTGACACATCGCTCTTTTGCAGGAGAGGAAAACAACACATTGTCTACCCGACCAGAGAAGAAATGATGCACGGCCTCACTTGCAAGTAAGGAATTGACACATCGCTGACTTTTCTAACGCTCACTCACCAACGATGTTCTCAAAGATGTATTGAGTGCTGTAATTTGTGGGGTAATTAGCAGTGCATGGCGGGGAAACCACCTGCCGGCATACAGTATACTGTCTCACCCACTACAATGGCCAATATTCCAGTCTTAGAGCTATTTGTCATTGAAAGGCCTCCTTAATGTAAGCACCAGAGTGGACAGACTGAGTAGAGCACTTAGAACTCAACTTCAAAGCCGCAGAGACCCCAGACAACAAGAAGAGAGTGCTCCTACCCCACCTCTGGGAAAAGGGTTTGCACAATCTCTAAAACTATCAGAGGTGACTCCCAAAACCTAACCCACACTAGTGGCTGCCCTCAATGCCCAATTGGAACAATGGCCAACCAAGACAATTAATGTTTCATATTCAGGCAAGCCAGACAATGGCCCGAGGAATCGCTGGACACTTTCTATGCCAGACTACAGGAGCTGGCCAGCACGCATTCATTTGCTGACAAACAGGAAGATATTCATGGACAAATCATACAGGGGTGTGTCCCCACAAAGCTAAGGGAAAACATCTTACAGGAGTCAGGGAAGTCACTGAGAGACATCCTAACCTTGGGATGCTCCAAGGAATTATCAAAAGCCCGAGCCTCCCATATCAAGGCAGTGAAAGTAGAAACTGTTAACACAGAAACCCCCGTCAGAGGTCACATAAGTCAAAGAAAACATCTTAGACCCATGATAGGCATGTTTGAGGTGCAGATATCCCATGGGGGAGCCAACAGTCAACACTCTCATATATGTAGCCCATTGAGGAAAGGGCATGCTCCTCCACTGTCATACAGCAAAAGCACTTGAAATCAGTCACTTTGCACTGAGGGTGCACAACAAGGAACTGTCACACATCCTTGAGAAGAAAAGTGGGCAAGCTCCACATCGATAAATTCATACATTCATTAGTTCTCCAAAATTGCCAAATAGCATTTCATCTAAGACCGAAGGTGGAGAGGGATCTGGAAACACTTGAAGAAGCAGGTATCATAGAGCAAATCACTGGTCCCACCCATAGGTATCACCCATTGTAGAAAACTGAAACAACCAGGTGATGTCTGCATATGTCGGGACATGTTGCTTGCGAATGTAGCCATTAAAGGAGAATGACACCTTACCCCCCCACCATTGACAATCTAATCAGGGAATAAAGTGGAGCTAGTTGGTTTTAGATTTAACCCTAACTGAAGATATTTAGCCACCGTTTCCACTCATGTAGGCTTACAGTGCTACAGTCATTAAAACCTCGGCATCCTAAGCACTGCTTTAGTGTTTTAGAAAGCCATACGGGAAAGCTAGGCGGACTGCCCCAAGTCGTCAACGTGAATGACAATATACTCTGTCAAAAGAACACCACGAAAGGCTAGGGAGAGTGCTACAAAGGTTAAGAGAGCCAGGACTCACATTACATAAAAGCAAGTGGGAGTTCAAGAAGAAGCAGGTTAATTTCTGTGGTTACCTTTTCTCCACCAACAGCGTAGTCCCGGAACTGGATAAGATATAGAATATCAAAGAAGCACCACCATTATCCAATGTCTCTGAATGTCAGGAGCCTCCTTCGGATGGTTGCTTACTGTAACCGATTCACAAAGGATCTAAACACACTTACACAAACGCTGCAAGACCTTACTAGATCATCAGAGGCATGGGGTGAAGAGGAGGAGCAGTTGTTTCAAGCCAACAAGTTTCTCCTCATGGACAAGTTCATAGAAATTGCAGTGCTGTCCTGCCCATGGTGCTGAGCTGCTAGAGTCCCAGACCTCCCAGAACCTATCATCATAGAGCGTGGACAACAGCCACTATGAGTTTGCAGAAGTGTTAATTTCAGGTGCCTCCCAGATTGGTGGTACACCTTGGCCCTTATAGACGATTACTCAAAGTACCCAAAAGTCAACCTTGTTAATACCCAAGCAGCTAGTGAAGTAATTCCAAAGTTGAAGAAAATGATAGCCACACACGCACTCCTAAAAGGTCTCTGGACAGACAATGGCCCGCCATTCCAAAGTCAAGAGGTGGCAACATACCTTCAATACCTGAACACCCAACACAAGATGGTCCCCCAAGGTGGCCTCAAGTAAATGGGAAGGTCAAAAGATTTATGAGGACATTGAACAAAGTCATTCACATAACACACATCAACCAACAACCAATGGAATGGCCAATATATTCCTCCCTGAGGGAATAGAAGCAGATTCTCCACATCACCATCTGCCACCCCAGCATGGGACCCGTAGTCACTGACTCCATCCAACACCATCTCTAGTGGAAGCCCTTGGCGATGAATGACCAGAAAACACTCAGAAGGCAGAAGGAAATGAATGACAAAGCCAGCGCAAGGAGAGGCACAAAAGAATCAGATGTACAAGTAAGAGACTATGGTGGTCATTCTAACCCTGGCGGTAAAAACCGCCAGGGCGAATGACCGCGGTAGCACCGCCAACAGGCTGGCGGTGCACCGCTGGGTATTCTGACCGCGGCGGTTCAGCCGCGGCCAGAAACGGAAAGTCGACGGTGTACCGCCGACTTTCCGCTGCCCTTGAGAATCCTCCATGGCGGCGGAGCGCGCTCCGCCGCCATGGGGATTCTGACACCCCCTACCACCATCCTGTTCCTGGCGGGTCTCCCGCCAGGAACAGGACGGCGGTAGGGGGTGCCGCGGGGCCCCTGGGGGCCCCTGCAGTGCCCATGCCAATGGCATGGGCACTGCAGGGGCCCCCATAAGAGGGCCCCAAAAAGAATTTCAGTGTCTGCCTAGCAGACTCTGAAATTCGCGACGGGTGCTACTGCACCCGTCGCACTCCAGCAACTCCGCCGGCTCCATTCGGAGCCGGCTTCATCGTTGCTGGGTCTTTCCCGCTGTGCTGGCGGGCGGCCTTTTGGCGGTCGCCCGCCAGCACAGCGGGAAAGCCAGAATGGCCGCCGCGGTCTTGTGACCGCGGTGCGGTCATTTGGCGGTAACCGCATGGCGGGCGGCGACCGCCGCCCGCCGCGGTTAGAATCACCGCCTATGTGCTAGACAGGGACTGGCACCCAGGGAGCAAGTTTCTGCTCCCATTTGAACAAGCTCTTTGGACAGTCATCCAGTAGTGTGGCACAAGGATTACCACTAAGAGAGGCGTCAAAGAGGTAACTCTGAACATAATCGCACTTCACGAAATTCCACGGAATGCCACCCCACCTAAAGGTGTGAAAGGTTGAGATGAAGATGAGGTGGGCAGAGAAGACAGAAATCTAGTGGAAGTGTCCCCAAGGAGACCCCAGACTCCGATACCACCAGGCGATCAATGCCCATTGAGCTGAAGGGACTTCAGCCCCCCCATCTGCTGGAGTAACTTGGGCTGGCTTGGGTGGGGCTGCTGGCCAGCACATCAGTCACAGTCAGAGCATCATGCTTGTGTTTCTGAGCCCACTTGAAACCAGATATCCAGGCATTTTCCTTTTTTTTATTTTTTTTATTACTGATTGCTTTGCCTTTTCGAACGAGACCCCGGCCTCCCAACTCTGGTCCTGGCTGCCTGGTGTCCTGTGACACTGTGTGAAAAATAAGATATCAACTCTGTTATTGTCACATTAACATTCATTCCTTTTGGCACCACCATGTCAGCTGAGTTGCCTTCCTGGTGCTGCATTTGTTTATACATTAGTCTCTTGAAAGGACTACCAAACTGCTTATGTTTACCATGGTTAACATTTCCTGGTATATAGTGCAAGAACTCTCTCTGACACCCTTCTCCCAAGATTACGGCTCATCTGATACACGGAAGGGCAAATTCACACTGCCTACTGCTGCTGTCTAACCCAGTGCTGATGGTCTTTAAGGTCCCCTAAACATAGGCACAAAACTTTGCACCGTAGCGCAAAGATCAGTGCTTGGTGACTAGCATAGTTTTTCTTATTGACAATCGACCATGCCAGTACAAAATACTATACCTGGACAGACTTTAAAACATTTCCAACATGGGATGTGTGCTATACAATGCAGCACATATTCAATATGTGAAATGTTAGAAGAAAAAAAAACTGTTCTTCTTCGTGGCTACGTCAACCACTCCAGGAGGGGTTATTTTTTTTACATAAAGCACCAACAATTTTAGAAGCTAGTGCTTTGAATCAAAAAACCATGGGTGGTAGTGCAGGAACATCCAAGTACCACCCATGGAACACTCTGTTAACACAAGGGTGTTTGAAGCACTATTACACTACAAAAGGCACTTTTCAGGTGAAAGGTTTTGCCCTGGAAAGGAAATAGCATATCAAAAATGTGTGCCAGCTGCATCACTGCAGTGCAAAGTTTTGGCAAATGTGTCCCATACATTTTTTGTGTAGCATTTATATATAAGAAAAGCAGTGATTGTGTAGACTGTTCTTTTGTCAACTACAAGGTGTTGCAAGAATTCCTTGTAGAATAGTCTTCCTTAAGGGCACTGCTTCCGTTATAGAAAGCTGAGACTAACATATGTTCACAAAGCTACTCCCAGCCCTTACAGCATCAAGAAAAACTTAAGAGCCTTCCCTATTTGGAATACCTACTTTTCACCTTGAGAACAGAAATACTAAAAGGCACAGGACACATGGAACATATGCATATAAATCTGTAGTGAATCCTCTCTTGTCTTAATTGGAAGCAGAAGTTAGCTTAGTGTTCTGGCTTGTAGGCTTGTGCCCCCGTCACCCAGTGACTTTTACCCTACTTAGTTTGCTCTGTGTTAGCACATTTATTTAATTATATGTTTTCAAGATGGCTCCATTGTTTCTAGTTAGGCCAATGTTTTAGTTTTATTTTACCAGTGACACCATGCTAAGGGTTCACTATCAAGCCACAAAGATAAACAAACTGTAGGTATTCACATTAGGTACTTCCCTCTTCACACCTTCGAGGGAATTACTTACATAAATTGCTGTCCTCAGCATGTCTTGTTATATATTGTTTGGGAACAGACCTACGTCAGGCATCTGAGCAGATCTGTATAAATGCACCTCACTTAGAAAGATAGTCAGAGGGATTCCAAACAGATGTTATCGCTGCTATCAATGTTGCATGTCGCCTTGAAGCTGACCCAGTCTTCATGTCCCTACGGAGTCTGAGCTAGAGAACTCATTCCAAGGTAACGAGGGTTGGGGTCTCTTCTTATGAACATGGCATTGGCAGATTAGGTTTAACACACCTAGCTCTGTTTAAGTTAGAGATTAGGTTCATCATGCTAGGGTATTAGGACATATCTCATATCTCATGTCATTTTATGCCATTGCAAGATGGTGGGAGTCTTTATATTAATGACTCTCGTCTTCACAATTCTTTTTCTTGCACTGATCATTATCCTAATCATTGCAGCCCATGCAACTTATTGTAGGTTGCAGTATTATTAATAAAAGCCTTTGAAGACTTTACTGCATCTTTTCCATTACCTGTGTGTTTGTTTGAGACCTGTTGTTCATGTGAGAAAGGAGTAATCTCTGTTTAACCACAACACGCCCTAAGATGTCGCACTCTTGAGTCCATGCCTAAAGACTGCCACAAATCACCTTTTACTGTTTGGGTTTTTGGTGTGGTGCTGCTTGTGACCCGGAAGGGTTGGGACAACAGCTGCGACTTGTTGTTGGACTGGCATAGTCACCTACAAACATAAGTACTGTCATGCTTGAAAAAGCAATCTTATCTAGAGCAAGAGTCAAACTATGACATGGAGCCCCCAACGATAGTGTTTAGGTGCTAATTTACGGATACCCTGACAATCACTGTCTCACATACTACAGGTACCCTAAGTACCACTAAATGGAGGCGTCCATGGTCTTGGGGACGATCCTCCTCAGCAAAACACGGAGCACCTAATTTGGCTGTAGGTTGTTCGAGCTCGAATCATTAAAAGGACTTTCTCTCCCCACTTAGTGTTTCATCTCTTTACTCACTTTGCAATATGGCTAACGCCATAGACATTCCTGAGAAAGCTAGACAAGCATTAACATTACATCTAGTAGTGCATGGCTTAACAGACAAGGGTGGGGATGTCACATTCATAGTCGAAACTGGTGAAGCTTACCAAACAGAAACATTCTACTCCTGGGTCACCTTTCCTGAGGAAGACCATAGATCGTTTACATTCCACAAATACAGAATTGCAAACGTACCTCAACGGTACCAAGCATACCAGTATCTATGTTTGCCACATACACACCTCACCCAGGTATACAAAATATACAGGCAGCAGTTCTGCACAATTTATACATTGTAATAGTAACACTATATAGACAACTTGTTCAGTTCATAATTCAAACTCTGAACACTACACCAGTGTGTCCAGCACCACCAGCACCTGCTGGATACCAATTGGCTACTACTGGGATTTGTCCGCACTCTATCATGGGTAAAGGACCCACAGAAAAAGAGAAAAACCCGTTCTGGATAGCCCAGAAAACAAATCAGCTGGAAGCAGTATTTCCCCATATGGAACCACAGGAAAAACATAGAAATCTCACAATGTGCTTGCCCTTCGGGATGGTTCCCTCTGTGGATGACTGCCCCACATGGGGTACAGTCTTCGCTGCAGTTCATACTGTCACCCATGGTACCCCGACACATGCCAATTTACTGGGAGTGTTAAAACAAATTCAAAGTGAGCATGGGGCTGCACCAGCCTTGGATTTGGGGATGAAATTAATGCACAACTTCGACGCAGTTTCCTCAATCATACTCAGTAACAATAAAGCGAAAGTGGTAGCACTGGCTATGCACCAGCTCCTTTGATAGTTTCCACACTTGGACCAGGAGAAACAGCTACAGAAAATAATTTCTGACACCTATACCAGTATAGGCCAGGAAAGTTTGGGAGCCAAGCCTAAAAAACTTGAAATACAGAGTACCACCCCTAAGGAATGTACTAAACAAACACAGGAAGGTTCTAAAAAGTGCTGGGATGAACAAAAGCAATTTAAAGACAGACAAATACTAAGAGCAGATTCTCCACACCCGGAGAACTCCGACAGGAGATATACTCCCAGAAATAGAGAAAATATAAAAGCTCCTGCCAGATATACTGGTTCACATCCCTCTCGTTCCTTTCAGGATGCACTGGTAAGACGTAGCGAGAGAGGGGGCCGTCCTGATCGACGTCCTGAATACGTGACACAGAAGAAAGACTCACCACAGCCTTCAGACAAAAAAGAAGATAAGTCCTCACAACAAAGGCCACAATTTAAAAAGAAAAAGGTGGCAACACTCTCAATTAAAAATGCCAGTACACTTGAGAACATTGCTGAAGAACAAAACGTAGGCAGTGACACTGTTAGACAGCGCAGCAGAGGTCACGATATGTTGCCAGAATCTGAAAGATCATCTGGATGCGACAGCAACTAGCGATTTCATTGCACTTGAAACTGCGGACAGGAACGTCCTACCACTCGACAGGGTTTATGATCTAAATATCCAAATTGAGGGAGACGTACAGCGCACCATTGGTGTGATATTCTGGGATGAACTTAGTTGTGATATCCTGCAATTTTGCCTTCTTTCTCTTATCTTGTTCCAGAAGCGGTAAAACAAGCCTACGCTGTCAATTGGGCTTTAGCGCAGGGACCTGCATTATACCGCAATCATGTAGGTTGGGAAAAGGACTCATCTTGTCATGTAATACCTATCAGGTCTACACCCCAGCCTCAGCCACAATATCTGGTTAAACACAAAGCAAAAGCTCCAGTGAGGGAAATCCTCACTCAGCTCGAGTACC
Organism: Pleurodeles waltl; assembly: GCF_031143425.1. Classification (NCBI taxonomy): domain Eukaryota; kingdom Metazoa; phylum Chordata; class Amphibia; order Caudata; family Salamandridae; genus Pleurodeles; species Pleurodeles waltl. The sequence goes on from NC_090450.1 coordinate 471,954,319, forward strand.
AGGGTATAATTGAGCCCTGTGTCTCTGCAATAAATAATCCGTTATTCCCCGTTGCAAAGCCAGACCATTTGTATAGAATAATCTTAGATTACAGACACTTAAATAGTCGTACACGTACATACGCTATACAAAATTCACATAGCGCAGCAATCATTAATAACATTGTGAGCAAAAAATACAAAAGAACCTTGGATATCTCCAACGATTTTTTCTACCAGAACTTAGCACTCAAAAGTCGGGACCTGAGTGCATTCTCATTTGGCTTGCAAAAATGCTTCTGCCATTTGCACCAAGGCTACAAGAACAGCCCATGTCTGTTCTCAGCCAATGTAACATCAATATTACATGATATTGATCCTGAGACGTTGTCTTACGTGGATGACATCTATCTCACAGAGGACAACCTCAAAATTCACCTTGCCAGGGTCTATTGGATCGTTCTAGGAATCGCAGCCCTTGGCTACAAGTTTAATTTTAGGAAAACTAAAATAGCCTTTCTCAGCGTATTGTTCCTGGGATATGAGCTATCAAATGAGGGCAAGAGCCTGGCCCCGCACTTTCTAGAGAAATGTGCTCAACTCCAGCCACCAAATACAATCATGAAATTACAGTCTTTACTTCAATTTTGGCAGAACTTACATTCCTGACTATGCTTAGCGTATCAAGTCACTTTGGCCCGTATTTATACTTTTTTTGCGCCGCATTTGCGTCGTTTTTTGACGCAAAAACGGCGCAAACTTGCAAAATACCATTGTATTTTGTAGGTTTGCGCCGTTTTTCGTCAAAAAGCGGCGCTAATGTGGAGCTAAAAAAAGTATAAATACGGGCCTTTATGTCTTAATACTCCCTGACTTTTCTAGCACTGCACAGTGGAACACACATGCATCCTAAGGGAATTGCAACAGGACATGCTAGAAGCAAAACACTTCCACACCCGTGACAACAAAACAGACTTGGTCATCAGAATATTTGCTGGTGCCACTGAGTTCACTTATGTCACCTTTAACGAGGGTGACACAAAATCCATAACATATAAATCACATTTATACTCCCATGTAGAACAACGTTTTGTACCCACAGAAAAAAATTCTAACTGCAGTTCAGATGGCTGTCATTAAGGAGAGGCCACTTGCCCAAGGGAAACGCATAATTGTCGTTACCCATTTGCCAGCCTTCGAGGCCGTCACCAAAGCAAGTGTTCCAAACGCTAAAGCATTACATCCAGACTGGGTTTAGTGGGCAATCTCCCTGACTGCCACCGATGTCGATTACATCTTTGATACAAAACTTCAGACACAGGAATTTCTCCTAAACGAACAGGAGTACCCAGCATCTTTAGAGATTTTGCCACTTGACAGATAGCATGCTGTCATTTACACAGATGGGTCAGCACAACCAGCTGTACGTACCAAACATCAATACTCAGCCACTTGCGCAGCTGTGAGCTGAATGATGAAGGATGGTGTATTCCACCCTCTTAATACCTACACGTAGACTCCTCGGAGACAGCGCAGCTCAGCTGGCTGAAGTCAAAGCCCTTATCTAGGCGCTAGAACACACAGAGCCAGGATTACTGACTTTGATAGTCTGTGACTCATACTATTGCGTCCAGTCCTACAATGATTATCTTAATCATTGGCGATTGAATGGGTTTAGAGACTCCAAAGGAAACACCATAAAACACAGAAATCTGTGGGAGAGGGTGGCTGATCTCAAGGATAAGTTACCTTCTGTCCATGTAGAACATACATTGGGCCATCAACGTGTAGGAGTACACGTTACTGGCAATAATTTGGCTGATGAGGCAGCCAAATCAGCAGTAGCTTCGGCTTTCTTGGACTGCAGTGACTCATTCTCAGACGAGATTGGATAATTAAATTCTGACCGTCGTGAAAGCTTTGGCTGAAGGCAAGCCTCTTCCAAAAGCATACTCTACAAAATACTCTTACCACATCAGTGAACAGAATGTTGCGTACGCAACACTTCCTGAGGTTGGAGATCAAGGGATTCCCCAATCAAGACCAGAGATTAGATCTCATCAAAGCAGCACATGAAGGTGTCGCTTCTGCACATGGTGGTATTTCGGCCACAGTAACACTCTTACAGAAAGCCTTCTGGTGGCCAGGTTTAAACAAACAGACAAAGCAATACATCCTTTGTTGTGACATTTGCCAGCAATATAAGGGCTCTGTTGGACTTTTTTCCTTTTGCAGGGTCATCTCCAATCTTTTTGCCTCCTGCCTCCTATGTTTTCTGACCTGTTGTGTTGGCTTTAGGACTCTGGGCACTTTACCACTGCTAACCAATGCTAAAGTGCATATGCTCTCTGTGCTAATTGTATGGTTAATTGGTTTATCCATGATTGGCATATTTGATTTACTAGTAAGTTCCTAGTAAAGTGCACTAGAGGTGCCCAGGGCCTGTAAATCAAATGCTACTAGTGGGCCTGCAGCACTGGTTGTGCCACCCACATTAGCAGACCTGTAAACATGGCCCAGACCTGCCACTGCAGTGTCTGTGTGTGTAGATTTAAACTGTCAATTCGACTTGGAAATTGTACCCACTTGTCAGGCCTAAACCTTCCCTTTTCTTACATGTAAGACACCCCTAAGGTAGGGCCTAGGTAGCCCCATGAGCAGGGTGCAGTGTATTTTTAAGGTAGGACATATACTAATGTGTTTTATATGTCCTAACAGTGAAATACTGCCAAATTCGTTTTTCACTGTTGCAAGGCCTGTCTGTCTCATAGGTTAACATGGGGGCTTCCTTTAAAACTGATACAGCGTAGATTCCCTTTGGGAGCAGATAGACACAAGGAGTTTGGGGTCTCTGAGCTCACAATTTAAAAATACATCTTTTAGTAAAGTTGGTTTTGAGATTGTGTGTTTGAAAATGCCACTTTTAGAAAGTAGGCATTTTCTTTCTTACACCATTCTGTGACTCTGCCTGTTTGTGGATTCCCTTTATGGGTTAGTTTGACTGTTGTGCTGTTTGCACCTCTCTCTAGGCAGTGACACAAAGGGAGCTGGGGTGTAGCCTGCATATCCTAATGAGCCATCTATGCTAGGAGGGAGGAGAGGAGTGGTCACTCACACCTGGAAGGGTTGTGCCTCCCCTTACAGAATTCAATCTCCAACCCCCATGTTGTGTGTCTGGGGCCTGGCCTGGGCAAGGCAGGATCTCACAAACAAGAGAGGCTTTCCTTTGAAGTAGGCCTACTTCAAAGGCAGAACTGGGTATAAGAAGAGCACCCAAACCCCTGAAAATTAGATCACTCCTGGACATCAAGAGGAACTTCTGCCGGGAGAAGAGCTGAAGAGCTGAGGAGAATTGCTGCCCTGCCTGTGACTGTACTTTGTGGAACTATCCTGCAGTTGCTGCTTCTGCCTGTGCAAGGGGACAAAGACTGGACTTTGTTGTGTATTCCTGCTTGTGAAGAAATCTCCAAGGGCTTGTCTTGAGCTTGGCTCCTGTTGATGAAGTCTCAGGGCCATCAAAGACCTCCCCTGCCAGCACCTGGACTCTCTGCTGAGACTCCTGCCCTGCCAAGTGGTACCCTATCCAGTTCCTGGGGCCTTGACAGGTGAAGCTGGAAGACCAAGACTGAAAATCCACGCACAGACCACCGTGCAGGGAAAAATTAAACGCACCTTCTGAGACATGGCTGAGAAATGACACGCTGGCGGCTTCGCGGCTGAAATCTGTGCTCCACCTGCATTGCGGCAGGAAGAATGGTGTATTCGGCTGGAGAAAGGTTGAGCAACGCCCGCTGACTGATGCTGATAGCGTTGCAACCCAACTAGCGTGGTTTTACTTATACCTTGCGGCAGGATTTTCTACACAAACATTGTTGGGCACGGAAAAAGAAAGCAAAGCCTGCCCGGACCCGAGGTGCTTGTCCGGATCGATGCATCGCTCTCCTGCAGAGAGAAAAAACAATTGCTTATCCCCGTAGGCCCCGGGCGCGTCATCATGTGGAGGTTACCTCATGGTGCTCTTAGAGATCAGGTTTTTAGAAACGAGATCCGTGATTCTATTGTCCATCACTTCGCTGAGAATCACGGCTCCATGTCTTCTGCAGGCACTGTTTGGGAGGCCTTCAGTGCAGTAATTTGCGGGCTCTGTCTCTCAAAACAGCACAGTGTGGTGAAGGTGCTCAGGCGGGACTTGGCTGAAATGGAGGCTCAGATTGCAGAACTTGAAAGAAGATTGGGCTCTGATTGGTCTTGTGACCTCCTGGCTGAACTCAGAGGAAAGATGACACAGTATGAGGAGGCCGCGCTTCGTGAGGTCCACTTCCTAGGGAGGCCGCAGAGATATAGTGAGGGGGAGAGGGCCGGCCGAACGGTAGCAGCAATGCTCCATAAGCCGTGGGCAAATAATTACATTGCAGAGCTGACTGATGCGTCTGGCGTGAGCCGTACCGGCACTGAGGAGATTAGGCGAGTCCTTACTGATTTCTATTCTGATCTGTATGCAGCGTGCCTGGGGCCGGGTGCGGTGGCTGTCACTGACTATTTTGAGGATATCAGCCTGCTGTGGCTTGACAATTCACACAGGCAGTACCTGGATGCTCCTTTTTCATTGGATGATGTTATACAGGCGATACGTAGCTTGCCTGGCAATAAGGCCCCTGGGCTGGACAGCTTGATGCTGTCCTTCTAAAAGGAATATGCTGACATATTGGCACCGCATCTCTTGTAGATATATGCGGAGGCTCTTGAGAGGGGAGCTCTCCCAGCCTCGATACGGGAGGCTCTCATCGTAACCATCTTGAAGCCTGGAAAAGACCCGCGCTGTTGCGATTCATATCGGCCCCTCTCATTAATAAACATAGATCATAAGATTCTGGCAGAGCTTACTGCGGCCAGGCTGCAGCCTCTGCTTCCTTCCTTGGTGCTACCTGATCAGTCCGGATTCGTGCCGGGGAGCTCCACTTTGTATAACCTCCGCACCTACTTTGCATTATCTAGCATGATCGATCCAGAGGATCATGCGGCGACGGTGCTCCTGGACACCACCAAGGCTTTGGACTCCCTTGCGTGGCTGTATCTGTTTTCTTTGTTGGCGCGGGTGGGGTTGAGTGGTAGGTTTATCCAACTGATTCGCCTGCTGTACACGCAGACGTCCTCTCAGCTGAGAGTCAATGGGACTATTTCTGTCCCTTTCTTGAGAGAGGCACTCGTCAGGGTTGCCCCCTCTCTCCGCTGCTTTTTGTGGTGGCAATAGAACCACTTGTGGCACGTCTGAGGCAGCACCATAATCACAGGGAATTGGCATTCCAACAGCGTCCAATTTTGATTTGTATGTATGCAGACGAAGTTGCTCTGTACATTTGAGATCCACAGCTCCACCTAGACACTCTGTTAGATGAGATAGTTTGCTTTGGGCACATTTCTGGGATTACCATTAACTGGTCCAAGTCTGTGGTACTGCCCTTGTTCGAGGCTACTGTGCGGTGCCCCTCTAGATACCCTCTCAAATGGACTGATGGTCCGGTGCTGTATTTATGTATCTGGCTGAGCAGGGACGTTAATACGCTCTGGTCAGCAAACATATGGCAAAGCGATTATTTGGTTGGAAGATAAGGTGGAGATGTGGCGAGCCTTGCCACTCTCATTGACAGGTCTAATAGCGATAGCGAAAATAATAATTCTGCCTACATTTCTGTATCTATTTGTTAACTTGCCTCTTGTTCTTACTGCGAGCTTTCTGAAGCGGCTTAGGTCGTCAGTGGTGACTCTGGCCTGGGATCGGTGGCAGCCCAGAATTTCCTGTGAAAAACTGACACTCCCGTTTGAATTGGGTGGGCTGGCAGCCCCTGACCTAGAACTTTATTATCATTGTGCGCAGGTTCATTTTGCGCATTTCTGGCTGCACCCCACACGCTTCTTGCCACATTTGGAACCTGAGCGTGACGCGGTTTGGCCGGATAGGCTGCCGCAGGTGCTCGGTGGTCCGAATAGATCCCGACCGTGTGGGGTTGACACTGTGATGAGCACGGTGAGTGCCTGGACTGCGTTGTTGCGGCACGCTGATGTGCGAGAGCCCTTTGCGCCTTCGATGCCACTGTGTGATGTTGCGGCCTCAACGCTGGCGGAGGATGTCCGAGTCTACTTTAGGATCTTGGTTTCTGGATGGGAGGTTTATTTCCTTGGAGGCTGCCCTTGGTAATGTACATGGCTCAGCGCTGAACGGGTTATTCCTTCTCAGAATTCGTGCCTTGCTCCGCTCCCGTTCTCCCTGCTTTCCTGATGCACCCCCGATGTGCCAAGCGTTGGAACTGGTATACCAAAGAGGATCTCCGCACAGGCTTATCACTAGCCTATATGTTTGCTTGCAGAATGTGGGGTCTGCTACCGGGATTAAAGCAAAGGCCCGGTGGGAGGTGGAAATTGACGAGCCCATCCTTGACGAGGTGTGGCGACGGTGATGTGCGCACATGCGAGAGCTGTCGCCTAACTACAGACTGCGCCTTATCCATATTAATTTCTTACACCGTTTTTACTACATGCCCTGTAGACTGAAAAGTATGGGTGTCGGGTTCCTGAGTCTAGCTTCTTGCACCTCGCGTGGAGCTGCACGGCACTGCGTGAATACTGGACAGCGGTGCTGCGGGCGACTGAGGAAATGACAGGACTCCTGTTGCCGCACACTCCTCAGCTCGCCCTTCTATGTCATGTCTAGGGGATCCCCCCTCTGCATCGGAGACTGGTGGGACTGTTGCTGGTGCTTGCCAGGCGTAAGGTTGCAATGTGCTGGAGGTGACAGCGAGCTCCCCCATTGCTGTGACTGGTTACAGGATGCTGCGTATTGCCAGGAACAACTAATGATATATTGGGAGCTTATGCCTGAGGGTTCCTGGCCGAGAGATATATGGGCCCCTCTGCGATCCTACTTGGAGATGCGGGTATTGAACGGCATGCGAGTGCCCAATGCTCATTACTGATTATGCAGTGGATGCGCTCCCCCTCCATGCCATTGTATCACTGCCTTTACTCCAGTTGATGATTTGAAGGCTACTGTGTTCCGACACCCACCTTCCCTTTCCCTTCCCTTTTTTCCTATCTTCCTCTGTTTTCTCTCTCTCTTTTGCATTTCCTTGCTATCTGCTTTCCCAAATTTTTATCGCTTTCTTGATTTCTCATAATTTACATCTGGGTGTTTTCATGATGCGGCTCTGTCCATTCATCGCTGTGCGGTGCTACGCTGCATTCTCCTTGATGTATACTCCTGTTTGGTTTCTATGTCACCAGTTGTGAACGGTATCATTTGCTGACTTTCAGCTGTGTTGGCGCACTCTAGAGCATTGTTAATTTTGTGTTTTGTTATCTATACCTGCAAAAAAAAAATATTTAAAAAAAAAGGCGCTACTGTTTCAAAAACAAGTTGCGGTGTCATTAGCTAGAGAGACGTATCGTCTACAGATTGCGAGATCATCAGCCAAGATACAATCCGTATGAAATATCAACTTCCCCAAGCACTTTGGAGATCTAGGCCCTCATTAAGAACTTGGCGGTCGAGACCGCCATGCCGGCGGCGGCGGAAATTACTGCCACTGGCATGGCGGTCTCGACCGCCACATAATGAACACAGTGGGGACCGCCACAGGTGGCCTTCCACCACTGCCAGGCTACCGCTGACTGTCAGCCTGACGATGGCAGAATTCTTCATCCGACAGGGCAGCGCTGCAAGCAACCCTTGTTCCACCAGCCATTCCCCGGCAGTTTCACCTGCCAGGGAAAGGCTGGCGGAAGCGGTGCTCCGGGGCCCCCTTGGGGACCCCTGCACTGCCCATGCACTTGGCATGGGCAGTGCAGGGCCCCCCCTGCACAGCCCCGTCGCACTGGTCAATGCCCGATTTACGGGCAGTGATCTGCGTGATGGGTGCTGCTGCACCCACCGCACAGCGGCAGTGATGACGGCTCCACGTGGAGCCATCAGCAATGTCCCAGCCCAGCATTTCACTGGGCCGGCTGGCAGAAACCCACAGGTCCAGCAGAATGTTATTTATTTGGCCGGCAGGGTCTCAAGGGGGCTGTGATAAGACCCCCAGCATGAACACGGCAGAGATTCCCGCTGTGTTCATTATGATCCCCCTAGCATCCAGAATTTTCAATGCCTCGAGCACTACTGGGATTGTCCACTTTCTTAAGGCTGTTGTGCCTGGATTTGTGTCAATCTTCCAGACTGTATTCGGAGTCATTCCATCAGCCATCCATTCACTCTTTTCAAGTGTGTTTGGCGGCTTTCCTATAATTTTGGCATTTGATTGGTGGAATACTACTGCTATTTCTTCTGATTCGCAGTGGTTGTGTCTTTCCAACTACGCAAAGCAATGGAGCCGGTGCCACCAGCTCAACTGTGCCGTGAACGCATGGTTCAGGTCTTCGATGCTTCCTTGCTGGAGGAATTGGAGCGTGATTGGTCATTGTGATTCGGACCACTCCTATGGTGCGTGCAACCAGTCTTTAGCTGCTTATGGTGCCTCTACGAGCACTTGCCTACAGTGTTTCTTGCTGTTACGTGAGTGCCTCCTGTGGACAAAGCACTGCTGATGTTACTGATGAGCGTTCATTCACGGTCGTGCCCCTTGAGACTAAGCATGATTCGCAAGGCCACTTATGAGCCACCCCTGATGAACGATTTGGCTCTTTTCGCCACTGTGGAGAATGCCGCTTCTCCAGGAGGACCCGCACAAGAGGGTACTGCGCACTACTGCTCCGTGGATCCGTCTGCCTATCCTATGATCGATCTAACAACCGACGATGTGGCCTCTGTCCTGAGGTCCTTTCCATTCGATGGCTTTGAAGATGCTCTTCAAGATCATGACTATTGTAAGAAAATTTGATGATTGGCTTGTAATTTCAAATTCAACATTTGCATTCCTTCCCTTACTTTGGCCTGCAGTGCTTGTCATGGTCGACATTATGGCTCTCATCATGACATTGGCGGTAAATCCCGCTTACCGCCGGGGTGACGGCCACCAACATACCGCCAGGGTGGTGGATATCCGTTCGCCATATTATGACACACACACACCAATCTGACAGAATACTGCCACATACAGAAATCCGCCAGCCCAAAGGTCAGTGCTAAAGTGGCAATACCAACATCCATACCGTTACGCCAACAAAACAACGCCCACCACATCATGACCCATGAATCACCCCGGCAGACATTCAATGATGGTAAACCAAAGGCGGTACACACCGGCGCGTTTAGAATGGACACCCAAATACTAAACTACACAACATTGGCCACTACCAAATACACACAGCTGACACTCATACACATACAACATCCACCCACCCACAGCACTATAAAACACACACCCACATCACCCACAACCCTTTAGGAATAAAAATTATTGCCACCGGACTGACATCAAGACCACTGCGACAAAAGACACACACACCCATACATCCCTCACGCACACCAAACCACAGTACCCAATACCAACACAGTTACACACAGCACACAATACCCATGTCCCCACAAAGGCACCCCTGTGGCACAGATGAGGAGTTGCGGGTCATGGTGGAGGAAATAGTCAGGGCGAAGCCACAGCTGTTTGGAGCACAGGTACAGCAAATATCCATTGCCAGGAAGATGGAGCTATGGCGGAGAATTGTGGACAGGGTGAATGCCATGGGACAACATCCACGTACAAGGGAAGATATCAGGAAGATGTGGAACGACCTACGGGGGAAGGTACATTCCGTGGCAGCAAGGAACCTGCTCGCCATACAGAGGACTGGCGGTGGGCCCCCGCATCCTCCCCCACATCTAACAGCATGGCATTACTGCATCATGAGGAACTCATTGGAGTTGCCAGAGGACTGGACACTGGTGAGTCAACATTTACTACTTATCACCCCCCACACCTGCATGCCATCTCACACCCTCAGTCCCATCACTCCACTCCATCTCACACAGTGCACCTACACATATGACTAACCCCAATGCCAATCCCTGCATGCTTTAACAATGCATGGACAGCCCTCCCAGCCCTGCATGTACACCCATCACCAATGCATGCACAGCATGGAGAACTAACAATCCCACAATACACAAACCAAGGTGGCAGGGCAACAGCAATGATAGAGGGGAAGTTAGGGATGTACAATATGTCACAGACATGAAGCATAATACATCACTTACATCCCCACAGGTGCCCCAGCCAATCTCAGCGGCGAGGAGGTGCCACAACTAACCAGTCCCCCAACAGAAGATGCCCTCAGTAATTACAGTAACTCTGGACTTCAGGATTTGGATGAACTACCTGGCCCATCAGGGACCACCGGTCACCCCAGCCCACTCCCAGTCAACCTCAGAGCCTCTCCCATCAGTATCCTACACCACAGCACCCACCCAGTGTCCCCACACCTCTGTCCCAGAACACGTCAATCAGCTGTGTTCCCAACTGTACAGGGACCCAAGTCCACACCTTACACCCAAGACAATCAGGTACCTGGGGTCAGTGGGAGTGGGCATACCATTCAGGGGACACAGACACAGGGCAACAGGGTCACTGGGAGGACCACTGTGCCCCAGCGGGAGGACAGGCCCAGGGAACTGACTCTCCAGGAGGCACTCTCCAATGTCCTGGGGGCCTACCAATAATCCCAAGACAAGATGGCCAGATCCTTAACAACATGCAGGAGAACAAGTGGCTGCAGGAGGAACACCATCAGGAGATCAGGGAGGACTTGCAGGCTCTCAACACCACCGTGATCTCCATAGCAGGGATGCTGGCAGGCATGGTCAACATCATAAGGGAATCAACAGTACACCAGCGGGCCCCTGCCACTAGCCAGTCTATTGACCAGCCCTCCACTTCCGCTGCAGCTGGTGGGCAGGAGACAACAGGCCACCAGAAACCCTCTACCTGCAGAAGGTTATCCACCCTGCAAACGTTCCCTGCGACCCAGACAGAAGCCAGAGAAACTTGCCAAGACCACCACCAGGAAATGAGACTCTTCTGATTGTCCCCCTTGTGTCCCACCCTGTCACCTTGTCCACTTTGAACTACCTTTGCTCCCCTTCCTATGGCCCCTTGGACACTGGACTTGTGATACAAACAGACTGGAACAATACCCTGGATTTCGTCTACCCTCACCCCATTCCACTGCACTTTTCAGACAATTATTTGCACTACAATAAATACCCTTAAACACAATTTGAGTGACACAGTTTTATTTGTTGAAAATGTGCATTTATGGGATCAGTCACGTCTAGTGCAAATGATCTGAACACTGTGATAGCATACAAATAATGACCTGTAGCTGTCTGCAGTAAACACATCAGGACACTGTTGTCATATCACCAACATCTGTATACAGTGGGTGGGGACTCTGGCTCACCTATTAGCCACACCCTGTGCCTCTGTAGTTGGGCCATCACATTTGGGATGCTGCTATTCCTCAGAACGAAGACATCATGCACCGACCCAGGATACTTGGCAGTGACGTGGGAGATGTACTGGTCCACTAGGCACACCATTTTCACATTCAGTGAGTGGAAACTCTTGTGATTCCTGAACACCTGTTCATTCTGGCGGGAGGGGAACAAACGCAATATGTGTACCGTCAATTGCCCCAGTAACATTGGGTATATGTCCCATTGCATAGAATCCTGCCTTCACAGTGGCCAAATCTTCCACCTGGGGGAAATAAATGTAGCTGCACATGTGTTTCACCAAGGCAGACAATACCCTTGCCAGCACAATTGAGAACATTAGCTGTGACATTCCTGCTGCCAAGTCCACTGTCACTTGGGAAGAACCAGTTGCCAGGAAATGGAAAACAGATAGAACCTGCACAGGAGGGAGGATCCCAGTGGGATGATGGATAGCTGATTCAGGTCAGTCTCTGTGATTGTGGCCCTGTCCAGTCTATAGGTGAGTATAATGTGCCTGTCCTCCAGTGTAGCCGAGTCCACAAGAGGTCTGTACTTGGGGGTTTGTCTCCTCCTCCTATTCATCTGCAGTGCTAGGTATCTAAGGGACACAAGAGTGAGTAGGCCGTCAAAATTTGAACAATGGAACCAACACCTCAGTGTGCATACAGCATTAATGTGATTGGGCAGTGGGAATAGCAATGTATGTGCAATTTTCAGCAATGATGCAGTTCTGGAAGATCTGTATGTAGTGCACCACAATGAAATGGTGACTGCCTGTCCTGTACCTAGGGAAGGTGGAAGTGAGGTAACTCCGCCGATGTTGGGCGTCATGGCGGAAGGCGGTCTTGATTTTGCCGTGCAATTCCTCATTGGCTAATATGGGTTTCTATGGAGTACAGTGGCCAATGGGGATCAGCGTCTGCGGTGACAGTGTTTCTGTCTATGATCTCACTTGATTCCTGACTTGATTCCTGACTTTCCACAGGAGAACACCTACACTGCGTGTGCTGCTGTGACCTCTGTCTGGAACCTAACATGGCCCATGTGGCCGGGGAAAGGGCCCCTGTCTTCACTTCGGAGGAGTTGGAGCACTTGGCAGATGGGGTCCTGCCCAAGTATAAACCGCTGTATGGGCCTCCAGACCAACAGGTGAGTATACCTTGGGCACGATGCATGTGGGAAGGTTGCATGGAGATGTGTGTGCAGGCATTGTGTCACTTGGGGGGATGTCTGTAGGTAGTGTACATGGTGGTCGCCGAGCGATGTGTGTGCCAATGGAGTTGGAAATGTGATTTGTGGGCCAAATGCAGGCGTATGTGCAATGGTGTCCTCCAGTCTGCATTCCCTCTGACGGTCAGCGCCCACCAAAAGAAGGGATTGTGACGTGCCATCGCCAAGGACGTGCAGTCCTTGGGGGTCTACAGCAGGCAATCACCCACTGCAGGAAACGGTGGGGGGGCCTGAGACGCGGGGCACGGAACACCATGGAGGCCCAGCTGGGGATGGCCTTCCAACGAGGAAGTGGTGCCCATCGGAACCTGACCCCCTGATGGCCCGCATACTGACTGTGGCCTACCCAGAGCTGGATGGGCACTTGAGGGCCTCACAGCAGCCACAAGGGCGTGAGTACAGTGTGCATTACTACAATAATTGGTAGGTGGCATGGGATCCGGGTGGTGGGTGTGAGTTAGCGGGTGCCCCTTAATGCCAGGACAGACATTGCAGCGTGATCCAGCTCAAAGGTAATGGCTGTATGGCAAATGCAGGTAACCTAGCTCGTTTGCATTCCATGTCAGTCAGGGCTTTGTGGGTCCCAGGAGGTGTGCAGTTGGCGGTATTTGGCCCTCATCTTGCTGTGGTATCTAGCCAATTCAATGCCAGTGCAATGCATAGTGCTCAATCCTTATCCCTGTGTGTGACGGTGCTGTGTATGCCAGCTGTGGTGTTGGAGCTGTAATTGACCCAGTGCTTCCTTTCTCTCCCTCCCTCCCTTTCTCCTTTTGCCATCCTGTCCATGTGTGGATTAGCATAATCTGGCGGGGCAGGGCACCAGCGACAGAGGAAGCTGCATACCACAGGACCAAGGAGGCAGAGTCCACTGTCGCCAAGGGAACCAGTGGGACAGAGGGTGAGGGGAGCACCACGGCGGAGACAGGAGGTGACAACACTGACTCAGATACCTCCTCCGATGGAAGCTCCCTGGTGGTGGCAGGCACCTCTGTGACCACCCTAGCTGCAGGTACAGCCGCCACCCCCGTACCAGCACCACCCTCCCAGTAGCCCCTCAGCGAGTTGCCCGTGCCCGCTCACCCAAGAGGGTGGACATCTTCTTCACCCCAGGCACCTCAGGCCCTGCCCCAGTGAGCCCTGATGCCCTGAGTAAGGAGGCTATTGACCTTCTGCGATCCATCTCTGTAGGGAAGTCAACCATTGTGAATGCCATCCCGGAGATGGCATCCCAGATGCAGCAATGCAATGCATTCCTGGAGGCCCAACAGAGATCAATTCAGGCTCTGGCCTCCTTTCTGATGGCAGCCATTGTCCCTGTTCCTACCGCCCCACCTCCAACTACCACTTCCCAGTCCCAGTCTCCTCATCCCCAACTCATACCATGCACACATACAGATGAGCATGTACACAAGACATCACACAAGAGTGTCACAGTCAAATACATGCACCACACTTCAGTCCACAAGCACTCACACGAACAACAGACAGCTGCACACACATCCACATCCACTGCCTCCACTGTCTTCCCCTTCTCCTCCTCCTCCTCCTCCTCCTCCTCCACCTCCCTCACAGTCACATCCACACTCACACCTGCATGCACTGCTTCAACAGCCACCACCAGCATCACCACACCAAGCAGCACACACACCTCACTAGCAGACACCTCCACAACATCCATCCACACGTCCCCTGTGTCCTCTCCCACTGTGTCTGTCCCCCTTCCTAAAGGACACAAACGCAGGCACTCAGACACTCAATAGCCATCCACCTCACATCAGCACACTGCCCATGCACCTGCACTCAAGTCCAGCAGACGTACTCCTCCAACAACCACTCCCTCAACCTCCACTCTCATCCCTCCTCCCTCACCCTGCCCCACCATCCCTAAGAAGCTTTTCCTTGCCCAAGTTGACCTCTTCCCTCCCCCTCCCCCTCCCCCTCCCCGCCATCCTGCCCCTAAGAGCAGGGTCCCATCGACCCAGCCCAGCACCTCAGCCAAATAGTCCATGGGGACAGTTGAGGAACCTCGTAGTCGTGGAGGCAAGACAGTGAAGGATCCCACTCCAGCAGCCAGGAAAGGGAAGGATCTCACTCCACCTACCAGGAAAGTGAAGGATCCCACTTCACCACCAAGGAGTGGTAAGGTTCCCACTCAACCACCAATGCAAGAAAAGGTTCCCACTCAACCACCAATGCAAGAAAAGGTTCCCACTCAACCACCAATGACAGGCAAGAAGCCCTCACCTCCAGCTGGGGCACAGCAGCCCTCGCCTACAGCTGATGCTGTCCAGGTGACACCTCCCTCAGCAGAGACCATGCAGCCCTCACCTCCAGCTGAGACACAGCAGCCCTCACTTCCAGCAGAGGACATGTAGGCCACACTCCAGGGACTGTTGTACAAGAAACCCCCTCCAGGATCAGTTGGCAAGTTTCCCACCTCAGTGACTGTGACCTTGCACTTTACAGCATTGAGGAATGGGCATGGAGCCCCCTCCAGGATCAGTGGGCAAGTTCCCCACCTCAGTGAATGTGACCTTGCACTCCCCAGCATTGAGAAATGAGCATGGAGCCCCCTCCAGAACCAGTGGGCAATTTCCCAACTTTAGCTGAGGTGCCCCCCACCCCTTGCCCCCGGAGGTGCCTGTCCACTTCCGTGATGATGCCCCTGCACACTTTTGTGCGTAGTTAGTCCGGATCATGTTGGGGCTTGGACTGTGCCCTGTGGACATGTGGGCCTCATGTACTTTGTACTGGGCATTGGCCCTTTCTGGACAATTGTTTATGTCTATCTGTTCAAAATTGGTTCATATGGTGTTTTTTGTCTTGCAAATACATTTTCAGTACTTCCGACCTCTAGTCCTTGTATTATTGTGCCGTGTGTGGTGTGCCATTGGTTTACGTCTGCAGCAGGTTGCGTGTATGGTGTGTGTGTGTCTGGTGTGTGTCGTGCATGTGTGTGTCACTCTCCTTTTCCTCCCTCACTCACTTGTGTGCTAGGCGGCTGTGCTCCCCATCGTCGTCTTCATCGGTGTTGGTGTTCCAGGTGGAGCATGGCCTAGACGAGCATCGGGACGACTTGAAGTTCCAGTTCCATGGCGGCGCTGAGCTTCTCTGTGTCTCTGTTGGTGAGTCTTTGGTCTTCTGTGATGTGTTTCAGCCAGGCTTTTGATGGTGTTGGTACCGCCCCGGAAATCGTGGCAGTGTGCTGTGTCATAATGTGGTGGGCGATACCTTGTCTTCGACCTGGCTGTTGATTTCTACCGCTGTGGTGCGTGGTGCTTACGCCCTGGTGGATGGTGTGGTATATTGGCTGTCTATGGGAGTTATCACCGTCATGGTCATAATTTGGCAGTAATTACCACCAGCCTGTTGGCGGTATTACCACCACTTTAACAGTCACCGCCAATGTCATAATGACCACCTATGTCTCTTCGTATGTTTTTTAGCTATTTTGGTTTTTAACATGTTTTTAAATATGGTTTTAACCTAGTTTTTATGCTTTTAGCTTTTAGTCTAGAGCGCTTTTTAGCATTTGGGTTCATTCGCCTTCGATGGCGTCAAGTTATGGTGTCATACTTGATATGGCAATGGGAAGGGAGTAGTGAATTCTAGTTTGTTTTAATGGGATACAGGAGTTAGCTTAGCCTTTGGCTTGCAGATTTGTGCCCCTGTCTCCTAGATACTTTTACCCTACTTAGCTTTCTCTGTTTCAGCGCATTTATTTATTTAAATCTTTTAAGATGGCTGCTTTGTTTTAGTTAAGGCCAAATGTTTTAGTTTCCTGTTATCAGTGCCATCACGCTAAGGCGTCAATATCAAGCGACAAAGATAAGCAAACTGTAGGTGTTCACATTAGGTACTGAGTCTGAGCTAGAGACATCATTCCAAGGTAACGAGGGTTGGGGGCTCTTCTCTTGGACATGGCATGGGCAGATTAGGTTTAACATACCTAGCTCTCTTTTAGGTTAGAGGTTAGGCTCATTATGCTAGAGTATTAGGACGTATCTCATACTTCATGTCATTACATGTTAATGCAAGATGGTGGAGGTCTTTGTATTCATGACTCTTGTCTTTACCATTCTGTTTCTTGCACTGTTCATTATCCTGATCATTGCAGCCCTTGCAACCTATCACAGGTTGCAGCTTTGCTAAATAAAACCAATTGAAACTTTACTGCATTTTCTTCATTGCCTGTGTTTGTTTGAGACATGTTTATATGAGAAATGGGTCATCTCCGTTTAACCGCCCCACACTCCCTAAGATGTCACACTCTTGAGTCCATGCGTAAAGGCTGCCAAAAATCACCTTTTGCTGCTTGGGTTTCTGGTGAGGTGCTGCTTTTGGGACGACAGTTGTGACGTGTTGTAGGACTGGCATAGTCGCTTACAAACATAAGTACTGTCATCCTTAAACCAGCAGTCTTGCCTAGATCAAGAGTCAAACTATGACACTCTCCAGATAGCAAGAATATCACCAGAGATACAATCCCTATTAAATACCAACTTTCCCAAGCACTTTGGAGAGCCGGTATCCAGAATATTCAACTATTCGAGCACTACGGGGATTGTCCATTTGTTTAAGGCTGTTGGGTCTGGATTCGTGTCCATCTTCAAGACTGTCTTTGGAGTCATTCCTTCAGCCATCCGTTCACTCTTTTCAAGTGTGTTTGGCGGCTTTCCTAGCAGTTTGGCGTTAATAGGCGGAATACTACTGCTGTTGGTTCTGATTCGCAGTGGTTGTGCCTTTTCAGCTGAGCGGAATAATGAAGCCAATACCACCAGCTCAACTGTGGCGTGAACGCATGGTTCAGTTCTTTAATGCTCCGTTGCTGGAAGAGTTGGAGCATGATTGGTCATTGTCATTCCGACCAGCCAGTCGGACAGCCAGTTTTTCGCTGCGTATGATGCCTCTTCGAACATTTGCCTTCAGTGTGTCTTGCTGTTCCGCCAGTGCCTCCTGTGGACCAAGCACTGCTGATGTCCCCGATGAGGGTTCATTCATGGTCATGCCTCCTGAGACTAAGGCTGATGCGCAAGGCCACTTCTGAGCCGCCCTTGGTGAACGATCTGGCTCTTTTTGGCACTATGGAGAGGGCCACTCCTGCAAGTGGGCCTGCACAAGAGACTGTTACTACTGCTCCGTGGCTCTGCCTGCCTATCCTGTCATCGATCTAACATCTGATGATGTGGCCTCTTTCTTGAGGTCCTTTCCATTCAATGGCTTCGAAGATGCTCTTCAAGATCATGACTACTGCTAAAAAGATTTGATGATTGGCTTATCTTACCAAATCCAAAGTTAGCATTTATTGCCCTTACTTTGGCCTGCTGTGATTGTCAAGGTCAACATTATATCTATTTGTATGTTTTTGACTGTTTTTCACATGTTTTTAAATTTAATTTTTAGCTTGTTTTTATGATTTTAGCTTCTTTTAGTCCAGAGCACTTTTAGATTGGATTCCTTCGCCTTTGGGGGAACCATCTATGGCGTCATACTGGTTACAGCAATGGGGAGGTTGTAGTGAATCCTATCTTGTTTTAATGGGAAGCAAGAGTTAGATTAGCTCTCTGGCTTGTAGATTGTGCCCACATCACCCAGTGTATTTTACCCTTCTTAGTTTGATTTGTTTTAGGCATTTATTTAATTATATGTTTTCAAGATGGTTTCATTGTTTCTAGTTAGGCCAATATTTTAGTTTCACATTATCAATGCCACCGCGCTAAGGCGTAACTATCAAGCGACAAAGGTAAACAAACTGTAGGTATTCACATTAGGTACTTTCTCTCTTCACGCCTTCGAGGGAATTGTTTACATCAATTGCCATCCCAAGCATATCTTGTTCTCTATTGTTTGGGAACAGACCTACGTCAAGGGTCCAAGCAAATCGGTATACATGTAGCTCACTTAGACAGATAGTCAGAGGGATTCTGACCAGATGCCATCACTGTTATCGATGCTGCACATCACCTTGATGCTGACCCAGTCTTTGTGTCCCTACGGAGTGTGAGCTAGAGACCTCATTCAAAGGTAACAAGAGCTGGGGGGGCTCTTCTCATGGACATGGCATTGGCAGATTAGGTTTAACACTCCTAGCTCTTTTTAGGTTAGAGATAAGGTTCATCATGCTAGGGTATTAGGACATATCTCATATCTCATGTCATTTTATGTCATTGCAAGATGGTCTTTGTATTAATGACTCTTTCCTTCACAATTCTGTTTCTTGCACTGTTCATTATCCTTTACATTGCAGCCCAAGCAACTTATCGTAGATTGCAGTATTATTAATAAAAATCTACTAAGACTCTACTGCATCTCTTTTATTTCTTGTGTGTTTGTTTGAGACATGTTGTTCATGTGAGAAAGGGGTAATCTCTGTTTAACCATGACAGTCCCTGTGATGTTGCACTCTTGAGTCCATGCGTAAAGGCTGACACAAATCTCCTTTTACTGTTTGGGTTATTGGTTCTTTTGGAGCCTATGACGGTGGAAAAGAGTAAGAGACTAAGGCCCATATTTATGGAAGGTTTGTGTTGCCTTAGCACTAATTATTTTGGTGCTAAAGCGGCGCAAACCTAACTCCATATTTATACTTTGACACTAGACTCGTCTAGCATCACATTTTTTAAATTAGCGCCATTTCTAGGACGTGTCAACCCACCTTGCGTCAATGAGATGCAAGGTAGGAGTTCCCTTTCTAAAAATGACGCTAGCCCCCCTGCACCATATTTAACTCCCAGCACAGAAACGACGCACGGGTGGGAGGCGGACCTAAATAATTGCACTAAGCCCTCTTAGCGCCATTATTTAACGCTTGGTCAGACCAGGCGGTAAAGAGCAGGTAAGCCCATTTCCATGAGGAAACACCATGGAATAATCACAATGATGCCCACCCCAGCAACACCATCACCCATACAACAGGGACACTACTGGAGGAGGGAGCCCATCCCAGGTAAATTGCAGGTAAGTGTGAGTGTATGTGTGTGGTGTGCCAATGGGGGTCCCTCACATGGGATCCCCTGCCTGGCACTGGGTATGTAGGGCTGGCCCAGGGGACACTGGTCCCCTGGGTAAGCATTGTGGTGGTGGTTATGACTCCTGTCTATACAGGAGCATTTTTGCCTGCTTTTGACACTGGGCTGACTAGCCGAAGAAATTTTGCCACTAACCAGCCTCACATAATTTCTGACCCACTATCGCTATTTCCCCTAACGCCATTCCCCACCAGCTAGCGTCTTTTTTGTGATGCCAGCCATTCATTAGCGTCATCGTGCGTCATCTTATAATTATGGTGCACGGATAGCTTTAAGAAAAGGCATTAGCAGGCGTTAAAAGAAATGACGCACAACTGCGTAAGCACAGTTGTGTGCCATTTTTCTTAAATATGGGCCTAATTTTATTAAGTGCTTTAAAATCCACCTTAACGTTGACTGCAATATTGTCAGCTGCAAAAGGTTTTTGATTCTTTCATCTCTCTACAGTCTTTGGAGACTTGCTAGCATCTTGTCACAACTGGGAGTTTCATTTAAAGAGAAGAAATGTAAACTCAGTATTTAAAAAAACATAAGGTGTGTTAGCCCTGTGTGTTATGGCAAAGATGATTTCCACAGAGTTCCGGTTTAAATTAAGAATTTCAATGCAATTCTGTTCTGCTGAGTGATCTGGAGCATCCAAAGTTTCATGTATGTATTCATCAAGGAGAAAGAGGACAACTGCATTAGAAGGACAAATGACTTTCATATTTTTTATATTTTTTAGATTATAGGTCTAGGATTAAGGAATTGAACCTTAGTAATATTTTTCAATGTAGTACATTTGCCTTCTGCATGCAAAGAGGCTACCTGACTGGAGTGGGAGAGGTTTTAGGAGTTATCACTTGATCCTTTAAATGTTGGGCGTAGTAAATATTTAAAAATCAGTAGTTAACTGTGGCAAGTTTAGCATGCTGTGAGATGATTGTCTGCTGCAGGAGATACGTTTAGCCACAGCACTGACAGTGACTTTTAAAGGGGCCAGGTGGATCCTCTGAATGCTGGTCAGTAGGGAGTTTCTGTAATCAAGTGTACAAAGAGCTAGGTTTAAAGTCGTTGGTATAAATGACTTGGTATCCTAATGCAGTCTGATTTGGTATAGTCTCTTTTTGCAGTAGTTTTCTGGGGTATTTATTGAAGATGATGAGTCATCCTTGACTGTAAGTGTTCTAGGGTTTTCACTTGACTTGGTTTGGCCTCTTACATGTAGACTTTCAAATACAACTGATTGTCATCAGTGTGTGGGTGAAATGCTTGATTTTCTCTGGAAAGCACAAAGGAGCCTGATGTAAAGGTTGAAGAACTTGGCTAGAGAGGGAATGGAACCCTTAGGAACTTCTTGTTGAAAACGCGAGTGGCTGGATATAAAGTTAGTCAGTTTCACTTATCAATGATCGCAAGTTAGGACTGAACCCATCCTATCAATTATTCAATGATGTTCAGGAGGGAGGCATGGCTGACCATATTGAATGCTGCAAATAGGTCAAAAAGAACAAGGAAGCAATACTCCTCATTGTCAAATGTGCACAAAGTATCCTATCTCTAACATTGTTTTCTCACTATTGACCATTGGTATAATTCCTGACTGAATATCATTGAGGAGCTGGTTTTCAACAATATGCATTTTTAGTTGTTTTGAGATGTACTTTCAAGTTTTTTGCACCAAAAAGGGAAAGGAAGTTTGATATTGGGTGAAATTGGGTAACATTCTTGAGGTCCTCTGAATCTGCACCAGGTTTTTTAGTGGATTATTTATCTGACCATATTCTCCTTTTTTTCAGGGAGTAGGATATGAGAATTGGAAGGACAATTCAAGTTCAGAAATTGTGTTCATCAGGTTTACAAGTATTATTGTTTTGAATGGTGAGCATTTCTAAGTAAATTTGAAAGTTTGGGCCTCGTAAGAAGGTGGATGAATTTTAGATGGTAAAAGAAAACTAGATTTTTTTTTTAATGTTATCTTTGCAGAAGAGGAAACATTTTTCACAGTTATCTATTTTTCTCTGAATACCCAAGGCTGACTCTTAGGGGCATATTTATACTGTGTTTGCGCCGGAATTGCGTCGTTTTTTTTTACGCAATTCCGACTCAAAACTAACTCTATATTTATACTTTGGCGTTAGACGCGTCTAGCGCCAAAGTCCATGGAGTTTGCGTCATTTTTTAGCGTGGACACCTACTTTGCGTTAATTATATGCAAGGTAGGCGTTCCCGTCTAAAAAATTGACTCCGAGGCATGTGCGCCGTATTTACACTCCCGGGCAAAATTCACGCCCGGGAGTGGGCGGGTCCAAAAAAATGACGTACGGCCACTTTTGCGCAGTTTTTTAGCGCCTGGAAAAGGCAGGCGTTAAGGGACCTGTGGGCTCGGAAGGAGCCCAGAGGAGCCCTCCCATGCCCCCAGGGACACCCCCTGTCACCCTTGCCCACCCCAGGAGGACACCCAAGGCTGGAGGGACACATCCCAGGGACATTAAGGTAAGTTCCGGTAAGTATACATTTTTTTTTTTTGTGGCATAGGGGGGCCTGATTTGTGCCCCCCTACATGCCACTATGCCCAATGACCATGCCCAGGGGACAGAAGTCCCCTGGGCATGGCCATTGGGCAAGGGGGCATGACTCCTGTCTTTGCAAAGACAGGAGTCATTTCTATGGGGGTTGGGATTCGAAAAAAATGGCGCAAATCGGGTTGAGGCGAAAAATTTGCCTCAGCCTGACTTGCCCCATATTTTGGCGCCCAAGCTCCATATCTCCCTACGCCGGCGCTGCCTGGTGTACGTCGTTTTTTTTCACGCACACCAGGCAGCGCCGGCGGCTAACGCCGGCTAACGTCATTGATTAAATACAGCACCCACATGGCGCTTCAGAATGGCGTTAGCCGGCGCTAATTTTTTTGACGCAAAACTGCGTTAGCGCAGTTTTGCGTCAAAAAGTATAAATATGGCCCTTAGTTTCTAGCACTGTACATGATTTTAAAGAGTGTCTGGTTCTTGTTTGTTTAGCATGTTTATCTCCATCCTGAAGAATACCTCCTTGCTTCACAATTATGTTTCTGTACCGAAAAGCAACTCTAAGTTCTGTCTTGATGGACGTTGCCAAAGAAAATGGGAGGGCAATTAGGAAAAGTAAGAGCACAGATGAAACTGTAAAGGAAGAAAGACATGAGAGATATACAGCATTTAGGCCACACTTATATGTGGATTTACACTCCATTATTACATTTAAAAGTAAAATATACTTATTCTATTCTAGGTTTTTACCAGTGATGTAGCCTTTGTGTGCTATAAAACCAGACATTTCCACCAACTTTCAGATAATTTGGGAGGTTTGCAACCAAAATTGTCTTTAGTGGTGCTATTTTACTCATTTTCTGGCTATTGTTCTTGGAATGCAGTGACAAAATAGCCTTTATCTTCAATTGTTTGCCATTCTTTTTTGAAAAAAAGGCTCCCCAGAACATATCGTCAAGAGAGGCTTGTAAGATCGAGAGAGAGAGAGAGAGAGACCATGCGAGGAGAGCAGGAGACACCTAGCAGTGCTTTGAAGTACACAAAATGTTAACTTGGATATTAGATTGCTTCTTTATATAGCCCCTCTCCATTTTTTGGGGTGGCCCCAGGGCCCGGTGGCATTAAGGAGCAAAGTGGAAGCGGCAAGATGCCTGGAGAGCTGTAGAGACTGCGGCGTGTGGGTCAGAAGTGACTGGAAAAGACCCCGCTGAAGAAGGAACCTAGACCTCGAGATTGGGGACGGGCGATCCTCCGGCCAGTGGTGGCAGGTCGCGGAAGATTGGAGAGTGCTGTGGCCGCAGGAACTAGTGGTGGGTCTATGAATCTTGCGGTAGTCGCTGATACCCAGGGGTGAGGTAGTACTTGGACGCAAACCCCCATGTGAGAAGAGCTGTATGGCAAGACTTGATCTGCGGGCGGCAGCTCTGCAGGACCTGAGATCCAACAACAAAGATTCCAGCTGATCACTCCATGGAAAACACAGACAGGGAGAGAGTCAGACAATATCTGTGACAGCAAAAGCAGCAATAGGTAAAGACAAACCGACACTACCTTCCACGGCACAAACATGCATAGACGAATGCACTACGGGGCCCGGCGCGACTCATGCCAGAGACCTGGAGCCAAGCGGCAGTAGCGGGACACTAGCAGCCACTGGCAACCTGGCAACCATCTTTCCAGCTATCCAGATATCCCAGACAGCAGTAGAGGCCAAGATCGGAGAGTTAAGGGTTGATGTGGCACTAGTGTGCCAAGATCTCCGCAACGCAACTGCCCAGATCACAGAAGCGGAATCGAGAATATCCACAGTGGAAGATGAACTGACTGCCTTGAAAACACAAGTGTCCACACTATCAGCCCATACATCAGAACTATATCTTAGAGCACAGGATGCTGAAAATAGGTCTAGGTGCCATAATCTTCGTATTGTGGGTCTTCCGGAGAATACTGCGGCCTCCTCTCTGGCCTCTTTCTTGGAAGATTGGTTCTGCTCCTGGATGCCTGGAGACCGCCTCACACCATGGTTCGCCATATAGCGAGCCCATAGAGCTCTGGAGGCCAGACCACCACCGAGCTCCCCCCCAAGGTCGGCAATACTCCACCTCTTCAATTTTAAGGACCGAGACGCAGTGCTGCAGGAGGCGCGCTCCAAGGGGGATCTATACTGTGACGGAGCAAGGGTCCTTGTGTTCCCGGACTACACAAGAGACGTGCAGTTGCAGCCCTGCTCCTTCACAGACGTGAAACAGAAACTGAGAGCGATGGACATACCCAACCATCTTCTCTTCCCTGTGAAGCTCCGAGTGGTACATAACAATAAGACTTATTTATTTGAGAACCCAGTGACGGCATGAACATGCCTAACCGAGGAGGTCCCATTGGGCTCCCCGTGGAGGCTCACGGAAAGTTCGAGACTGACTACCAACAGACAATCAGCGGAATCGGCCACTAGGCCCCCGCCAACGAGCGCGCTCCAGGAGGCGTAGGGCACGACAGGGCTTGCACTACGGCTTCCCCATAGAGCCCCCATCAGAGAATCTGTCAGAGCAATCGGCAAACAAAGGTCCAAAGGAAAGGGAAGGGGGCCCACAGGCGGAGGGGCCGACACCTGTACACCTGGAGACGGCTGATGATCCTGATTTATCCTGAAGCCCACTGCTATAGACCCACATGTGGGGGGAAGGGGGAGTAAAGCCCACAATGAAGCCTTAGCTGCAATATGACTGCCTACTATCCAACGCTCTTTAATCCGACGATATGCAGGGGTCCACCATTGCTCAACCGATTGGGGTTTAAAACTCTCTGTTAGGAAGTGAGATGTTCTATAAGGGCGACAGATGCTTCTTGGGGGAAGTATGGGGTGGGGAGGGAGTTGGGGGGTATAGGAGTTCAGGCCTTGTAAGGAGGCACTTGTTCCTGTTATTTGAAGTCACTGTTTGTTTGCTGTTACTTGCGACTGCACAGGGAGGTGGGTCAATGATAATGCAGAGCAGAGAGTACGCTACACACCAAAGCACTATACTTACACGAAAGGGGGGGGACCCACAGGGTACCCCGGTGGACTTAGGAAACAGAGCTGTGATGGACATATGCCCACAGACAGATGGGACCAATACAGATTATCTCATGGAACATTAATGGTCTTCTAGATATGATCAAACGCGCAGCCGTACTTGCATATTTCCACCAACACTGACTTGAAGTGCTTATGCTGCAAGAAACTCATCTCCTAGGAGACCGATGCCCCTTTCTGGCCCGTAAGTGTTTTGACAGAGTATATCATGCGGGTTTATGCGTGGCTCGCTGAGTGTAGCGATACTGCTCAACCACTCATTTCCCATGGCAGTTATCGAAGTGTGGAGGGATGCGCAGGGGCGATATGTATCTAGCACCGGGAAAGTAGAGGGCCTCACGATCAATGTTGTTAGTGTCTACACCCCGCCGGTGGTGGTACATGAGACTCTTAATGATCTGACCAACTTGCTTCTGGATCTGCCTCCGGGAATCAGCATGTTAGTGGGAAAACTTCAATGCAGTTCCTGACCCTGGGCTGGACGCGACTGGGTCGCCATTGGCCCATAGACAGGCTATGGCCGCTGGATTATCTGGGTGGCTGGCATCTGCGGGCTATGCGATGCATGGAGGGTATGGCACCCGCGGCACCGACACTTTACACACACCTCGGCGGCCCACCATACGCAATCTAGAATTGGCCTTGTGTTCTTACCGGCCACAGATTGCTGCCACCTCACGCACATTGAAATTCTACTGCGTGGGATCTCTGACCATGTGCCCCTCCGGCTTATTATGGGACAGGCACAGGCGTTGATCCGCCCTATATGGCGACTGAATACGTGGTACCTACAGCACAAGCCTTATGTTAAACAGTTACAGCAGACACTTCGAGAGTAGTTCGCCCTTAACAGGGATTCAGTGCCGTCGTCCAAGGTCCTATGGGCCGTGAGTAAGGCGGTACTAAGGGGGGCGACCAGGAGCCTTGTCCGCTCCAGGCAGCATTCCCAGACATCCCACATTGTTCACATGGAGGCTTTGGACATGCAGTTGGAGGCGGAACAGAGTGCACAACCTATTGAGAGGGTGGCTAGACAACTCCTACTGATCCGAGAGGAGATCCGCGACCACTCTCTGGAAGCGGGTAAGCACCTTTGGTGAGCAACTAATGCTAGGATATAGGGCTGGTGGGACAAAACTGGGAAGCTGCTATCCTGGTTGGCTTCCCATTAGCAATCCTCTAGAATCATTCCTGAAATTTTTTACTTTAATGCGCAGGGGGACCCTGTCTCCAAGCTCCAAGAAGTGGCAGACACTTTTGCGTCATATTACAAAGTACTATACCAAGCCTCGGCAATGATCGATCCGTATCATGCCTGCCAGTTTTTGTTGGACATTCCCCTCCCAACATTGCCTCCGGCAGAAGTAAAAATGCTTGACAAACCTCTCACAGAGGAGGAGATCGGAGAGGCCATCTCCGCACTGGGGATGGGTAAGACCCCTGGGCCCGATGGGTTTCCGTCAGAGTACTATAAGGTACTCCAGGACGACCTGGTGCCATACCTCTCAGCTTTGTATGCGGAGGTGGACCATCAGAGCTCTTTCCCAGAGGGGTAGGATGTAGGCAATATTGTGGTACTGCCCAAAACCCTGCCCCAGTCACAGCAATGTGCCGACTACAGGCCAATATCTTTGATTAATAGCGAAGTGAAAATTTATGCCACGATTCTTGCCTCCCATCTTAAGAGGGTTCTATTGCTTCTGATACACCCAGATCAGTGTGGATTCATGGCCAACCGGAGCAGGAAACACTGTATACGTCGGCTGCACGTGGCCTTCGCTAAATGCCACCAGTTGCCCTGGAACCATGCCCTCCTATTTATTGACTTTGAAAAGGCCTTCGACACTTTTGATTGTAGGTTTCTCTTCCTGGTGCTCCAGCGTGCAGGCTTTCTGCCAAGATTTTGCTGACTGGTCCAGGCCAACCCCACGGCCCGCGTGCAGGTCATTATTACCTTGTCCTCTGATTTTTCTATCAACCCGGGAACACGCCAGTTCTTCCCCCTGTCCCCTCTCCTTTTTGCCCTGGTCATTGAGCCCTTGGTACAACTGATCAGGATAGATCTGCTTTATCGCAGTTGGAATTGGGGGCTCTCCTCTGAGGACCGAGTGGCCCTATACGCTGATGATGTTCTTCTTTTTATGGAGGAACCCAGCGTGACTGGTCCAAGGAGTTTTCATCTTCTGCGCTGCTATGAGGAGGCATCAGGACTCAAAATGAACCCCGCCAAATCAGTGTTGGTGCCCCTAGTGATATCGCAAGACTGTTTATATTGGCAAAAAGTGGTGCTCATACGCCGGCTGAGTTTTAAGTACCTGGGCACATGGGTGGCTCTCCTTCCGGAACTCACATGGGCCCTAAACCTGGCCCTACTACTATCCCGAACCAAGGCGGATCTCCAAAGATGGCAAACACTGCCGTTGAATGTCCTGGGCCATGTAGCCCTATACAAAATGATGGTACTGCCACAACTTTTATATGTGCTCCAAAAATTTCAATTTTTGATCCCACGTCCCTGGTTCAAGGCACTGGAGAGAGCCACCACCTCATTCCTTTGGCGTGGAGCGAGACACCGGGTGGCCGTACAATACTGTCAGAGGGGGATTTACGACGGAGGACTGGGAATGGTTAATCCTTATGAATAAAAGTGAGTCCGAGGCACAGGAAACACAGGATACTTGTTTATTGCTGCTAAGTAACAATATAATAAAGCTCAGCCATAACACAGAGCCACCAACTACCGCTCTCGCTGCTCTCCACTCTCCGTCCTCAGCATTCCACAGCCACGTCAGGGTTGACATCACCCTGGAATGCAGAGGATCAGAATACCACCCCCCCCCTTTATATACTACACAAATTATATACATAAGAATGATGACAAATGATGGTACAAAGTAAATAAAAAAACAAGTTACATGTAGTCCTTTAGATAAGCAGGTCTTCGCGTTTTCCGATCAGATCTCCTTAAGAAGTCATCAGTGGAGCTGTTGTCTTTTCCCAAACTTGAGTTGTCATTCTCTTCTGCATCTTCTGCATCACTCATCTCCTTTCCTCTATATGGAACCACACGGTTAAGATTCCATACACGGTGATCGTCCGTTCTGATGGCATTGTTGAAGATTTTAATGACTTTCATTGGTTTAGATAACTTGCTGCCACCAGACTGAAAACCTGGACGCTTAATCATGGCCCAATCCCCCACATTTACCTTGGTCACTTTCACAGAACGTTTGTGATCAAAATAAATCTTGCGATTATTCGCTTTGACATTTTCTCTTGCCTTTCTGATATTATCATCAACAGTTACATTTTCATTTCCCAAGAACACGTTAACCCACGATGGCTCAAGCATAGTATTGGGGCGTCTACCCCTAAACAACTCAAACGGTGAAAAACCTGTGGTAGTATGGGGTGTGAATCTGTATACGCCTACTCTTTTGATAACCTCATCTTGCCAACCCCTACTACTATCCTTTGCCAAGGAAATAGTCTCCTTCAGCACTCTATTGAACCTCTCAATCATTCCATTGGGTTCTGGATGATATAGGGCGCAGTTCTTGTGCCGAATGTCACACTCAGCAAGAAACAACTCAATTTCTTTAGAGATTAGCTGCACCCCATTATCAGTAAGTAATGTCTCAGGAATGCCCTCCCTCATGAACAGATCTTTCAAAAACTTGACAACTTGTCCAGTTTCAATTCCTCTGGAGAAACAGATTTCTGGCCAACGTGAAAACATGTCTATTACAACAATGACGTAGATTTCTTGCCCGCCATTATGTATGGGCCCTAAAATGTCCAAAGCAATATCTTCCCATGGTTTGTCCGGGCGATCTCTTATCACCATTGGTTGGACTTTGGGCTTACTGCTCTTCTCACTTATGGCACACTGCATACATTCTCTTACCAGGCGTTCAATTTGGGCATCCATACCTGGCCACCAATAGCTAGCCTATAGTCTCTCCTTTGTCTTAGAGATACCCAAATGAACCTCATGCGCCGTATTGAGTAAGTCTAATCTTAGCTTAACCGGGGGAATCAGCCTCGTACCACGAAGGAGAAGACCCTCCCTAGAGGCCAGTTGATCTTTAACCATCCAATAACCCTTGCACAGATCTCCTCCCTGACCCTTGTGCGACTATCCATGACTTATTAGATCAATGACCTTTTGTATAGTGGCATCACCTCGCACTTCTTCGAGCCATCTATCCTTTGAAATAGTTTCAGTACTAAGTTCACACACATCAAACTGGTCAAGTTCACACATATCAAACTGGTTTTCAATAGTGTCATTGCTCTTGCTCTCATCCACTAACCTGGACAAGGTATCAGCAATCACATTTTCCACACCAGGAATGTATCTCACTTCGAAGTTATACTCTTGCAAGTCAATCACCCATCTGGATATCCTAGAAGATATGGAATCAATGCCTCTCTTATTGAAAACCTCACACACAGGTTTGTGATCAGTCTTAACTATGAATTCTGTGCCCCATAGAAATGTTCTGAG